>NC_139677.1:12843826-13193826 GCF_964106915.1 Podarcis gaigeae | reverse complement strand
ATAAAAAGCCTTCTGTTTCGACCGCCATACCTCTCAAGGGAGCATTTGCAACCTTTTTGGCACCATTTTTGAGTGAATGGTTGAAAGTCAGATTTTTGATCAAATTGTGACCCCGGGGCTTAGGGATTGTTTCAAAAAAATATTTTTCTGCCAGTTACGTTGGCGTAGGGATGCGGGTGGCGCTGTGGGTAAAAGCCTCAGCGTCTAGGGCCTGCCGAACAAAAGGTCAGCGGTTCGAATCCACGCGGCTGGGGGCGCTCCTGTTGCTTGGTCCCAGCGCCTGCCAACCTAGCAGTTCGAAAGCAACCCCGGGTGCAAATAGATAAATAGGGACCGCTTACTGGCGGGAAGGTAAACGGCGTTTCCGTGTGCTGCGCTGGCTCACCAAATGCAGCTTTGTCACGCATTAGTAAAGCAGGTTAAGTTGTCGTAACAATATAGTAACAATACTATTTGTTACTATAGACAGGCATGCCATTGTTCAGGAAGGTCTACTGTATAAATAGGGGTATAAATAGTAAAGTAGTATAAGTAATAAAGTAGCAGTAGTAAAGTGGAAGTAAAGTGGTAGTAAAGCAATAGTAAACCAGTAGGGAAGTAGCTGTTAAGTAATGGTAAAACAATAGTAAAGTGGTGGAATAGTAGCAGTAAAATAGCAGTAAAGTAGTAGTAACGCAGTAGTAAAATAGTAGTAAAATGGTAGTAAGGCAGTAGTGAAACAGCAGTAAGATAGTAGTAAAGAAGTAGTAAAGTGGTATTTAAATGGTCCAATAGTAAAGTGGTGGAATAGCAGTAAAAGAACTTTAAAGTAGTAGTAAAGTTGTAGTAAAATTGTAGAAAAATAGTAGTTAAATGGAAGTAAAGCAGTAGTAAGGTAGTAGTAAAATGGTAGTAAAGAATAGTAAAGCGGTAGTAAAGCAGTAGTAAAATTGTAGTAAAGCAGTAGTAAAGTAGTAGTAAAGTGATAGTAAAGTAGTAGTAAAGTAGTAGTAAAGCAGTAGTAAAGTGGTAGTAAAGTAGTAGTAAAGTGGTAGTAAAGTAGTAGTAAAGTGGTAGTAAAGTAGTAGTAAAGTGATAGTAAAGTAGTAGTAAAGTGGTAGTAAAGTAGTAGTAAAGTAGTAGTAAAGCAGTAGTAAGAATGACCTCAGAAGTGTTCGTTGTACAAAAAGGCGCCATGTTGATAGCCTCAATCACAGAGGTTTTTCCAGTTGTTTCCATATAAAGTAGTGGGGCGGGGGGGAATGGCTTCTCAGTGTTTGTATGTTGATCCCTGTTTACACTATTATGTTAAAAAGTACACCAGAATTTAGTGGCGTTGGATATTTTGGGTCCCAAAAGGTCCCCGCCAGCAGTGGCTGCATAAAATCCTTTAGTCAGAACTGAGCTATGGGCAACACACTGTCGTGAGTCAGGAGCTGTGTGAGGAGCCCGTAGTGAAAACTGAGGTGAGGACAAAAGCATACCCTCCAACATTTCTCCGATGAAAATAGGGGTGCCCTGTTCTGTAACAACAATTTTACTACAGTGGTACCTCACTTTAAGTACTTAATTCGTTCTGGAGGTCCGTTCTTAAACTGAAACTGTTCTTAACCTGAAGCACCACTTTAGCTAATGGGGCCTCCTGCTGTTGCCGCGCCGCCGGATCACGATTTCTGTTCTCAGAAGCAAATTTCTTAACCTGAAGCACTATTTCTGGGTTAGCGGAGTCTGTAACCTGAAGCATCTGTAACCTGAAGCATATGTAACCTGAAGCATATGTAACCCGAGGTACCACTGTATTTATACCACATCCATCTGCCTGGGTTGCTCTAGCCACTCTGGGCGGCTTCCAAAACATATAAAAAGGTAATAAAACAGTAAACATTAAAAAACTTCCCTAGGTTGTTGTTGTTTAGTCGTTTAGTCGTTTCCGACTCTTCGTGACCCCATGGACCAGAGCACGCCAGGCACCTCTGTCCTCCACTACCTCCCGCAGTTTGGTCAAACTCATGCTGGTAACCTCGAAAACACTATCCAACCATCTCGTCCTCTGTCGCCCCCTTCTCCTTGTGCCCTCCATCTTTCCCAGCATCAGTGTCTTCTCCAGGGAGTCTTCTCTTCTCATGAGGTGGCCAAAGTACAGGAGCCTCAGCTTCACGATCTGTCCTTCCAGTGAGCACTCAGGGCTGATTTCCTTAAGAATGGATGCGTTTGATCTTCTTGCAGTCCATGGGACTCTCAAAGTCTCCTCCAGCACCAGAATTCAAAAGCATCAATTCTTCGGCGATCAGCCTTCTTTATGGTCCAGCTCTCACTTCCATACATCACTACTGGGAAAACCATGGCTTTAACTATACGGACCTTTGTTGGCAAGGGGACGTCTCTACTTCTCAAGATGCTGTCTAGGCCTGTCATTGCCTTTCTCCCAAGAAGCAGGCGTCTTTTAATTATGTGGCTGCTGTCACCATCTGCAGTGATCATGGAGCCCAAGAAAGTAAAATCTCTCACTGCCTCCATTTCTTCCCCTTCTATTTGCCAGGAGGTGATGGGACCAGTGGCCATGATCTTTGTTTTTTTGATGTTGAGCTTCAGACCATATTTTGCGCTCTCCTCTTTCACCCTCATTAAAAGGTTCTTTAATTCCTCCTCACTTTCTGCCATCAAGGTTGTGTCATCTGCATATCTGAGGTTGTTGATATTTCTTCCGGCAATCTTAATTCCAGCTTGGGATTCATCCAGCCCAGCCTTTCGCATGATGCATTCTGCATATAAATTGTTGTGTATTGAGTCAAAGGATTTTATATCTGTATTATTATTGTCTGTATTTGCATTAGGGTAAAGTAACTGCCTTTTGGTTCCAGAGGGTACAGCTACTATTGGTTCATTTAAGCTGCTGTATTTGGATCCTCTGTCTTATTGGTTTTCTCCAAAAGGCAGGACTGTGATTGCCTGATATTGTTCCCTCCAAAATGTATCCTTTCTAGCTAGTTCCCTGTCCCTATAAATGTAGCTCTCCCCTCCTCAGGTCTCTTTTTTTATAATATTTTTTATTGAGTTTGTGAAATACAGAAAAAAGAATAAAGAACATATTATAAGAGTAAAGTAGAAAGGTTACAAATTTTCTTGTTCTTTTTTCCAAGTCTACTGGACTTCCCCACATCCTCCCAACCCTGCATTCTCTGTGATACATAACATCAGCAATTTGTTAACTTGTTTCAATACTTGTTGTATCCTTCATTTTATCATGTTACCCAATTTCAAATGTGTTATAACCCAAATCATGTACATTTTCATTTAAACACAATAAAGTTGTTTCATTATTCTATCTCTGACTTCTTGTGCCTTAATTTCCATTTCTTTAGTTTAACATTACTGAAGCTAGAATTTCCTAAAAGGTGCATTTTTTAACATTCATACAGCTTATAATGTTTTTTCAGATAGTCCTTAAATTTTTTCCATTCCTCCTCAATTGTTTCTTCTCCCAAGTCTCGGATTCTGCCAGTCATTTCGGCCAGTTCCATGTAGTCCATCAACTGTGTGTGCCATTCCTCCAGTGTGGGTAAATCTTGTGTCTTCCAATGCTTTGCAATCAGGATCCTTGCTGCTGTAGTAGCGTACATAAAACAAGTTTTGTCCTTCTTAAGCACTCTCTGGTCCACCATGCCCAGGAGGAAGGCCTCTGGTTTCTTAGGTAAGGTAAATCTAAGTACCTTTTTTAGTTCATTATGAATCATCTCCCAAAAGGCCTTCACTTTCGGGCAGGTCCACCAGAGGTGAAAAAATGTCCCTTCCGCCTCTTTACATTTCCAACATTTATTATCAGACAGGTGATATATCTTAGCAAGCTTGACTGGGGTCATGTACCACCGGTATATCATTTTCATAATGTTTTCCTTCAAGGCACTACATGCCGTAAATTTCATTCCGGTGTTCCATAACCTTTCCCAGTCTTCAAACATAATGTTATGCCCCAAATCCTGCGCCCACTTTATCATGGCGGATTTGACTGTCTCATCCTGAGTATTCCATTTAAGCAGCAGGTTATACATTCTCGAAAGTAGTTTACTTTTTGGTTCTAACAGTTCTGTCTCTAGTTTCGATTTTTCCACCTGGAATCCAACCTTCTTGTCTACTTTAAAAACCTCTTGAATTTGTGCATAATGCAACCAATCTCGCACCTTGTTTTTTAATTTTTCCAAGCTCTGCAACCTCCAATTGTCTCCAATCTTTTCAATTATTTCCCCATATTTAGGCCAATTGGCCTCCATGTTAAGTCTCTTACGTGCCTTGGCCTCCACCGGTGAGAGCCACCTCGGAGTCTTACTCTCCAATAAGTCTTTATATTTTGTCCAGACCATTAAAATTGCTCTCCTAACAATGTGGTTTTTAAACAATTTGTGCACTTTAACCTTGTCATACCACAAATATGCATGCCACCCAAAAGCATTGTCAAACCCTTCCAGATCTAGGACATCAGTGTTTTCCAGTAAGATCCAATCTTTCAACCAGCAGAAGGCTGCGGATTCATAATATAACCTCAAGTCTGGCAGGGCAAATCCCCCTCTTTCTTTCGCATCAGTTAATATTTTAAACTTTATTCGGGGCTTTTTGCCCTGCCAAACAAACTTAGAAATATCCTTCTGCCACTTTCCAAAACATTCCACCTTGTCCACGATCTGTAGGGCCTGAAACAAAAATAACATTTTTGGCAATACATTCATCTTTATAGTTGCTATTCGGCCCAACAAGGAAAGTTTCAATCTTGACCACGTTTCCAAATCTCTTTTGATTTCTGACCAACATTTCTCGTAGTTGTCTTTAAACAAATTCAAATTTTTGGAGGTCAGATACACCCCTAGGTATTTTACTTTTTTAACCACATTTAATTCTGTTTCTTTCAGGAACTCATCTGTTTCTGTAGTTGTCAAATTTTTTGCTAAAACCTTAGTTTTTTGCTTGTTCAGCTTAAATCCCAACACCCGACCAAAGTCAGAAATTAATTCTAACACTCTTTTAGTACTAGAGACTGGCTCCTGTAATGTTAATACCAGGTCATCTGCAAATGCTTTCAATTTATATTGTTTCACTCCGACCTCAATTCCCTGTACCAACCGGTCCTTTCTAATCATGTTCAATAGCACCTCCAGAACTGAAATAAACAATAGGGGAGATAGAGGGCACCCCTGCCGTGTCCCTTTTTCAATTTTAAACTCCTCTGTCACCACATTGTTTACTATCAATTTGGCTTTTTGTTCTGAATATATTGCTTCTATTCCATTTTCAAACCCCCGCCCCACTCCCATCCCTTCCAAATTTTTCTTCATAAACATCCAAGAAATGTTGTCAAAGGCTTTCTCCGCATCAATAAAGATTAACACCGCTCTAGTGTTGAGATTTGTTTGTAAAAGTTCCAAAATGTCGATGATGTTTCTTGTGTTGTCAAACAAATGCCTACCAGGGAGAAAGCCTGCCTGGTCCTTATGGATCACTTCATTAAGCACTTTTTTAAACCTACTTGCCAAAATGTCTGCAAAAATTTTGTAATCCACATTTAGGAGTGAGATGGGGCGGTAGTTCTTAAGCTGGGTCTTTTCAGTTTCTAGTTTGGGTATCAATGTGATGAAGGCTTCTTTCCACGTTTCCGGTGCCTTCCTCCCCTCCATAATCTGGTTACAAACCTCCAACAAAGGTTGTATCAAGTAGTCCTTCAGAACCTTATAATATTTGGAGGTAAGTCCATCAGGGCCTGGAGATTTGCCTAATTGGAGGTTCTGAATGGCACTTTCAATTTCTTGCTGTGTGATATTACTATTCAGGATTGTTCTCCTTTCCTGAGGTATTTTCTGTAATCCGTTGGTTTTAAGAAATTGGTCCACCTCCGAATCTTTCTGTGGCCCTTGTGAATAAAGTTCTTTGAAATATCTCTGGAAGCACTTTCTAATTTCCTCGGGTTTCTGAACCATTCTCCCTTCAATCTCTAGATTTGTAACTGTATTAAGTTTTTGTCTCTTTTTCAACTGCCATGCTAGCAGTTTCCCACACTTATTTGCTGATTCAAAAGATCTTTGTTTCATTTGTTTAATTTTCCATTCCACCTCTTGATTTATCAATTTCAAATATTGTGCTTGGAAAAATTTCACTTCTCTCAGCACTTCCTTCGACTTGGGCCTGGATCTTAGTTTTTTCTCTCCATCTCTTATTTTTTCCAATATCTTCTCCTTCTTTTCATTCCAGAGCTTTTTCTTGATCGTATTTCGTTGTATTAGAAACCCTCTCATGACTGCTTTACTTGCGTCCCAGATTGTTCTTTTTTCCACAGTGGTATTTAAATTTATCTCAAAATAGTCTTTTAAAGTTTTTTGGGCCTTCTTAACAATCTTCTCGTCCCTTAGTAAGGTGTCATTCATTTTCCATCTAAAGGATCCGATTGTATTTAGTCTCAGTTCCATTTTCAAAGCGTTATGGTCGGAGCAGGTTTTTGGGCAGATTTCCACCTTTCTAGTCTTGGGTGCCAGTCCTCTAGTTATCCATATTTGGTCGATTCGTGTCCATGTCAGATGAGCTTCAGAAAAGAAAGTTCCTTCTTTTCCTAGGGGGTTCTTAACCCTCCATATGTCAATTAAGTCCACATTGTCAGTCATTTCAAAGAAAGTTTTAGGTAGTCTACCATCTTTCGTTATGTTAGCGCTTTGCGACTTATCCATATTTACAGACACCACCCCATTCATATCACCCATCATAATAATGTTGTTGTAGTCTAAGTAGTCCAGCATAATCTCATGCAGCTTCCTGAAAAATTCCGATTTTCCTTCATTTGGAGCATATATTCCTAATATCAAAATTTTTTCTCCTTGTGTCTGAATTTCAATCGCCAAAATTCTGCCGTGTTCGTCTTTAAATAAAAGTTTCGGTGACAGGCTCTCCTTTGCATATATCACCACTCCTCTTTTCTTAACTTTATCCGAAGAAATAAATTCTTGGCCTAGTCTTTTATTAATTAGCACTTTTCTGTGGAGCCTTGTCACATGCGTTTCTTGCAGGCAAATAATGTCCAATTGTTCTTTTTTCAAAATATGAAATACTTTTCTTCTTTTTTCCGGAGAATTTCCGCCATTTATATTCCAACTGAGAAGCTGCAACGACATCCTGGTCTAATTGGTGGGTCCTACAGTGGGGTGTCTAGGTTTCCCTCCGATCCCGGAGGTGGTAATGCTGGTCCAGATCCAGACGGTGTAGGTTTTGGAGATGGTCCCGGTGGTGGTGGTGGCCAAGAAGCTGTGGCTCCTTTCTGGAGGTCCTTCTCGTGGTCGTGTAAGAACTTCTGTTGGTTCTCAGGTGTTTTAATTCTTACTTTCCTTCCTTTGTAAGTAAATGATAGTCCTTGCGGAAACTCCCACCTATAAGGGATTGTGTTGTATCTCAGCAGTTTGGTCAAATCTGTGTAAGTGGTCCTGAGATCCAAAAGATGTTTGGGTATGTCTCTGTAAATTTCAGCCTTTTTACCTTCTATCTCCAAAGATTTTTTAAAATGTAGGCCTAGTATCTTGTCTCTTTCCTCTCTTGATCTCAAAATAACCAAACAGTCTCTGGACTTATCCTTCTTTATCGATTTTCCCAGTCTAAAAGCCGTCACAATTTTAAAATCCTTGTCTTCCTCAATCCCCCAGAATTTGGAGAACAAAAGTGTTAAAAATCCCTGTAAATTTCCTTCCTCCAGTTCTGGGATGGCCCTTAACCTGAGATTATTTTCCTTACTTTTCAATTCAACCAATGACAGGTAGGCTTGTTGTTCCCCTACCTGTCTTTTCAGAGGCCTTACTTCCCCCTTGATCTCATCAACCTTTTTGTTCGCCTGTTCTGCTTTTTGACTGGCTTCCACAGCTAATTTATAGTTTTCAGCCGTGGCTCCTTGCAATTTCTCAATTGCCTGAGTGTGCTGGGAAACCTGCTCAGATAATTTACTAATAGAGGATGTAGCTTGGTCAATTTTTGATGATTGATTGTCCACTTTTTGATTTAAAATTGCCAGTTGTTCCAAAATTTGTTTCAGGACTATTTCAGATCCTCCAGTTGCCATATCTTCTGCAGCAGGCTCTTCAGCTTCCACCTCCTGTGCTGTCAGCACAGTTGGGACAGATGATCTTCGTTGATGAGATAGGGTTGTTTGAACAAGTTGCACTGGTTTCTTTTCTTTTTCTTTAGCTTTAGCTGCTCTTGTTCTCCCTGAGCCACTCATTCCACACCTGCCTCTGTTCAAGGTCAAATTTTATTTTGTTCCATAAGTCAGACAAGTCCAGAGTGTAAACAATTTAACCACAGAAAATCACAATAAAGTACAGTTCCCAGGCCTCTATGTCTCCACAATCCTCTGGGGGGGTATTTCAAAGTTTCAAGGAAGGAGAGAACTCTTTTCCGCCATTGAAGTTCTTATGTTCCCTATATTAAATCTTAGTAGTTCCAGAGCACAAAAGGAAGGTTCCCCGGGCTTTCTATTTCTTGAAAAAAGGCCACAAGGTGTCAAGAAAGGTCCCAGCAACAGTGTTTAAACGTTAATGTCTCAGTCTATGTATCAGTTTAAACTCCAATAACAGTATCAGCAGTTTGACAGTTCTCTTTTGCACACTGACAGTCCGACAGCTGGGTTGTCCCTTTTAACTCCGCATAGTTCAAAATTAGGAAGAAAGTTCCAAGAATAAAGTCCACAGATTTTACAAAGATTTCCTGCTTGTCTTTTCACTACAAAGTCTATCAAATACACCCTCGTTTTGCTTTTGCAATCCCCTTTAAACGCTTCAGCGCTCTTCTGAACCGTTGCTTTGATCTAGTTAGCAAGATCGGGAGACGGACTTCCTGTTACTCGCCTCCCGTTTTCAGCCAAATTCCAAAATTTTAGTCCGATATTTAGTTCCCCTTACTCACGGGTATGTTGCAGCCAATTTCGATGTTTTCAAGAAGAAAGGTCGGCGCTCATCAGCAGCAGCAGCGCGGCTTTGCATCCACGAAAAGAGCGATGAACTCACAGCGCCGCTCCCCCTTTCACGTTCCGGAGCCCCTTACGGGGTTCCTTCTTCGTTTCTGGGGGGGCTTTTGGGGCCCGCCGAGTCCCACGGCCACAGGCTCGCTCTGCCTGTGGTTTTTCTTGATGGGTCTCCGCTTTGCCGCAGCGGACGACCCTTTTTCGCGGAGCCCCTCTTCACAGAGTAAAGAGGACCGCCATTGCCGTTTTGCGCCACCTCCGGAGGTCCTCTCCCCTCCTCAGGTCTCAGTCTTGTTTGCTTTAATAAAGAAGTGTTACTAGAGAACTGTCTCCAGCATATTATGTCAAGAGAGCTACCTGGGGTGTACGAGACATCCATATCTTTCTGGTATAATTCCTCTGTGTATTCTTGCCACCTCTTCTTGATGTCTTCTGCTTCTGTTAGGTCCTTACCACTTTTGTCCTTTATTATGGTAATCTTTGTACGAAATGTTCCTTTCATAGCTCCAATTTTCTTGAACAGATCTCTGGTTCTTCCCATTCTGTTGTTTTCCTCTATTGTTTGCATTGCTCGTTTAAGAAGGCCTTCTTGTCTCTCCTTGCTATTCTTTGGAAATCTGCATTCAATTTCCTGTATCTTTCACTATCTCCCTCGCATTTTGCTTGCCTTCTCTCCTCCACTGTTTGTAAGGCCTCGTTGGACAGCCACTTTGCTTTCTTGCATTTCCTTTTCATTGGGATGGTTTTCGTTGTTGCCTCCTGTACAATGTTACCAGCCTCCATCCATAGTTCTTCAGGCACTCTGTCCACCAAATCTAAATCCTTAAACCTGTTCGTCACTTCCACTGTGTATTCATAAGGGATTTGACTTAGATGACATCTTACCGGCCCAGTGGTTTTCCCTACTTTCTTCAGTTTAAGTTTGAATTTTGCTATAAGAAGCTGATGATCTGAGCCACAGTCAGCTCCAGGTCTTGTTTTTGCTGACTGTATAGAGCCTCTCCATCTTTGGCTGCAGAGAATATAATCAATCTGATTTCGATGCTGCCCATCTGGTGATGTCCATGTGTAGAGTCGTCTCTTGTGTTGTTGGAAAAGCGTGTTTATGATGACCAGCTTGTTCTCTTGACAGAACTCTATTAGCCTTTGCCCTGCTTCGTTTTGATCTCCAAGGCCTAACTTGCCAGTTGTTCCTCTTATCTCTTGCCTCCCTACTTTAGCATTCCAATCCCCTATAATGAGAAGAACATCCTTCTTTGGTGTCACTTCTATAAGGTGTTGTAAGTCTTCATAGAATTGGTCAATTTCAGTTTCTTCAGCACCAGTAGTTGGTGCATAAACTTGGATTACTGTGATGTTAAAAGGTCTGCCTTGGATTCATATCGAGATCATTCTATCATTCTATTCTATGTATAACTCCATACCATCCAACATTTCTCCCATGAACATAGGGACGTCCTAAGGAAAAGCAGGATAACATCAGAAACCAGGACAGCTTCAATAAATCTGGGACTGTCCCGGCAAAATTAGGGACAACTGGAAGGTTTGCAAAAGTGAGGAAGTTAAGATCAAGGAACAAGAGAGAAGTCATGAGTGAAGGACAAGCCAAAGGAGAGGTTGAGGGAGGAGGCTTATTGGTTTGTTCTTGTTCTTGTTTTTATTGTGTATTTTGTGTTTTTTACCTTGCATTTTTAAGTCGTAAACCAACCTTAAATCTACGGATGAAGGGCAGTATATACAATTAATAAAATAGTAACAATTCTATTTGTTACTATAGACAGGCATGCCATTGTTCAGGAAGGTCTACTGTATAAATAGGGGTATAAATAGGAAAGTAGTATAAGTAATAAAGTAGCAGTAGTAAAGTGGAAGTAAAGTGGTAGTAAAGCAATAGTAAACCAGTAGGGAAGTAGCAGTTAAGTAATGGTAAAACAATAGTAAAGTGGAGGAATAGTAGCAGTAAAATAGCAGTAAAGTAGTAGTAACGCAGTAGTAAAATAGTAGTAAAATGGTAGTAAGGCAGTAGTGAAACAGCAGTAAGATAGTAGTAAAGAAGTAGTAAAGCGGTAGTAAAATGGTCCAATAGTAAAGTGGTGGAATAGCAGTAAAATAGCTTTAAAGTAGTAGTAAAATTGTAGAAAAATAGTAGTTAAATGGTAGTAAAGCAGTAGTAAGGTAGTAGTAAAATGGTAGTAAAGCAGTAGTAAAACAGTAGTAAAGCAGTAGTAAAATGGTAGTAAAGTAGTAGAAAATTGTAGTAAAGTAGTAGTAAAGTGGTAGGAAAGTAGTAGTAAAGTGGTAGGAAAGTAGTAGTAAAGCAGGTTAAGTTGTTGAGGGCTGATTTCTTTTCCTTTCATAAAAAGCCTTCTGTTTCGACCGCCAAACCTCTCAAGGGAGCATTTGCAACCGTTTGGCACCATTTTAGAGTGAATGGTTGAAAGTCAGATTATTGATCAAATTGTGACCCCGGGGCTTTGGGATTTTTCCAAAAAAAATATTTTTCTGCCGGTTAAGTTGGCGTAGGGATGCGGGTGGCGCTGTGGGTAAAAGCCTCAGCGCCTAGGGTCTGCCGATCAAAAGGTCGGCGGTTCGAATCCACACGGCTGGGTGCGCTCCTGTTGCTTGGTCCCAGCGCCTGCCAACCTAGCAGTTCGAAAGCAACCCCGGGTGCAAGTAGATAAATAGGGACCGCTTACTGGTGGGAAGGTAAACGGCGTTTCCGTGTGCTGCGCTGGCTCACCAAATGCAGCTTTGTCACGCATTAGTAAAGCAGGTTAAGTTGTCGTAACAATATAGTAACAATACTATTTGTTACTATAGTACAAATACTATATTATAGGAACAATACTATTTGTTACTATAGACAGGCATGCCATTGTTCAGGAAGGTCTACTGTATAAATAGGGGTATAAATAGTAAAGTAGTATAAGTAAAAAAGTAGCAGTAGGAAATTGGAAATAAAGTGGTAGTAAAGCAATAGTAAACCAGTAGGGAAGTAGCTGGTAAGTAATGGTAAAACAATAGTAAAGTGGTGGAATAGTAGCAGTAAAATAGCAGTAAAGTAGTAGTAACGCAGTAGTAAAATAGTAGTAAAATGGTAGTAAGGCAATAGTGAAACAGCAGTAAGATAGTAGTAAAGAAGTAGTAAAGTGGTATTTAAATGGTCCAATAGTAAAGTGGTGGAATAGCAGTAAAAGAACTTTAAAGTAGTAGTAAACTAGTAGTTAAATGGAAGTAAAGCAGTAGTAAAGTAGTAGTAAAATGGTAGTAAAGTAATAGTAAAGCGGTAGTAAAGCAGTAGTAAAATTGTAGTAAAGCAGTAGTAAAGTAGTAGTAAAGTGGTAGTAAAGTAGTAGTAAAGTGATAGTAAAGTTGTAGTAAAGCAGTAGTAAAGTGGTAGTAAAGTAGTAGTAAAGTAGTAGTAAAGTAGTAGTAAAGTGGTAGTAAAGTAGTAGTAAAGTAGTAGTGAAGTGGTAGTAAAGTAGTAGTAAAGTGGTAGTAAAGTGATAGTAGAGTAGTAGTAAAGTAGTAGTAAAGTGGTAGTAAAGTAGGAGTAAAGTAGTAGTAAAGTAGTAGTAAAGCAGTAGTAAGAATGACCCTAGAAGTGTTCGTTGTAGAAAAAGGCGCCATGTTGATAGCCTCAATCACAGAGGTTTTTCCAGTTGTTTCCATATAAAGTAGTGGGGCGTGGGGGAATGGCTTCTCAGTGTTTGTATGTTGATCCCTGTTTACACTATTATGTTAAAAAGTACACCAGAATTTAGTGGCGTTGGATATTTTGGGTCCCAAAAGGTCCCCGCCAGCAGTGGCTGCATAAAATCCTTTAGTCAGAACTGAGCTATGGGCAACACACTGTCGTGAGTCAGGAGCTGTGTGAGGAGCCCGTAGTCAAAACTGAGGTGAGGACAAAAGCATACCCTCCAACATTTCTCCGATGAAAATAGGGGTGCCCTGTTCTGTAACAACAATTTTACTACAGTGGTACCTCAGGTTAAGTACTTAATTCGTTCCGGAGGTCCGTTCTTAAACTGAAACTGTTCTTAACCTGAAGCACCACTTTAGCTAATGGGGCCTCCTGCTGTTGCCGCGCCGCCGGATCACGATTTCTGTTCTCAGAAGCAAATTTCTTAACCTGAAGCACTATTTCTGGGTTAGCGGAGTCTGTAACCTGAAGCATCTGTAACCTGAAGCATCTGTAACATGAAGCATATGTAACCCGAGGTACCACTGTATTTATACCACATCCATCTGCCTGGGTTGCTCTAGCCACTCTGGGCGGCTTCCAAAACATATAAAAAGGTAATAAAACAGTAAACATTAAAAAACTTCCCTAGGTGGTTGTTGTTTAGTCGTTTAGTCGTGTCCGACTCTTCGTGACCCCATGGACCAGAGCACGCCAGGCACCTCTGTCCTCCACTACCTGCCGCAGTTTGGTCAAACTCATGCTGTTAACCTCGAAAACACTATCCAACCATCTGGTCCTCTGTCGCCCCCTTCTCCTTGTGCCCTCCATCTTTCCCAGCATCAGTGTCTTCTCCAGGGAGTCTTCTCTTCTCATGAGGTGGCCAAAGTACAGGAGCCTCAGCTTCACGATCTGTCCTTCCAGTGAGCACTCAGGGCTGATTTCCTTAAGAATGGATCCGTTTGATCTTCTTGCAGTCCATGGGACTCTCAAGAGTCTCCTCCAGCACCAGAATTCAAAAGCATCAATTCTTCGGCGATCAGCCTTCTTTATGGTCCAGCTCTCACTTCCATACATCACTACTGGGAAAACCATGGCTTTAACTATACCGACCTTTGTTGGCAAGGGGACGTCTCTACTTCTCAAGATGCTGTCTAGGCCTGTCATTGCCCTTCTCCCAAGAAGCAGGCGTCTTTTAATTTTGTGGCTGCTGTCACCATCTGCAGTGATCATGGAGCCCAAGAAAGTAAAATCTCTCACTGCCTCCATTTCTTCCCCTTCTATTTGCCAGGAGGTGATGGGACCAGTGGCCATGACCTTCGTTTTTTTCATGTTGAGCTTCAGACCATATTTTGCGCTCTCCTCTTTCACCCTCATTAAAAGGTTCTTTAATTCCTCCTCACTTTCTGCCATCAAGGTTGTGTCATCTGCATATCTGAGGTTGTTGATATTTCTTCCGGCAATCTTAATTCCAGTTTGGGATTCATCCAGCCCAGCCTTTCGCATGATGCATTCTGCATATAAATTGTTGTGTATTGAGTCAAAGGATTTTATATCTGTATTATTATTGTCTGTATTTGCATTAGGGTAAAGTAACTGCCTTTTGGTTCCAGAGGGTACAGCTACTATTGGTTCATTTAAGCTGCTGTATTTGGATCCTCTGTCTTATTGGTTTTCTCCAAAAGGCAGGACTGTGATTGCCTGATATTGTTCCCTCCAAAATGTATCCTTTCTAGCTAGTTCCCTGTCCCTATAAATGTAGCTCTCCCCTCCTCAGGTCTCAGTCTTGTTTGCTTTAAGAAAGAAGTGTTACTAGAGAACTGTCTCCAGCATATTATGTCAAGAGAGCTGAAATCACAAACCCCACGTCACAACATAAATTAAATAAGCAGGGAGACAAAATACAGCCTTGTCGTACTCCTTTTCCAATTTTGAACCAATCAGTTGTTCCATATCCAGTTCTAACTGTAGCTTCTTGTCCCACATAGAGATTTCTCGGGAGACAGATGAGGTGATCAGGCACTCCCATTTCTTTAAGAACTTGCCATAGTTTGCTGTGGTCGACACAGTCAAAGGCTTTTGCGTAGTCAATGAAGCAGAAGTAGATGTCTTTCTGGAACTCTCTAGCTTTCTCCATAATCCAGCGCATGTTTGCAATTTGGTCTCTGGTTCTTCTGCCTCTTCTAAATCCAGCTTGCACTTCTGGGAGTTCTCGATCCACATACTGCTTGAGCCTTCCTTGTAGAATTTTAAGCATAACCTTGCTAGCGTGTGAAATGAGTGCAATTGTGCGGTAGTTGGAGCATTCTTTGGCACTGCCCTTCTTTGGGATTGGGATGTAGACTGATCTTCTCCAATCTTCTGGCCACTGCTGAGTTTTCCAAATTTGCTGGCATATTGAGTGTAGCACCTTAACAGCATCATCTTTTAAAATTTTAAATAGTTCAGCTGGAATAGCATCACTTCCACTGGCCTTGTTATTTGCAGTGCTTTCTGAGGCCCATTTGACTTCACTTTCCAGGATGTCTGGCTCAAGGTCAGCAACCACACTACCTGGGGTGTACGAGACATCCATAGCTTTCTGGTATAATTCCTCTGTGTATTCTTGCCACCTCTTCTTGATGTCTTCTGCTTCTGTTAGGTCCTTACCACTTTTGTCCTTTATTATGGTAATCTTTGTACGAAATGTTCCTTTCATAGCTCCAATTTTCTTGAACAGATCTCTGGTTCTTCCCATTCTGTTGTTTTCCTCTATTGTTTGCATTGCTCGTTTAAGAAGGCCTTCTTGTCTCTCCTTGCTATTCTTTGGAAATCTGAATGAGCCTTTGCCCTGCTTCGTTTTGATCTCCAAGGCCAAACTTGCCAGTTGTTCCTCTTATCTCTTGCCTCCCTACTTTAGCATTCCAATCCCCTATAATGAGAAGAACATCCTTCTTTGGTGTCACTTCTATAAGGTGTTGTAAGTCTTCATAGAATTGGTCAATTTCAGTTTCTTCAGCACCAGTAGTTGGTGCATAAACTTGGATTACTGTGATGTTAAAAGGTCTGCCTTGGATTTGTATCGAGATCATTCTATCATTCTATTCTATGTATAACTCCATACCATCCAACATTTCTCCCATGAACATAAGGAAAAGCAGGATAACATCAGAAACCAGGACAGCTTCAATAAATCTGGGACTGTCCCGGCAAAATTAGGGACAACTGGAAGGTTTGCAAAAGTGAGGAAGTTAAGATCAAGGAACAAGAGAGAAGTCATGAGTGAAGGACAAGCCAAAGGAGAGGTTGAGGGAGGAGGCTTATTGGTTTGTTCTTGTTCTTGTTTTTATTGTGTATTTTGTGTTTTTTACCTTGCATTTTTAAGTCGTAAACCAACCTTAAATCTACGGATGAAGGGCAGTATATACAATTAATAAAATAGTAACAATTCTATTTGTTACTATAGACAGGCATGCCATTGTTCAGGAAGGTCTACTGTATAAATAGGGGTATAAATAGGAAAGTAGTATAAGTAATAAAGTAGCAGTAGGAAAGTGGAAGTAAAGTGGTAGTAAAGCAATAGTAAACCAGTAGGGAAGTAGCTGTTAAGTAATGGTAAAACAATAGTAAAGTGGTGGAATAGTAGCAGTAAAATAGCAGTAAAGTAGTAGTAACGCAGTAGTAAAATAGTAGTAAAATGGTAGTAAGGCAGTAGTGAAACAGCAGTAAGATAGTAGTAAAGAAGTAGTAAAGTGGTATTTAAATGGTCCAATAGTAAAGTGGTGGAATAGCAGTAAAAGAACTTTAAAGTAGTAGTAAAGTAGTAGTTAAATGGAAGTAAAGCAGTAGTAAGGTAGTAGTAAAATGGTAGTAAAGTAATAGTAAAGCGGTAGTAAAGCAGTAGTAAAATTGTAGTAAAGCAGTAGTAAAGTAGTAGTAAATTGGTAGTAAAGTAGTAGAAAAGTGATAGTAAAGTTGTAGTAAAGCAGTAGTAAAGTGGTAGTAAAGTAGTAGTAAAGTGATAGTAAAGTAGTAGTAAAGTGATAGTAAAGTGGTAGTAAAGTAGTAGTAAAGCAGTAGTAAGAATGACCTCAGAAGTATTCGTTGTACAAAAAGGCGCCATGTTGATAGCCTCAATCACAGAGGTTTTTCCAGTTGTTTCCATATAAAGTAGTGGGGCGGGGGGGAATGGCTTCTCAGTGTTTGTATGTTGATCCCTCTTTACACTATTATGTTAAAAAGTACACCAGAATTTAGTGGCGTCGAATATTTTGGGTCCCAAAAGGTCCCCGCCAGCAGTGGCTGCATAAAATCCTTTAGTCAGAACTGAGCTATGGGCAACACACTGTCGTGAGTCAGGAACTGTGTGAGGAGCCCGTAGTCAAAACTGAGGTGAGGACAAAAGCATACCCTCCAACATTTCTCCGATGAAAATAGGGGTGCCCTGTTCTGTAACAACAATTTTACTACAGTGGTACCTCAGGTTAAGTACTTAATTCGTTCCGGAGGTCCGTTCTTAAACTGAAACTGTTCTTAACCTGAAGCACCACTTTAGCTAATGGGGCCTCCTGCTGTTGCCGTGCCGCCGGATCACGATTTCTGTTCTCAGAAGCAAATTTCTTAACCTGAAGCACTATTTCTGGGTTAGCGGAGTCTGTAACCTGAAGCATCTGTAACCTGAAGCATATGTAACCTGAAGCATATGTAACCCGAGGTACCACTGTATTTATACCACATCCATCTGCCTGGGTTGCTCTAGCCACTCTGGGCGGCTTCCAAAACATATAAAAAGGTAATAAAACAGTAAACATTAAAAAACTTCCCTAGGTTGTTGTTGTTTAGTCGTTTAGTCGTGTCCGACTCTTCGTGACCCCATGGACCAGAGCACGCCAGGCACCTCTGTCCTCCACTACCTCCCGCAGTTTGGTCAAACTCATGCTGGTAACCTCGAAAACACTATCCAACCATCTGGTCCTCTGTCGCCCCCTTCTCCTTGTGCCCTCCATCTTTCCCAGCATCAGTGTCTTCTATAAATTGTTGTGTATTGAGTCAAAGGATTTTATATCTGTATTATTATTGTCTGTATTTGCATTAGGGTAAAGTAACTGCCTTTTGGTTCCAGAGGGTACAGCTACTATTGGTTCATTTAAGCTGCTGTATTTGGATCCTCTGCCTTATTGGTTTCCTCCAAAAGGCAGGACTGTGATTGCCTGATATTGTTCCCTCCAAAATGTATCCTTTCTAGCTAGTTCCCTGTCCCTATAAATGTAGCTCTCCCCTCCTCAGGTCTCAGTCTTGTTTGCTTTAATAAAGAAGTGTTACTAGAGAACTGTCTCCAGCATATTATGTCAAGAGAGCTAAAATCACAAACCCCACGTCACAACATAAATTAAATAAGCAGGGAGACAAAATACAGCCTTGTCGTACTCCTTTTCCAATTTTGAACCAATCAGTTGTTCCATATCCAGTTCTAACTGTAGCTTCTTGTCCCACATAGAGATTTCTCGGGAGACAGATGAGGTGATCAGGCACTCCCATTTCTTTAAGAACTTGCCATAGTTTGCTGTGGTCGACACAGTCAAAGGCTTTTGCGTAGTCAATGAAGCAGAAGTAGATGTCTTTCTGGAACTCTCTAGCTTTCTCCATAATCCAGCGCATGTTTGCAATTTGGTCTCTGGTTCTTCTGCCTCTTCTAAATCCAGCTTGCACTTCTGGGAGTTCTCGATCCACATACTGCTTGAGCCTTCCTTGTAGAATTTTAAGCATAACCTTGCTAGCGTGTGAAATGAGTGCAATTGTGCGGTAGTTGGAGCATTCTTTGGCACTGCCCTTCTTTGGGATTGGGATGTAGACTGATCTTCTCCAATCTTCTGGCCACTGCTGAGTTTTCCAAATTTGCTGGCATATTGAGTGTAGCACCTTAACAGCATCATCTTTTAAAATTTTAAATAGTTCAGCTGGAATAGCATCACTTCCACTGGCCTTGTTATTTGCAGTGCTTTCTGAGGCCCATTTGACTTCACTTTCCAGGATGTCTGGCTCAAGGTCAGCAACCACACTACCTGGGGTGTACGAGACATCCATATCTTTCTGGTATAATTCCTCTGTGTATTCTTGCCACCTCTTCTTGATGTCTTCTGCTTCTCTTAGGTCCTTACCACTTTTGTCCTTTATTATGGTAATCTTTGTACGAAATGTTCCTTTCATAGCTCCAATTTTCTTGAACAGATCTCTGGTTCTTCCCATTCTGTTGTTTTCCTCTATTGTTTGCATTGCTCGTTTAAGAAGGCCTTCTTGTCTCTCCTTGCTATTCTTTGGAAATCTGAATGAGCCTTTGCCCTGCTTCGTTTTGATCTCCAAGGCCAAACTTGCCAGTTGTTCCTCTTATCTCTTGCCTCCCTACTTTAGCACTCCAATCCCCTATAATGAGAAGAACATCCTTCTTTGGTGTCACTTCTATAAGGTGTTGTAAGTCTTCAAAGAATTGGTCAATTTCTGTTTCTTCAGCACCAGTAGTTGGTGCATAAACTTGGATTACTGTGATGTTAAAAGGTCTGCCTTGGATTCGTATCGAGATCATTCTATCATTCTATTCTATGTATAACTCCATACCATCCAACATTTCTCCCATGAACATAGGGACGTCCTAAGGAAAAGCAGGATAACATCAGAAACCAGGACAGCTTCAATAAATCTGGGACTGTCCCGGCAAAATTAGGGACAACTGGAAGGTTTGCAAAAGTGAGGAAGTTAAGATCAAGGAACAAGAGAGAAGTCATGAGTGAAGGACAAGCCAAAGGAGAGGTTGAGGGAGGAGGCTTATTGGTTTGTTCTTGTTCTTGTTTTTATTGTGTATTTTGTGTTTTTTACCTTGCATTTTTAAGTCGTAAACCAACCTTAAATCTACGGATGAAGGGCAGTATATGTCCCATTAAACTTTAATTAGTTTAATGTAAATGCCCAGTGCGCTTCCATCGTTACAAGTCCCACTACAGCAGAGTATTTCGCACAGCAGTTGAAGAAGGGCAGGAGAGGCAGTATCTTTTCAAAGAGGAGTCTTGGAGCATGCGGTTTGTAACTCAAAGATAAGGTTTATTTACAAAAACAAAAAACAACCCTGGCGAAGAACCACACATCTCAGCAAACACGCCCAAAAAAGGGGGAGAAAGAAAAGGGAGAACAAACACACAGGAGACTATTTATACAAACTCATGTTCCTGGAAGCCTAATGACCTCCAGCTGCTCAGTGATTAGAGCGTTTCTGCTACCCTTTAACCCTTTGATAGCAACACCCCCTC
Organism: Podarcis gaigeae; assembly: GCF_964106915.1. Classification (NCBI taxonomy): domain Eukaryota; kingdom Metazoa; phylum Chordata; class Lepidosauria; order Squamata; family Lacertidae; genus Podarcis; species Podarcis gaigeae. Next base: position 13,173,911 of record NC_139677.1, on the reverse strand, counting down.
TCGCTCGGAGCACTGAGCTGTACCAACCTTAATTCAAATTTAAACCTGAACAGAAACATTTATGAGATTGCGGACTCAAAGCTTTCGTAAAACCGTCTGCAAGGTTTTCTTGGCTTGGACAATACTTTAGTTCAATTAAACCTTGTTTTACACTTTGGCATACATTTTGATAACGGATATCCAAGTGTTTTGTGTGGCCCTTGAATTGACCTGATTTAGCTAGTTTAATACAAGGTTGGTTGTCTTCCCACACTCTGATAGGTAGGGGACATTCTCCAAACAATTCTTGTACCAGTTGCTTATAAAATTCCAGTTCTCTACATACATATGATAATGCATTGAACTCAGATTCAGTTGAACTTAAAGCAATAAGTGATTGCTTTCTTGATCTCCAACCAATTAGTGCATTTCCAAATTTTATCGCCATTCCTGACACTGATTTTCTATCTGGTCCAGCATCTGCCCAACTACTGTCGGCCCAACATTCAAGTTGTGTGCTGCCCTCTGCTGATAGTTCTAAGCGAAACCTTTTGGTAGTTTGGAGATACCTTAAAACTCTTTTTACTCCTTGCCAAGCATGCATTGATGGTTTTTCAGCTTGTCTACACAGCATGTTGACAGCATATGTTATATCGGGCCGAGTCCACTGTGCAATGTGGAGTAGACTGCCTATCGCTGACTGGTAAACCCCGGGATTACTGAACTCTGTCTGTTGCTCGGCTTGAGCATCCTTTATGTAACTTAGCTCCATTGGGGTTTTAACACCAGCACAGTTGTCCATTTTAAACCTTTCCAGCAACTGCTGGATCTTAGCTTCTTGGCTGAGCCAATAGTTCCCATTTTCATCTTGCTGAATTTTAACTCCTAGATAAACAGATACATTGCCTAGTGATTTTATCTGAAACCTTTCTCCAAGCTTTGTGGCAAATTGTTGTGCAAGTTTATCATCCTTTCCACTGTATAATAAATCATCAACAAATATCAAAACTGCTTCTTGTTCACATCCCGAGCCTTTTAGATAAAGACACGCATCTGCTGCGCTCTTTCTGAACCCCATGTTCTCTAGAGCATCGTTTAAGCAGGAATTCCAATTACGGGCGGACTGTTTCAACCCATAAATGGATTTGTGTAGGCGCCAGACCTGGTTTGGCTTGTCTCCTTCAAAACCCGGTGGTGGTGTTATATAGACTTCCTCCTGTAAGTCTGCGTTTAAATAAGCCACATTGACATCAAAATGAAACAGCTTATTTCCCTTCTTAGCTGAAGAGGCTAAAAGCATTCTTAATGACTCCGATCTTGAAGTTGGGGCATAGATTTGAGAATAGTGAACACCTTTGCGCTGCGAAAACCCTTTTGCAACTAGTCGGGCTTTATATTGCAACTCCTCAGTAGTTGTGGGCTTTAAACGATATACCCATCGACAACCTACAGCTTGTTGCCCTTTCGGAAGCTCTGTACTTGTAAACACACCGAGAGACTTCATTGAAGCCATCTCTTTTTCCATTGCTTCCTGCCACTTAACAGCTTCTGAGCTTGGAAGCTGTTGTACCTCCATATAGCTATCTGGCTCACACTGTGCCATATTTACGTATACACTTGTCACCTTAAACCGCTCTGGCGGCTTGCCCTTTGTGGCACGATTTGACCTGCGCAATTGTTCCTCTTGTGCCCCTTCTGACCGTTGGCTGTCAGAATCTGTCTCAGACTTTATACCTGGATGTGCCTCTAGGGATAAAGACCTCCGTTTAGATACCTCCCTTGGGCTTGGTGTTGCAGGTGACCTGCTTCGCTTTTGCTGTCTGCTAGGCCTACTGACTGGCGATGTTGGAACACTCCTAGATTCTGGATTTTCTACCTTAGGAGAAGAACCTTGTGCCTGGTCAGAATCTGCGTCTGAACCATGTGCACCATCCTCTTCTGGCTCACTACTCTCTGGACTTTCATTCTCAGCATAAATGCCTAAATCATCTCTCAAAATGTCAGGGTTACCGTGTAAGTGAGTCCATCCAGACTGCTCACAAAATTCAGCGCTCCTACTGAGGACCACTCTTGTAGTATCCCCATTTGGGTTCACGAACCTCCAAGATTTGGCGTGTGGTTCGTACCCACAAAAGATGAGTTTCCTAGCCCTTGGACCTCCCTTTTTCCTTAACGCTTTTGGGATAAGTACATAGGCTGGACATCCAAACACCCGAAAGTAATTAATTTTGGGCTTCTTCCCATATAAAGCAAAATATGGGGTAGTGGCAATTACCGAATTATATACTCGGTTCAGAATATGAGTAGCCGCCGGCCAGGCTTCCGCCCAGTAACTTTGAGGGAGTTTAGCATCAAACAACATAGAGTTTGCCAACTCTTGCAGAACCCTGTTTTTACGTTCGGCCACGCCTCCTTCTTGGGGGGAATAAGGTGTAGACAGACGATGCTTAATTCCCTTTTTCTTAAAGAAATTTTGCAACACAGACCCGGTAAATTCTGACTCTCTGTCTGTCTGAAAAGCAAGTACTCTAGTACCAAATTCAAGTTCCACTGCATGAACCCAATTTTTAACTGTTTCTGCAGTATCTGCTTTTGTTTTGAGAGGAAAAAACCATGTAACCTTTGTTTTGTCATCCGAGAGACACAGTGCATACCTCGAACCTCCCATGCTAGCAACAGGCATTGGGCCACATAGGTCCATATGCACAAGTTGGAATACTTTGTCAGATTTCCTATCTGAGCTGGGATAGCTGCATCTATGAACCTTCGCCCTTTTGCATGCAGTACAATCCAAATACTTAGTACATTTGTTCATTTTGCACCCTTCTGATAATTCAGGTTGCCTTTTAACATACTGAAAATTAATATGTCCCAGACGGCGGTGCCATAAATGGACACAAGAATTATGGGTAGGCGTGCTCACACAACCAGCATGAACCTGTTCAACTTCATCTGGACTTGTCTCAAAATAATATAACCCATCTCTGCATTCCACCTGCAAAAGAGATACGTTATTCTTTGAAATAGTGCAAACCCCATTTTCAAACACAGTTTTAAACCCATTTCTATCAAGTTCTGACACAGACAAAATACACCCCTTCAATCCCTTTAGCACGTAGGCATCAATTTCTGTTTGCAAACATTTCAAGAACACTGTGCCTACGGTCTCTAAGGAACGTTTAGTTGAATCTGCCATTGTCACAACTTTAAGGGTTTGCAAATGTCTGCAATTCTGCAAACGGACACTAGATGGCGCCACCAGGTGGTGAGATGCACCACTGTCGATCAACCAGCGTAGATTGCTGCCTTGGCCACGCCCTTGCATCAACGCCATTACTGAAGCCATGTGCTGTGTGCTGTGGGAGTAGCCACGACCTCCTCCTCTTCTTCGACGTCCCCTGGAACTCCTTGTCTGGTAACTAGGGGTAACGGCCTTGGTGCTGTCTTGACCAGGTTCACGTGTGCAATTCCTAATTAAATGGGAAGGGGAACCACAGCGAAAACAGTGTCTAGCTGCAAAAGCATTTACTGTGTGCTCAAACTCAGCATCAACACTCTTAGGCACAGCATAACTCCCCTTTAAAGACAAACCTCTTTCTCTTTGCCTTTTATCCTGTTCATCTGCAAGCCGAGATGAAATGTATTCAAGGGTTAATTCAGTTGAAGGCATAGCTTCCAAAGTTAGAGCTAGAGTCTCATAGCTTTTATCAAGAGAAGACAACAATATGTATGACTGCTGCTCCATAGAGAAAGGAATGCCCAGCTGTCTTAGTTGATTAAAGGCAGACACCATTTTGGCAATATGTTCTTTCACACACGCTCCCGGTTGGAGACGTAAATCAAACAAACATCTTGTAGCATGGATCTTGGCCCCCGCAGTGTTTCTGGAATTTAGCCGCTGCAGAACCGTCCAGACCTCATGCGTGTTCTTTAACTCAGAAACGTAAGGCATTTGCTCTGGTCCCACTGCCAAAACTAGTAGACCTTGGGCTTTCCTGTCACGTTTCTGTGAAGCTGCTGCTGTTGCTTTGTCTTCTGCAGACGCGTCTGCAGCTGCCTGTAAAGGCGGTGCTTCAGTGCAACTCCACAACTCTTTGGCTTGCAACCAAACCCTTACTCTAGCCTTCCAATCTTGCCAATTTTTCCCATTGAGTCGCGTAAACGGGACAGAAAAACTTTCCTGGGACTCTGCCATCCTCCCTGGGGCTTAGGAACGATACTCACACACCTGTAGACCGTCTCCCAGCTGCTGAGGTGGCTCCTTGAGGAATAAGACGTCTTCCAGCGAGTACAAACTGCTCAGTGCCTGTTTAAAACTTTTCTAGGCACGTTGCAGGACTCAAGCTGCTTTGAAGGCTTTCGTTGTCGGCAACCGCTTCTGTCTTCGCTCCAGTCCTTTCATAAATCACTCTGAACTGCACTCCTTAGCTCCTTCTTGACGTACAAACATCCATAACCTGTCCCATTAAACTTTAATTAGTTTAATGTAAATGCCCAGTGCGCTTCCATCGTCACAAGTCCCACTACAGCAGAGTATTCGCACAGCAGTTGAAGAAGGGCAGGAGAGGCAGTATCTTTTCAAAGAGGAGTCTTGGAGCATGCGGTTTGTAACTCAAAGATAAGGTTTATTTACAAAAACAAAAAACAACCCTGGCGAAGAACCACACATCTCAGCAAACACGCCCAAAAAAGGGAGAGAAAGAAAAGGGAGAACAAACACACAGGAGACTATTTATACAAACTCATGTTCCTGGAAGCCTAATGACCTCCAGCTGCTCAGTGATTAGAGCGTTTCTGCTACCCTTTAACCCTTTGATAGCAACTCAAACTCAGCATCAACACTCTTAGGCACAGCATAACTCCCCTTTAAAGACAGACCTCTTTCTCTTTGCCTTTTATCCTGTTCATCTGCAAGCCGAGATGAAATGTATTCAAGGGTTAATTCAGTTGAAGGCATAGCTTCCAAAGTTAGAGCTAGAGTCTCATAGCTTTACACCTGGATGTGCCTCTAGGGATAAAGACCTCCGTTTAGATATACAATTAATAAAATAGTAACAATACTATTTGTTACTATAGACAGGCATGCCATTGTTCAGGAAGGTCTACTGTATAAATAGGGGTATAAATAGTAAAGTAGTATAAGTAATAAAGTAGCAGTAGGAAATTGGAAATAAAGTGGTAGTAAAGCAATAGTAAACCAGTAGGGAAGTAGCAGTTAAGTAATGGTAAAACAATAGTAAAGTGGTGGAATAGTAGCAGTAAAGTAGTAGTAACGCAGTAGTAAAATAGTAGTAAAATGGTAGTAAGGCAGTAGTGAAACAGCAGTAAGATAGTAGTAAAGAAGTAGTAAAGCGGTAGTAAAATGGTCCAATAGTAAAGTGGTGGAATAGCAGTAAAATAGCTTTAAAGTAGTAGTAAAGCAGTAGTAAAATTGTAGAAAAATAGTAGTTAAATGGTAGTAAAGCAGTAGTAAGGTAGTAGTAAAATGGTAGTAAAGTAGTAGTAAAGCGGTAGTAAAGCGGTAGTAAAACTTTAGTAAAGCAGTAGTAAAATGGTAGTAAGGTAGTAGAAAAATTGTAGTAAAGTAGTAGTAAAGTGGTAGGAAAGTAGTAGTAAAGTGGTAGTAAAGTAGTAGTAAAGCAGGTTAAGTTGTCGAGGGCTGATTTCTTTTCCTTTCATAAAAAGCCTTCTGTTTCGACCGCCAAACCTCTCAAGGGAGCATTTGCAACCGTTTGGCACCATTTTAGAGTGAATGGCTGAAAGTCAGATTATTGATCAAATTGTGACCCCGGGGCTTTGGGATTTTTTCAAAAAAATATTTTTCTGCCGGTTAAGTTGGCGTAGGGATGCGGGTGGCGCTGTGGGTAAAAGCCTCAGCCCCTAGGGCCTGCCGATCAAAAGGTCGGCGGTTCGAATCCACACGGCTGGGTGCGCTCCTGTTGCTTGGTCCCAGCGCCTGCCAACCTAGCAGTTCGAAAGCAACCCCGGGTGCAAGTAGATAAATAGGGACCGCTTACTGGCGGGAAGGTAAACGGCGTTTCCGTGTGCTGCGCTGGCTCACCAATTGCAGCTTTGTCACGCATTAGTAAAGCAGGTTAAGTTGTCGTAAGAATATAGTAACAATACTATTTGTTACTATAGTACAAATACTATATTATAGGAACAATACTATTTGTTACTATAGACAGGCATGCCATTGTTCAGGAAGGTCTACTGTATAAATAGGGGTATAAATAGTAAAGTAGTATAAGTAATAAAGTAGCAGTAGGAAAGTGGAAGTAAAGTGGTAGTAAAGCAATAGTAAACCAGTAGGGAAGTAGCTGTTAAGTAATGGTAAAACAATAGTAAAGTGGTGGAATAGTAGCAGTATAATAGCAGTAAAGTAGTAGTAACGCAGTAGTAAAATGGTAGTAAGGCAGTAGTGAAACAGCAGTAAGATAGTAGTAAAGAAGTAGTAAAGTGGTATTTAAATGGTCCAATAGTAAAGTGGTGTAATAGCAGTAAAAGAACTTTAAAGTAGTAGTAAACTAGTAGTTAAATGGAAGTAAAGCAGTAGTAAGGTAGTAGTAAAATGGTAGTAAAGTAATAGTAAAGCGGTAGTAAAGCAGTAGTAAAATTGTAGTAAAGCAGTAGTAAAGTAGTAGTAAAGTGGTAGTAAAGTAGTAGAAAAGTGATAGTAAAGTTGTAGTAAAGTAGTAGTAAAGTGATAGTACAGTAGTAGTAAAGTGATAGTAAAGTAGTAGTAAAGTAGTAGTAAAGTGGTAGTAAAGTAGTAGTAAAGTGATAGTAAAGTAGTAGTAAAGTGGTAGTAAAGTAGTAGTAAAGTAGTAGTAAAGTGGTAGTAAAGTGGTAGTAAAGTGATAGTAAAGTAGTAGTAAAGTAGTAGTAAAGTGATAGTAGAGTAGTAGTAAAGTAGTAGTAAAGTGGTAGTAAAGTAGGAGTAAAGTAGTAGTAAAGTAGTAGTAAAGCAGTAGTAAGAATGACCCTAGAAGTGTTCGTTGTAGAAAAAGGCGCCATGTTGATAGCCTCAATCACAGAGGTTTTTCCAGTTGTTTCCATATAAAGTAGTGGGGCGGGGGGGAATGGCTTCTCAGTGTTTGTATGTTGATCCCTGTTTACACTATTATGTTAAAAAGTACACCAGAATTTAGTGGCGTTGGATATTTTGGATCCCAAAAGGTCCCCGCCAGCAGTGGCTGCATAAAATCCTTTAGTCAGAACTGAGCTATGGGCAACACACTGTCGTGAGTCAGGAGCTGTGTGAGGAGCCCGTAGTCAAAACTGAGGTGAGGACAAAAGCATACCCTCCAACATTTCTCCGATGAAAATAGGGGTGCCCTGTTCTGTAACAACAATTTTACTACAGTGGTACCTCAGGTTAAGTACTTAATTCGTTCCGGAGGTCCGTTCTTAAACTGAAACTGTTCTTAAGCTGAAGCACCACTTTAGCTAATGGGGCCTCCTGCTGTTGCCGCGCCGCCGGATCACGATTTCTGTTCTCAGAAGCAAATTTCTTAACCTGAAGCACTATTTCTGGGTTAGCGGAGTCTGTAACCTGAAGCATCTGTAACCTGAAGCATCTGTAACATGAAATATATGTAACCCGAGGTACCACTGTATTTATACCACATCCATCTGCCTGGGTTGCTCTAGCCACTCTGGGCGGCTTCCAAAACATATAAAAAGGTAATAAAACAGTAAACATTAAAAAACTTCCCTAGGTTGTTGTTTTTTAGTCGTTTAGTCGTGTCCGACTCTTCGTGACCCCATGGACCAGAGCACGCCAGGCACCTCTGTCCTCCACTACCTCCCGCAGTTTGGTCAAACTCATGCTGGTAACCTCGAAAACACTATCCAACCATCTCGTCCTCTGTCGCCCCCTTCTCCTTGTCCCCTCCATCTTTCCCAGCATCAGTGTCTTCTCCAGGGAGTCTTCTCTTCTCATGAGGTGGCCAAAGTACAGGAGCCTCAGCTTCACGATCTGTCCTTCCAGTGAGCACTCAGGGCTGATTTCCTTAAGAATGGATGCGTTTGATCTTCTTGCAGTCCATGGGACTCTCAAGAGTCTCCTCCAGCACCAGAATTCAAAAGCATCAATTCTTCGGCGATCAGCCTTCTTTATGGTCCAGCTCTCACTTCCATACATCACTACTGGGAATACCATGGCTTTAACTATACCGACCTTTGTTGGCAAGGGGACGTCTCTACTTCTCAAGATGCTGTCTAGGCCTGTCATTGCCCTTCTCCCAAGAAGCAGGCGTCTTTTAATTATGTGGCTGCTGTCACCATCTGCAGTGATCATGGAGCCCAAGAAAGTAAAATCTCTCACTGCCTCCATTTCTTCCCCTTCTATTTGCCAGGAGGTGATGGGACCAGTGGCCATGATCTTTGTTTTTTTGATGTTGAGCTTCAGACCATATTTTGCGCTCTCCTCTTTCACCCTCATTAAAAGGTTCTTTAATTCCTCCTCACTTTCTGCCATCAAGGTTGTGTCATCTGCATATCTGAGGTTGTTGATATTTCTTCCGGCAATCTTAATTCCCGCTTGGGATTCATCCAGCCCAGCCTTTCGCATGATGCATTCTGCATATAAATTGTTGTGTATTGAGTCAAAGGATTTTATATCTGTATTATTATTGTCTGTATTTGCATTAGGGTAAAGTAACTGCCTTTTGGTTCCAGAGGGTACAGCTACTATTGGTTCATTTAAGCTGCTGTATTTGGATCCTCTGTCTTATTGGTTTCCTCCAAAAGGCAGGACTGTGATTGCCTGATATTGTTCCCTCCAAAATGTATCCTTTCTAGCTAGTTCCCTGTCCCTATAAATGTAGCTCATCCCTCCTCAGGTCTCAGTCTTGTTTGCTTTAATAAAGAAGTGTTACTAGAGAACTGTCTCCAGCATATTATGTCAAGAGAGCTGAAATCACAAACCCCACGTCACAACATAAATTAAATAAGCAGGGAGACAAAATACAGCCTTGTCGTACTCCTTTTCCAATTTTGAACCAATCAGTTGTTCCATATCCAGTTCTAACTGTAGCTTCTTGTCCCACATAGAGATTTCTCGGGAGACAGATGAGGTGATCAGGCACTCCCATTTCTTTAAGAACTTGCCATAGTTTGCTGTGGTCGACACAGTCAAAGGCTTTTGCGTAGTCAATGAAGCAGAAGTAGATGTCTTTCTGGAACTCTCTAGCTTTCTCCATAATCCAGCGCATGTTTGCAATTTGGTCTCTGGTTCTTCTGCCTCTTCTAAATCCAGCTTGCACTTCTGGGAGTTCTCGATCCACATACTGCTTGAGCCTTCCTTGTAGAATTTTAAGCATAACCTTGCTAGCGTGTGAAATGAGTGCAATTGTGCGGTAGTTGGAGCATTCTTTGGCACTGCCCTTCTTTGGGATTGGGATGTAGACTGATCTTCTCCAATCTTCTGGCCACTGCTGAGTTTTCCAAATTTGCTGGCATATTGAGTGTAGCACCTTAACAGCATCATCTTTTAAAATTTTAAATAGTTCAGCTGGAATAGCATCACTTCCACTGGCCTTGTTATTTGCAGTGCTTTCTGAGGCCCATTTGACTTCACTTTCCAGGATGTCTGGCTCAAGGTCAGCAACCACACTACCTGGGGTGTACGAGACATCCATATCTTTCTGGTATAATTCCTCTGTGTATTCTTGCCACCTCTTCTTGATGTCTTCTGCTTCTGTTAGGTCCTTACCACTTTTGTCCTTTATTATGGTAATCTTTGTACGAAATGTTCCTTTCATAGCTCCAATTTTCTTGAACAGATCTCTGGTTCTTCCCATTCTGTTGTTTTCCTCTATTGTTTGCATTGCTCGTTTAAGAAGGCCTTCTTGTCTCTCCTTGCTATTCTTTGGAAATCTGAATGAGCCTTTGCCCTGCTTCGTTTTGATCTCCAAGGCCAAACTTGCCAGTTGTTCCTCTTTTCTCTTGCCTCCCTACTTTAGCATTCCAATCCCCTATAATGAGAAGAACATCCTTCTTTGGTGTCACTTCTATAAGGTGTTGTAAGTCTTCATAGAATTGGTCAATTTCAGTTTCTTCAGCACCAGTAGTTGGTGCATAAACTTGGATTACTGTGATGTTAAAAGGTCTGCCTTGGATTCGTATCGAGATCATTCTATCATTCTATTCTATGTATAACTCCATACCATCCAACATTTCTCCCATGAACATAGGGACGTCCTAAGGAAAAGCAGGATAACATCAGAAACCAGGACAGCTTCAATAAATCTGGGACTGTCCCGGCAAAATTAGGGACAACTGGAAGGTTTGCAAAAGTGAGGAAGTTAAGATCAAGGAACAAGAGAGAAGTCATGAGTGAAGGACAAGCCAAAGGAGAAATTGAGGGAGGAGGCTTATTGGTTTGTTCTTGTTCTTGTTTTTATTGTGTATTTTGTGTTTTTTACCTTGCATTTTTAAGTCGTAAACCAACCTTAAATCTACGGATGAAGGGCAGTATATACAATTAATAAAATAGTAACAATACTATTTGTTACTATAGACAGGCATGCCATTGTTCAGGAAGGTCTGTATAAATAGGGGTATAAATAGGAAAGTAGTATAAGTAATAAAGTAGCAGTAGTAAAGTGGAAGTAAAGTGGTAGTAAAGCAATAGTAAACCAGTAGGGAAGTAGCAGTTAAGTAATGGTAAAACAATAGTAAAGTGGTGGAATAGTAGCAGTAAAATAGCAGTAAAGTAGTAGTAACACAGTAGTAAAATGGTAGTAAAATGGTAGTAAGGCAGTAGTGAAACAGCAGTAAGATAGTAGTAAAGAAGTAGTAAAGCGGTAGTAAAATGGTCCAATAGTAAAGTGGTGGAATAGCAGTAAAATAGCTTTAAAGTAGTAGTAAAATTGTAGAAAAATAGTAGTTAAATGGTAGTAAAGCAGTAGTAAGGTAGTAGTAAAATGGTAGTAAAGTAGTAGTAAAGCGGTAGTAAAGCAGTAGTAAAACGGTAGTAAAGCAGTAGTAAAATGGTAGTAAAGTAGTAGTAAAGTGGTAGTAAAGTAGTAGTGAAGCAGGTTAAGTTGTCGAGGGCTGATTTCTTTTCCTTTCATAAAAAGCCTTCTGTTTCGACCGCCAAACCTCTCAAGGGACCATTTGCAACCGTTTGGCACCATTTTTGATTGAATGGCCGAAAGTCAGATTTTTGAATGAAATTGTGTCACCGGGGCTTTGGGATATTTTCAAAAAAAAATCTTTTTCTGCCGGTTAAGTTGTCAAGGACTGAATTCTTTTCCTGAGATAAAAAGCCTTCTGTTTCGACCGCCAAACTTCTCAGGGGAGCATTTGCAACCGTTTGGCACCATTTTAGAGTGAATGGTTGAAAGTCAAATTTTTGATCAAATTGTGACCCCGGGGCTTAGGGATTTTTTCAAAAAAATATTTTTCTGCCGGTTAAGTTGGCGTAGGGATGCGGGTGGCGCTGTGGGTAAAAGCCTCATACCCTAGGGCCTGCCGATCAAAAGGTCGGCGGTTCGAATCCACGCGGCTGGGTGCGCTCCTGTTGCTTGGTCCCAGCGCCTGCCAACCTAGCAGTTCGAAAGCAGCCCCGGGTGCAAATAGATAAATAGGGACCGCTTACTGGCGGGAAGGTAAACGGCGTTTCCGTGTGCTGCGCTGGCTCACCAAATGCAGCTTTGTCACGCATTAGTAAAGTAGGTTAAGTTGTCGTAACAATATAGTAACAATACTATTTGTTACTATAGTACAAATACTATATTATAGGAACAATACTATTTGTTACTATAGACAGGCATGCCATTGTTTAGGAAGGTCTACTGTATAAATAGGGGTATAAATAGTAAAGTAGTATAAGTAATAAAGTAGCAGTAGTAAAGTGGAAGTAAAATCTTAGTAAAGTAATAGTAAACCAGTAGGGAAGTAGCTGTTAAGTAATGGTAAAACAATAGTAAAGTGGTGGAATAGTAGCAGTAAAATAGCAGTAAAGTAGTAGTAACGCAGTAGTAAAATAGTAGTAAAATGGTAGTAAGGCAGTAGTGAAACAGCAGTAAGATAGTAGTAAAGAAGTAGTAAAGCGGTAGTAAAATGGTCCAATAGTAAAGTGGTGGAATAGCAGTAAAATAGCTTTTAAGTTTTAGTAAAGCGGTAGTAAAATTGTAGAAAAATAGTAGTTAAATGGTAGTAAAGCAGTAGTAAGGTAGTAGTAAAATGGTAGTAAAGTAGTAGTAAAGCGGTAGTAAAGCGGTAGTAAAACTTTAGTAAAGCAGTAGTAAAATGGTAGTAAGGTAGTAGAAAAATTGTAGTAAAGTAGTAGTAAAGTGGTAGGAAAGTAGTAGTAAAGTGGTAGTAAAGTAGTAGTAAAGCAGGTTAAGTTGTCGAGGGCTGATTTCTTTTCCTTTCATAAAAAGCCTTCTGTTTCGACCGCCAAACCTCTCAAGGGAGCATTTGCAACCGTTTGGCACCGTTTTAGAGTGAATGGTTGAAAGTCAGATTTTTGATCAAATTGTGACCCCGGGGCTTAGGGATTTTTTCAAAAAAATATTTTTCTGCCGGTTAAGTTGGCGTAGGGATGCGGGTGGCGCTGTGGGTAAAAGCCTCAGCCCCTAGGGCCTGCCGATCAAAAGGTCGGCGGTTCGAATCCACACGGCTGGGTGCGCTCCTGTTGCTTGGTCCCAGCGCCTGCCAACCTAGCAGTTCGAAAGCAACCCCGGGTGCAAGTAGATAAATAGGGACCGCTTACTGGCGGGAAGGTAAACGGCGTTTCCGTGTGCTGCGCTGGCTCACCAATTGCAGCTTTGTAACGCATTAGTAAAGCAGGTTAAGTTGTCGTAACAATATAGTAACAATACTATTTGTTACTATAGTACAAATACTATATTATAGGAACAATACTATTTGTTACTATAGACAGGCATGCCATTGTTCAGGAAGGTCTACTGTATAAATAGGGGTATAAATAGTAAAGTAGTATAAGTAATAAAGTAGCAGTAGTAAAGTGGAAGTAAAGTGGTAGTAAAGCAATAGTAAACCAGTAGGGAAGTAGCTGTTAAGTAATGGTAAAACAATAGTAAAGTGGTGGAATAGTAGCAGTAAAATAGCAGTAAAGTAGTAGTAAAGTAGTAGTAACGCAGTAGTAAAATAGTAGTAAAATGGTAGTAAGGCAGTAGTGAAACAGCAGTAAGATAGTAGTAAAGAAGTAGTAAAGTGGTATTTAAATGGTCCAATAGTAAAGTGGTGGAATAGCAGTAAAAGAACTTTAAAGTAGTAGTAAACTAGTAGTTAAATGGAAGTAAAGCAGTAGTAAGGTAGTAGTAAAATGGTAGTAAAGTAATAGTAAAGCGTTAGTAAAGCAGTAGTAAAATTGTAGTAAAGCAGTAGTAAAGTAGTAGTAAAGTGGTAGTAAAGTAGTAGAAAAGTGATAGTAAAGTTGTAGTAAAGCAGTAGTAAAGTGGTAGTAAAGTGGTAGTAAAGTAGTAGTAAAGTGATAGTAAAGTGGTAGTAAAGTAGTAGTAAAGTAGTAGTAAAGTGGTAGTAAAGTAGTAGTAAAGTGGTAGTAAAGTAGTAGTAAAGTAGTAGTAAAGCAGTAGTAAGAATGACCTCAGAAGTATTCGTTGTACAAAAAGGCGCCATGTTGATAGCCTCAATCACAGAGGTTTTTCTAGTTGTTTCCATATAAAGTAGTGGGGCGGGGGGGAATGGCTTCTCAGTGTTTGTATTTTGATCCCTGTTTACACTATTATGTTAAAAAGTACACCAGAATTTAGTGGCGTTGGATATTTTGGGTCCCAAAAGGTCCTCGCCAGCAGTGGCTGCATAAAATCCTTTAGTCAGAACTGAGCTATGGGCAACACACTGTCGTGAGTCAGGAGCTGTGTGAGGAGCCCGTAGTGAAAACTGAGGTGAGGACAAAAGCATACCCTCCAACATTTCTCCGATGAAAATAGGGGTGCCCTGTTCTGTAACAACAAATTTACTACAGTGGTACCTCAGCTTAAGTACTTAATTCGTTCCGGAGGTCCGTTCTTAAACTGAAACTGTTCTTAACCTGAAGCACCACTTTAGCTAATGGGGCCTCCTGCTGTTGCCGTGCCGCCGGATCACGATTTCTGTTCTCAGAAGCAAATTTCTTAACCTGAAGCACTATTTCTGGGTTAGCGGAGTCTGTAACCTGAAGCATCTGTAACCTGAAGCATATGTAACCTGAAGCATATGTAACCCGAGGTACCACTGTATTTATACCACATCCATCTGCCTGGGTTGCTCTAGCCACTCTGGGCGTCTTCCAAAACATATAAAAAGGTAATAAAACAGTAAACATTAAAAAACTTCCCTAGGTTGTTGTTGTTTAGTCGTTTAGTCGTGTCCGACTCTTCGTGACCCCATGGACCAGAGCACGCCAGGCACCTCTGTCCTCCACTACCTCCCGCAGTTTGGTCAAACTCATGCTGGTAACCTCGAAAACACTATCCAACCATCTGGTCCTCCGTCGCCCCCTTCTCCTTGTGCCCTCCATCTTTCCCAGCATCAGTGCCTTCTATAAATTGTTGTGTATTGAGTCAAAGGATTTTATATCTGTATTATTATTGTTTGTATTTGCATTAGGGTAAAGTAACTGCCTTTTGGTTCCAGAGGGTACAGCTACTATTGGTTCATTTAAGCTGCTGTATTTGGATCCTCTGCCTTATTGGTTTCCTCCAAAAGGCAGGACTGTGATTGCCTGATATTGTTCCCTCCAAAATGTATCCTTTCTAGCTAGTTCCCTGTCCCTATAAATGTAGCTCTCCCCTCCTCAGGTCTCAGTCTTGTTTGCTTTAAGAAAGAAGTGTTACTAGAGAACTGTCTCCAGCATATTATGTCAAGAGAGCTGAAATCACAAACCCCACGTCACAACATAAATTAAATAAGCAGGGAGACAAAATACAGCCTTGTCGTACTCCTTTTCCAATTTTGAACCAATCAGTTGTTCCATATCCAGTTCTAACTGTAGCTTCTTGTCCCACATAGAGATTTCTCGGGAGACAGATGAGGTGATCAGGCACTCCCATTTCTTTAAGAACTTGCCATAGTTTGCTGTGGTCGACACAGTCAAAGGCTTTTGCGTAGTCAATGAAGCAGAAGTAGATGTCTTTCTGGAACTCTCTAGCTTTCTCCATAATCCAGCGCATGTTTGCAATTTGGTCTCTGGTTCTTCTGCCTCTTCTAAATCCAGCTTGCACTTCTGGGAGTTCTCGATCCACATACTGCTTGAGCCTTCCTTGTAGAATTTTAAGCATAACCTTGCTAGCGTGTGAAATGAGTGCAATTGTGCGGTAGTTGGAGCATTCTTTGGCACTGCCCTTCTTTGGGATTGGGATGTAGACTGATCTTCTCCAATCTTCTGGCCACTGCTGAGTTTTCCAAATTTGCTGGCATATTGAGTGTAGCACCTTAACAGCATCATCTTTTAAAATTTTAAATAGTTCAGCTGGAATACCATCACTTCCACTGGCCTTGTTATTTGCAGTGCTTTCTGAGGCCCATTTGACTTCACTTTCCAGGATGTCTGGCTCAAGGTCAGCAACCACACTACCTGGGGTGTACGAGACATCCATAGCTTTCTGGTATAATTCCTCTGTGTATTCTTGCCACCTCTTCTTGATGTCTTCTGCTTCTGTTAGGTCCTTACCACTTTTGTCCTTTATTATGGTAATCTTTCTACGAAATGTTCCTTTCATAGCTCCAATTTTCTTGAACAGATCTCTGGTTCTTCCCATTCTGTTGTTTTCCTCTGTTGTTTGCATTGCTCGTTTAAGAAGGCCTTCTTGTCTCTCCTTGCTGTTCTTTGGAAATCTGCATTCAATTTCCTGTATCTTTCACTATCTCCCTCGCATTTTGCTTGCCTTCTCTCCTCCGCTGTTTGTAAGGCCTCGTTGGACAGCCACTTTGCTTTCTTGCATTTCCTTTTCATTGGGATGGTTTTCGTTGTTGCCTCCTGTACAATGTTACCAGCCTCCATCCATAGTTCTTCAGGCACTCTGTCCACCAAATCTAAATCCTTAAACCTGTTCGTCGCTTCCACTGTGTATTCATAAGGGATTTGACTTAGATGATATCTTACCGGCCCAATGGTTTTCCCTACTTTCTTCAGTTTAAGTTTGAATTTTGCTATAAGAAGCTGATGATCTGAGCCACAGTCAGCTCCAGGTCTTGTTTTTGCTGACTGTATAGAGCCTCTCCATCTTTGGCTGCAGAGAATATAATCAATCTGATTTCGATGCTGCCCATCTGGTGATGTCCATGAGTAGAGTCGTCTCTTGTGTTGTTGGAAAAGCGTGTTTGTGATGATGACCAGCTTGTTCTCTTGACAGAACTCTATTAGCCTTTGCCCTGCTTCGTTTTGATCTCCAAGGCCAAACTTGCCAGTTGTTCCTCTTATCTCTTGCCTCCCTACTTTAGCATTCCAATCCCCTATAATGAGAAGAACATCCTTCTTTGGTGTCACTTCTATAAGGTGTTGTAAGTCTTCATAGAATTGGTCAATTTCAGTTTCTTCAGCACCAGTAGTTGGTGCATAAACTTGGATTACTGTGATGTTAAAAGGTCTGCCTAGGATTGGTATCGAGATCATTCTATCATTCTATTCTATGTATAACTCCATACCATCCAACATTTCTCCCATGAACATAGGGACGTCCTAAGGAAAAGCAGGATAACATCAGAAACCAGGACAGCTTCAATAAATCTGGGACTGTCCCGGCAAAATTAGGGACAACTGGAAGGTTTGCAAAAGTGAGGAAGTTAAGATCAAGGAACAAGATAGAAGTTATGAGTGAAGGACAAGCCAAAGAAGAGGTTGAGGGAGGAGGCTTATTGGTTTGTTCTTGTTCTTGTTTTTATTGTGTATTTTGTGTTTTTTACCTTGCATTTTTAAGTCGTAAACCAACCTTAAATCTACGGATGAAGGGCAGTATATACAATTAATAAAATAGTAACAATACTATTTGTTACTATAGACAGGCATGCCATTGTTCAGGAAGGTCTACTGTATAAATAGGGGTATAAATAGTAAAGTAGTATAAGTAAAAAAGTAGCAGTAGGAAATTGGAAATAAAGTGGTAGTAAAGCAATAGTAAACCAGTAGGGAAGTAGCAGTTAAGTAATGGTAAAACAATAGTAAAGTGGTGGAATAGTAGCAGTAAAATAGCAGTAAAGTAGTAGTAACGCAGTAGTAAAATAGTAGTAAAATGGTAGTAAGGCAGTAGTGAAACAGCAGTAAGATAGTAGTAAAGAAGTAGTAAAGCGGTAGTAAAATGGTCCAATAGTAAAGTGGTGGAATAGCAGTAAAATAGCTTTAAAGTAGTAGTAAAGCAGTAGTAAAATTGTAGAAAAATAGTAGTTAAATGGTAGTAAAGCAGTAGTAAGGTAGTAGTAAAATGGTAGTAAAGTAGTAGTAAAGCGGTAGTAAAGCGGTAGTAAAACTTTAGTAAAGCAGTAGTAAAATGGTAGTAAGGTAGTAGAAAAATTGTAGTAAAGTAGTAGTAAAGTGGTAGGAAAGTAGTAGTAAAGTGGTAGTAAAGTAGTAGTAAAGCAGGTTAAGTTGTCGAGGGCTGATTTCTTTTCCTTTCATAAAAAGCCTTCTGTTTCGACCGCCAAACCTCTCAAGGGAGCATTTGCAACCGTTTGGCACCATTTTAGAGTGAATGGTTGAAAGTCAGATTATTGATCAAATTGTGACCCCGGGGCTTTGGGATTTTTTCAAAAAAATATTTTTCTGCCGGTTAAGTTGGCGTAGGGATGCGGGTGGCGCTGTGGGTAAAAGCCTCAGCCTCTAGGGCCTGCCGATCAAAAGGTCGGCGGTTCGAATCCACACGGCTGGGTGCGCTCCTGTTGCTTGGTCCCAGCGCCTGCCAACCTAGCAGTTCGAAAGCAACCCCGGGTGCAAGTAGATAAATAGGGACCGCTTACTGGCGGGAAGGTAAACGGCGTTTCCGTGTGCTGCGCTGGCTCACCAATTGCAGCTTTGTCACGCATTAGTAAAGCAGGTTAAGTTGTCGTAACAATATAGTAACAATACTATTTGTTACTATAGTACAAATACTATATTATAGGAACAATACTATTTGTTACTATAGACAGGCATGCCATTGTTCAGGAAGGTCTACTGTATAAATAGGGGTATAAATAGTAAAGTAGTATAAGTAATAAAGTAGCAGTAGGAAAGTGGAAGTAAAGTGGTAGTAAAGCAATAGTAAACCAGTAGGGAAGTAGCTGTTAAGTAATGGTAAAACAATAGTAAAGTGGTGGAATAGTAGCAGTAAAATAGCAGTAAAGTAGTAGTAAAGTTGTAGTAACGCAGTAGTAAAATAGTAGTAAAATGGTAGTAAGGCAGTAGTGAAACAGCAGTAAGATAGTAGTAAAGAAGTAGTAAAGTGGTATTTAAATGGTCCAATAGTAAAGTGGTGGAATAGCAGTAAAAGAACTTTAAAGTAATAGTAAACTAGTAGTTAAATGGAAGTAAAGCAGTAGTAAGGTAGTAGTAAAATGGTAGTAAAGTAATAGTAAAGCGGTAGTAAAGCAGTAGTAAAATTGTAGTAAAGCAGTAGTAAAGTAGTAGTAAAGTGGTAGTAAAGTAGTAGAAAAGTGATAGTAAAGTGGTAGTAAAGTAGTATTAAAGTGATAGTAAAGTAGTAGTAAAGTGATAGTAAAGTGGTAGTAAAGTAGTAGTAAAGTGATAGTAAAGTAGTAGTAAAGTGGTAGTAAAGTAGTAGTAAAGTGGTAGTAAAGTAGTAGTAAAGTAGTAGTATTAAAGTGATAGTAAAGTAGTAGTATTAAAGTGATAGTAAAGTAGTAGTAAAGTAGTAGTAAAGTGGTAGTAAAGTAGTAGTAAAGTAGTAGTAAAGCAGTAGTAAGAATGACCTCAGAAGTATTCGTTGTACAAAAAGGCGCCATGTTGATAGCCTCAATCACAGAGGTTTTTCCAGTTGTTTCCATATAAAGTAGTGGGGCGGGGGGGAATGGCTTCTCAGTGTTTGTATGTTGATCCCTGTTTACACTATTATGTTAAAAAGTACACCAGAATTTAGTGGCGTTGGATATTTTGGGTCCCAAAAGGTCCCCGCCAGCAGTGGCTGCATAAAATCCTTTAGTCAGAACTGAGCTATGGGCAACACACTGTCGTGAGTCAGGAACTGTGTGAGGAGACCGTAGTCAAAACTGAGGTGAGGACAAAAGCATACCCTCCAACATTTCTCCGATGAAAATAGGGGTGCCCTGTTCTGTAACAAGAATTTTACTACAGTGGTACCTCAGCTTAAGTACTTAATTTGTTCCGGAGGTCCGTTTTTAAACTGAAACTGTTCTTAACCTGAAGCACCACTTTAGCTAATGGGGCCTCCTGCTGTTGCCGTGCCGCCGGATCACGATTTCTGTTCTCAGAAGCAAATTTCTTAACCTGAAGCACTATTTCTGGGTTAGCGGAGTCTGTAACCTGAAGCATCTGTAACCTGAAGCATATGTAACCTGAAGCATATGTAACCCGAGTTACCACTGTATTTATACCACATCCATCTGCCTGGGTTGCTCTAGCCACTCTGGGCGTCTTCCAAAACATATAAAAAGGTAATAAAACAGTAAACATTAAAAAACTTCCCTAGGTTGTTGTTGTTTAGTCGTTTAGTCGTGTCCGACTCTTCGTGACCCCATGGACCAGAGCACGCCAGGCACCTCTGTCCTCCACTACCTCCCGCAGTTTGGTCAAACTCATGCTGGTAACCTCGAAAACACTATCCAACCATCTGGTCCTCTGTCGCTCCCTTCTCCCAGCATCAGTGTCTTCTATAAATTGTTGTGTATTGAGTCAAAGGATTTTATATCTGTATTATTATTGTTTGTATTTGCATTAGGGTAAAGTAACTGCCTTTTGGTTCCAGAGGGTACAGCTACTATTGGTTCATTTAAGCTGCTTTATTTGGATCCTCTGCCTTATTGGTTTCCTCCAAAAGGCAGGACTGTGATTGCCTGATATTGTTCCCTCCAAAATGTATCCTTTCTAGCTAGTTCCCTGTCCCTATAAATGTAGCTCTCCCCTCCTCAGGTCTCAGTCTTGTTTGCTTTAATAAAGAAGTGTTACTAGAGAACTGTCTCCAGCATATTATGTCAAGAGAGCTGAAATCACAAACCCCACGTCACAACATAAATTAAATAAGCAGGGAGACAAAATACAGCCTTGTCGTACTCCTTTTCCAATTTTGAACCAATCAGTTGTTCCATATCCAGTTCTAACTGTAGCTTCTTGTCCCACATAGAGATTTCTTGGGAGACAGATGAGGTGATCAGGCACTCCCATTTCTTTAAGAACTTGCCATAGTTTGCTGTGGTCGACACAGTCAAAGGCTTTTGCGTAGTCAATGAAGCAGAAGTAGATGTCTTTCTGGAACTCTCTAGCTTTCTCCATAATCCAGCGCATGTTTGCAATTTGGTCTCTGGTTCTTCTGCCTCTTCTAAATCCAGCTTGCACTTCTGGGAGTTCTCGATCCACATACTGCTTGAGCCTTCCTTGTAGAATTTTAAGCATAACCTTGCTAGCGTGTGAAATGAGTGCAATTGTGCGGTAGTTGGAGCATTCTTTGGCACTGCCCTTCTTTGGGATTGGGATGTAGACTGATCTTCTCCAATCTTCTGGCCACTGCTGAGTTTTCCAAATTTGCTGGCATATTGAGTGTAGCACCTTAACAGCATCATCTTTTAAAATTTTAAATAGTTCAGCTGGAATACCATCACTTCCACTGGCCTTGTTATTTGCAGTGCTTTCTGAGGCCCATTTGACTTCACTTTCCAGGATGTCTGGCTCAAGGTCAGCAACCACACTACCTGGGGTGTACGAGACATCCATAGCTTTCTGGTATAATTCCTCTGTGTATTCTTGCCACCTCTTCTTGATGTCTTCTGCTTCTCTTAGGTCCTTACCACTTTTGTCCTTTATTATGGTAATCTTTGTACGAAATGTTCCTTTCATAGCTCCAATTTTCTTGAACAGATCTCTGGTTCTTCCCATTCTGTTGTTTTCCTCTGTTGTTTGCATTGCTCGTTTAAGAAGGCCTTCTTGTCTCTCCTTGCTGTTCTTTGGAAATCTGCATTCAATTTCCTGTATCTTTCACTATCTCCCTCGCATTTTGCTTGCCTTCTCTCCTCCGCTGTTTGTAAGGCCTCGTTGGACAGCCACTTTGCTTTCTTGCATTTCCTTTTCATTGGGATGGTTTTCGTTGTTGCCTCCTGTACAATGTTACCAGCCTCCATCCATAGTTCTTCAGGCACTCTGTCCACCAAATCTAAATCCTTAAACCTGTTCGTCGCTTCCACTGTGTATTCATAAGGGATTTGACTTAGATGATATCTTACCGGCCCAATGGTTTTCCCTACTTTCTTCAGTTTAAGTTTGAATTTTGCTATAAGAAGCTGATGATCTGAGCCACAGTCAGCTCCAGGTCTTGTTTTTGCTGACTGTATAGAGCCTCTCCATCTTTGGCTGCAGAGAATATAATCAATCTGATTTCGATGCTGCCCATCTGGTGATGTCCATGTGTAGAGTCGTCTCTTGTGTTGTTGGAAAAGCGTGTTTGTGATGATGACCAGCTTGTTCTCTTGACAGAACTCTATTAGCCTTTGCCCTGCTTCGTTTTGATCTCCAAGGCCAAACTTGCCAGTTGTTCCTCTTATCTCTTGCCTCCCTACTTTAGCATTCCAATCCCCTATAATGAGAAGAACATCCTTCTTTGGTGTCACTTCTATAAGGTGTTGTAAGTCTTCATAGAATTGGTCAATTTCAGTTTCTTCAGCACCAGTAGTTGGTGCATAAACTTGGATTACTGTGATGTTAAAAGGTCTGCCTAGGATTGGTATCGAGATCATTCTATCATTCTATTCTATGTATAACTCCATACCATCCAACATTTCTCCCATGAACATAGGGACGTCCTAAGGAAAAGCAGGATAACATCAGAAACCAGGACAGCTTCAATAAATCTGGGACTGTCCCGGCAAAATTAGGGACAACTGGAAGGTTTGCAAAAGTGAGGAAGTTAAGATCAAGGAACAAGAGAGAAGTTATGAGTGAAGGACAAGCCAAAGGAGAGGTTGAGGGAGGAGGCTTATTGGTTTGTTCTTGTTCTTGTTTTTATTGTGTATTTTGTGTTTTTTACCTTGCATTTTTAAGTCGTAAACCAACCTTAAATCTACGGATGAAGGGCAGTATATACAATTAATAAAATAGTAACAATACTATTTGTTACTATAGACAGGCATGCCATTGTTCAGGAAGGTCTACTGTATAAATAGGGGTATAAATAGTAAAGTAGTATAAGTAAAAAAGTAGCAGTAGGAAATTGGAAATAAAGTGGTAGTAAAGCAATAGTAAACCAGTAGGGAAGTAGCAGTTAAGTAATGGTAAAACAATAGTAAAGTGGTGGAATAGTAGCAGTAAAATAGCAGTAAAGTAGTAGTAACGCAGTAGTAAAATAGTAGTAAAATGGTAGTAAGGCAGTAGTGAAACAGCAGTAAGATAGTAGTAAAGAAGTAGTAAAGCGGTAGTAAAATGGTCCAATAGTAAAGTGGTGGAATAGCAGTAAAATAGCTTTAAAGTAGTAGTAAAGCAGTAGTAAAATTGTAGAAAAATAGTAGTTAAATGGTAGTAAAGCAGTAGTAAGGTAGTAGTAAAATGGTAGTAAAGTAGTAGTAAAGCGGTAGTAAAGCGGTAGTAAAACTTTAGTAAAGCAGTAGTAAAATGGTAGTAAGGTAGTAGAAAAATTGTAGTAAAGTAGTAGTAAAGTGGTAGGAAAGTAGTAGTAAAGTGGTAGTAAAGTAGTAGTAAAGCAGGTTAAGTTGTCGAGGGCTGATTTCTTTTCCTTTCATAAAAAGCCTTCTGTTTCGACCGCCAAACCTCTCAAGGGAGCATTTGCAACCGTTTGGCACCATTTTAGAGTGAATGGTTGAAAGTCAGATTATTGATCAAATTGTGACCCCGGGGCTTTGGGATTTTTTCAAAAAAATATTTTTCTGCCGGTTAAGTTGGCGTAGGGATGCGGGTGGCGCTGTGGGTAAAAGCCTCAGCCCCTAGGGCCTGCCCATCAAAAGGTCGGCGGTTCGAATCCACACGGCTGGGTGCGCTCCTGTTGCTTGGTCCCAGCGCCTGCCAACCTAGCAGTTCGAAAGCAACCCCGGGTGCAAGTAGATAAATAGGGACCGCTTACTGGCGGGAAGGTAAACGGCGTTTCCGTGTGCTGCGCTGGCTCACCAATTGCAGCTTTGTCACGCATTAGTAAAGCAGGTTAAGTTGTCGTAACAATATAGTAACAATACTATTTGTTACTATAGTACAAATACTATATTATAGTAACAATACTATTTGTTACTATAGACAGGCATGCCATTGTTCAGGAAGGTCTACTGTATAAATAGGGGTATAAATAGTAAAGTAGTATAAGTAATAAAGTAGCAGTAGGAAAGTGGAAGTAAAGTGGTAGTAAAGCAATAGTAAACCAGTAGGGAAGTAGCTGTTAAGTAATGGTAAAACAATAGTAAAGTGGTGGAATAGTAGCAGTAAAATAGCAGTAAAGTAGTAGTAAAGTAGTAGTAACGCAGTAGTAAAATAGTAGTAAAATGGTAGTAAGGCAGTAGTGAAACAGCAGTAAGATAGTAGTAAAGAAGTAGTAAAGTGGTATTTAAATGGTCCAATAGTAAAGTGGTGGAATAGCAGTAAAAGAACTTTAAAGTAATAGTAAACTAGTAGTTAAATGGAAGTAAAGTAGTAGTAAGGTAGTAGTAAAATGGTAGTAAAGTAATAGTAAAGCGGTAGTAAAGCAGTAGTAAAATTGTAGTAAAGCAGTAGTAAAGTAGTAGTAAAGTGGTAGTAAAGTAGTAGAAAAGTGATAGTAAAGTGGTAGTAAAGTAGTATTAAAGTGATAGTAATGTAGTAGTAAAGTGATAGTAAAGTGGTAGTAAAGTAGTAGTAAAGTAGTAGTAAAGTGGTAGTAAAGTAGTAGTAAAGTGGTAGTAAAGTAGTAGTAAAGTAGTAGTAAAGTGGTAGTAAAGTAGTAGTATTAAAGTGATAGTAAAGTAGTAGTAAAGTAGTAGTAAAGTGGTAGTAAAGTAGTAGTAAAGTAGTAGTAAAGCAGTAGTAAGAATGACCTCAGAAGTATTCGTTGTACAAAAAGGCGCCATGTTGATAGCCTCAATCACAGAGGTTTTTCCAGTTGTTTCCATATAAAGTAGTGGGGCGGGGGGGAATGGCTTCTCAGTGTTTGTATGTTGATCCCTGTTTACACTATTATGTTAAAAAGTACACCAGAATTTAGTGGCGTTGGATATTTTGGGTCCCAAAAGGTCCCCGCCAGCAGTGGCTGCATAAAATCCTTTAGTCAGAACTGAGCTATGGGCAACACACTGTCGTGAGTCAGGAACTGTGTGAGGAGACCGTAGTCAAAACTGAGGTGAGGACAAAAGCATACCCTCCAACATTTCTCCGATGAAAATAGGGGTGCCCTGTTCTGTAACAAGAATTTTACTACAGTGGTACCTCAGCTTAAGTACTTAATTTGTTCCGGAGGTCCGTTCTTAAACTGAAACTGTTCTTAACCTGAAGCACCACTTTAGCTAATGGGGCCTCCTGCTGTTGCCGTGCCGCCGGATCACGATTTCTGTTCTCAGAAGCAAATTTCTTAACCTGAAGCACTATTTCTGGGTTAGCGGAGTCTGTAACCTGAAGCATCTGTAACCTGAAGCATATGTAACCTGAAGCATATGTAACCCGAGGTACCACTGTATTTATACCACATCCATCTGCCTGGGTTGCTCTAGCCACTCTGGGCGTCTTCCAAAACATATAAAAAGGTAATAAAACAGTAAACATTAAAAAACTTCCCTAGGTTGTTGTTGTTTAGTCGTTTAGTCGTGTCCGACTCTTCGTGACCCCATGGACCAGAGCACGCCAGGCACCTCTGTCCTCCACTACCTCCCGCAGTTTGGTCAAACTCATGCTGGTAACCTCGAAAACACTATCCAACCATCTGGTCCTCTGTCGCTCCCTTCTCCCAGCATCAGTGTCTTCTATAAATTGTTGTGTATTGAGTCAAAGGATTTTATATCTGTATTATTATTGTTTGTATTTGCATTAGGGTAAAGTAACTGCCTTTTGGTTCCAGAGGGTACAGCTACTATTGGTTCATTTAAGCTGCTTTATTTGGATCCTCTGCCTTATTGGTTTCCTCCAAAAGGCAGGACTGTGATTGCCTGATATTGTTCCCTCCAAAATGTATCCTTTCTAGCTAGTTCCCTGTCCCTATAAATGTAGCTCTCCCCTCCTCAGGTCTCAGTCTTGTTTGCTTTAATAAAGAAGTGTTACTAGAGAACTGTCTCGAGCATATTATGTCAAGAGAGCTGAAATCACAAACCCCACGTCACAACATAAATTAAATAAGCAGGGAGACAAAATACAGCCTTGTCGTACTCCTTTTCCAATTTTGAACCAATCAGTTGTTCCATATCCAGTTCTAACTGTAGCTTCTTGTCCCACATAGAGATTTCTTGGGAGACAGATGAGGTGATCAGGCACTCCCATTTCTTTAAGAACTTGCCATAGTTTGCTGTGGTCGACACAGTCAAAGGCTTTTGCGTAGTCAATGAAGCAGAAGTAGATGTCTTTCTGGAACTCTCTAGCTTTCTCCATAATCCAGCGCATGTTTGCAATTTGGTCTCTGGTTCTTCTGCCTCTTCTAAATCCAGCTTGCACTTCTGGGAGTTCTCGATCCACATACTGCTTGAGCCTTCCTTGTAGAATTTTAAGCATAACCTTGCTAGCGTGTGAAATGAGTGCAATTGTGCGGTAGTTGGAGCATTCTTTGGCACTGCCCTTCTTTGGGATTGGGATGTAGACTGATCTTCTCCAATCTTCTGGCCACTGCTGAGTTTTCCAAATTTGCTGGCATATTGAGTGTAGCACCTTAACAGCATCATCTTTTAAAATTTTAAATAGTTCAGCTGGAATACCATCACTTCCACTGGCCTTGTTATTTGCAGTGCTTTCTGAGGCCCATTTGACTTCACTTTCCAGGATGTCTGGCTCAAGGTCAGCAACCACACTACCTGGGGTGTACGAGACATCCATAGCTTTCTGGTATAATTCCTCTGTGTATTCTTGCCACCTCTTCTTGATGTCTTCTGCTTCTCTTAGGTCCTTACCACTTTTGTCCTTTATTATGGTAATCTTTGTACGAAATGTTCCTTTCATAGCTCCAATTTTCTTGAACAGATCTCTGGTTCTTCCCATTCTGTTGTTTTCCTCTGTTGTTTGCATTGCTCGTTTAAGAAGGCCTTCTTGTCTCTCCTTGCTGTTCTTTGGAAATCTGCATTCAATTTCCTGTATCTTTCACTATCTCCCTCGCATTTTGCTTGCCTTCTCTCCTCCGCTGTTTGTAAGGCCTCGTTGGACAGCCACTTTGCTTTCTTGCATTTCCTTTTCATTGGGATGGTTTTCGTTGTTGCCTCCTGTACAATGTTACCAGCCTCCATCCATAGTTCTTCAGGCACTCTGTCCACCAAATCTAAATCCTTAAACCTGTTCGTCGCTTCCACTGTGTATTCATAAGGGATTTGACTTAGATGATATCTTACCGGCCCAATGGTTTTCCCTACTTTCTTCAGTTTAAGTTTGAATTTTGCTATAAGAAGCTGATGATCTGAGCCACAGTCAGCTCCAGGTCTTGTTTTTGCTGACTGTATAGAGCCTCTCCATCTTTGGCTGCAGAGAATATAATCAATCTGATTTCGATGCTGCCCATCTGGTGATGTCCATGTGTAGAGTCGTCTCTTGTGTTGTTGGAAAAGCGTGTTTGTGATGATGACCAGCTTGTTCTCTTGACAGAACTCTATTAGCCTTTGCCCTGCTTCGTTTTGATCTCCAAGGCCAAACTTGCCAGTTGTTCCTCTTATCTCTTGCCTCCCTACTTTAGCATTCCAATCCCCTATAATGAGAAGAACATCCTTCTTTGGTGTCACTTCTATAAGGTGTTGTAAGTCTTCATAGAATTGATCAATTTCAGTTTCTTCAGCACCAGTAGTTGGTGCATAAACTTGGATTACTGTGATGTTAAAACGTCTGCCTAGGATTGGTATCGAGATCATTCTATCATTCTATTCTATGTATAACTCCATACCATCCAACATTTCTCCCATGAACATAGGGACGTCCTAAGGAAAAGCAGGATAACATCAGAAACCAGGACAGCTTCAATAAATCTGGGACTGTCCCGGCAAAATTAGGGACAACTGGAAGGTTTGCAAAAGTGAGGAAGTTAAGATCAAGGAACAAGAGAGAAGTTATGAGTGAAGGACAAGCCAAAGGAGAGGTTGAGGGAGGAGGCTTATTGGTTTGTTCTTGTTCTTGTTTTTATTGTGTATTTTGTGTTTTTTACCTTGCATTTTTAAGTCGTAAACCAACCTTAAATCTACGGATGAAGGGCAGTATATACAATTAATAAAATAGTAACAATACTATTTGTTACTATAGACAGGCATGCCATTGTTCAGGAAGGTCTACTGTATAAATAGGGGTATAAATAGTAAAGTAGTATAAGTAAAAAAGTAGCAGTAGGAAATTGGAAATAAAGTGGTAGTAAAGCAATAGTAAACAGGTAGGGAAGTAGCAGTTAAGTAATGGTAAAACAATAGTAAAGTGGTGGAATAGTAGCAGTAAAATAGCAGTAAAGTAGTAGTAACGCAGTAGTAAAATAGTAGTAAAATGGTAGTGAGGCAGTAGTGAAACAGCAGTAAGATAGTAGTAAAGAAGTAGTAAAGCGGTAGTAAAATGGTCCAATAGTAAAGTGGTGGAATAGCAGTAAAATAGCTTTAAAGTAGTAGTAAAGCAGTAGTAAAATTGTAGAAAAATAGTAGTTAAATGGTAGTAAAGCAGTAGTAAGGTAGTAGTAAAATGGTAGTAAAGTAGTAGTAAAGCGGTAGTAAAGCGGTAGTAAAACTTTAGTAAAGCAGTAGTAAAATGGTAGTAAGGTAGTAGAAAAATTGTAGTAAAGTAGTAGTAAAGTGGTAGGAAAGTAGTAGTAAAGTGGTAGTAAAGTAGTAGTAAAGCAGGTTAAGTTGTCGAGGGCTGATTTCTTTTCCTTTCATAAAAAGCCTTCTGTTTCGACCGCCAAACCTCTCAAGGGAGCATTTGCAACGGTTTGGCACCATTTTAGAGTGAATGGTTGAAAGTCAGATTATTGATCAAATTGTGACCCCGGGGCTTTGGGATTTTTTCAAAAAAATATTTTTCTGCCGGTTAAGTTGGCGTAGGGATGCGGGTGACGCTGTGGGTAAAAGCCTCAGCCCCTAGGGCCTGCCGATCAAAAGGTCGGCGGTTCGAATCCACGCGGCTGGGTGCGCTCCTGTTGCTTGGTCCCAGCGCCTGCCAACCTAGCAGTTCGAAAGCAACCCCGGGTGCAAATAGATAAATAGGGACCGCTTACTGGCGGGAAGGTAAACGGCGTTTCCGTGTGCTGCGCTGGCTCACCAAATGCAGCTTTGTCACGCATTAGTAAAGCAGGTTAAGTTGTCGTAACAATATAGTAACAATACTATTTGTTACTATAGTACAAATACTATATTATAGGAACAATACTATTTGTTACTATAGACAGGCATGCCATTGTTCAGGAAGGTCTACTGTATAAATAGGGGTATAAATAGTAAAGTAGTATAAGTAATAAAGTAGCAGTAGTAAAGTGGAAGTAAAGTGGTAGTAAAGTAATAGTAAACCAGTAGGGAAGTAGCTGTTAAGTAATGGTAAAACAATAGTAAAGTGGTGGAATAGTAGCAGTAAAATATTAGTAAAGTAGTAGTAACGCAGTAGTAAAATAGTAGTAAAATGGTAGTAAGGCAGGAGTGAAACAGCAGTAAGATAGTAGTAAAGAAGTAGTAAAGTGGTATTTAAATGCTCCAATAGTAAAGTGGTGGAATAGCAGTAAAAGAACTTTAAAGTAGTAGTAAAGTTGTAGTAAAATTGTAGAAAAATAGTAGTTAAATGGTAGTAAAGCAGTAGTAAGGTAGTAATAAAATGATAGTAAAGTAATAGTAAAGCGGTAGTAAAGCAGTAGTAAAATTGTAGTAAAGCAGTAGGAAAGAAGTAGTAAAGTGGTAGTAAAGTGGTAGTAAAGTAGTAGTAAAGTGATAGTAAAGTAGTAGTAAAGTAGTAGTAAAGTGGTAGTAAAGTAGTAGTAAAGTGGTAGTAAAGTGGTAGTAAAGCAGTAGTAAGAATGACCTCAGAAGTGTTCGTTGTACAAAAAGGCGCCTTGTTGATAGCCTCAATCACAGAGGTTTTTCCAGTTGTTTCCATATAAGGTAGTGGGGCGGGGGGAATGGCTTCTCAGTGTTTGTATGTTGATCCCTGTTTACACTATTATGTTAAAAAGTACACCAGAATTTAGTGGCGTTGGATATTTTGGGTCCCAAAAGGTCCCCGCCAGCAGTGGCTGCATAAAATCCTTTAGTCAGAACTGAGCTATGGGCAACACACTGTCGTGAGTCAGGAACTGTGTGAGGAGACCGTAGTCAAAACTGAGGTGAGGACAAAAGCATACCCTCCAACATTTCTCCGATGAAAATAGGGGTGCCCTGTTCTGTAACAAGAATTTTACTACAGTGGTACCTCAGCTTAAGTACTTAATTCGTTCCGGGGGTCCGTTCTTAAACTGAAACTGTTCTTAACCTGAAGCACCACTTTAGCTAATGGGGCCTCCTGCTGTCGCCGCGCCGCCGGATCACGATTTCTGTTCTCAGAAGCAAATTTCTTAACCTGAAGCACTATTTCTGGGTTAGCGGAGTCTGTAACCTGAAGCATCTGTAACCTGAAGCATATGTAACCTCAAGCATATGTAACCCGAGGTACCACTGTATTTATACCACATCCATCTGCCTGGGTTGCTCTAGCCACTCTGGGCGGCTTCCAAAACATATAAAAAGGTAATAAAACAGTAAACATTAAAAAACTTCCCTAGGTTGTTGTTGTTTAGTCGTTTAGTCGTGTCCGACTCTTCGTGACCCCATGGACCAGAGCACGCCAGGCACCTCTGTCCTCCACTACCTCCCGCAGTTTGGTCAAACTCATGCTGGTAACCTCGAAAACACTATCCAACCATCTGGTCCTCTGTCGCCCCCTTCTCCTTGTGCCCTCCATCTTTCCCAGCATCAGTGTCTTCTCCAGGGAGTCTTCTCTTCTCATGAGGTGGCCAAAGTACAGGAGCCTCAGCTTCACGATCTGTCCTTCCAGTGAGCACTCAGGGCTGATTTCCTTAAGAATGGATGTGTTTGATCTTCTTGCAGTCCATGGGACTCTCAAGAGTCTCCTCCAGCACCAGAATTCAAAAGCATCAATTCTTCGGCGATCAGCCTTCTTTATGGTCCAGCTCTCACTTCCATACATCACTACTGGGAAAACCATGGCTTTAACTATACGGACCTTTGTTGGCAAGGGGACGTCTCTACTTCTCAAGATGCTGTCTAGGCCTGTCATTGCCTTTCTCCCAAGAAGCAGGCGTCTTTTAATTTTGTGGCTGCTGTCACCATCTTCAGTGATCGTGGAGCCCAAGAAAGTAAAATCTGTCACTGCCTCCATTTCTTCCCCTTCTATTTGCCAGGAGGTGATGGGACCAGTGGCCATGATCTTTGTTTTTTTGATGTTGAGCTTCAGACCATATTTTGCGCTCTCCTCTTTCACCCTCATTAAAAGGTTCTTTAATTCCTCCTCACTTTCTGCCATCAAGGTTGTGTCATCTGCATATCTGAGGTTGTTGATATTTCTTCCGGCAATCTTAATTCCAGCTTGGGATTCATCCAGCCCAGCCTTTCGCATGATGCATTCTGCATATAAATTGTTGTGTATTGAGTCAAAGGATTTTATATCTGTATTATTATTGTCTGTATTTGCATTAGGGTAAAGTAACTGCCTTTTGGTTCCAGAGGGTACAGCTACTATTGGTTCATTTAAGCTGCTGTATTTGGATCCTCTGCCTTATTGGTTTCCTCCAAAAGGCAGGACTGTGATTGCCTGATATTGTTCCCTCCAAAATGTATCCTTTCTAGCTAGTTCCCTGTCCCTATAAATGTAGCTCTCCCCTCCTCAGGTCTCAGTCTTGTTTGCTTTAATAAAGAAGTGTTACTAGAGAACTGTCTCCAGCATATTATGTCAAGAGAGCTGAAATCACAAACCCCACGTCACAACATAAATTAAATAAGCAGGGAGACAAAATACAGCCTTGTCGTACTCCTTTTCCAATTTTGAACCAATCAGTTGTTCCATATCCAGTTCTAACTGTAGCTTCTTGTCCCACATAGAGATTTCTCGGGAGACAGATGAGGTGATCAGGCACTCCCATTTCTTTAAGAACTTGCCATAGTTTGCTGTGGTCGACACAGTCAAAGGCTTTTGCGTAGTCAATGAAGCAGAAGTAGATGTCTTTCTGGAACTCTCTAGCTTTCTCCATAATCCAGCGCATGTTTGCAATTTGGTCTCTGGTTCTTCTGCCTCTTCTAAATCCAGCTTGCACTTCTGGGAGTTCTCGATCCACATACTGCTTGAGCCTTCCTTGTAGAATTTTAAGCATAACCTTGCTAGCGTGTGAAATGAGTGCAATTGTGCGGTAGTTGGAGCATTCTTTGGCACTGCCCTTCTTTGGGATTGGGATGTAGACTGATCTTCTCCAATCTTCTGGCCACTGCTGAGTTTTCCAAATTTGCTGGCATATTGAGTGTAGCACCTTAACAGCATCATCTTTTAAAATTTTAAATAGTTCAGCTGGAATACCATCACTTCCACTGGCCTTGTTATTTGCAGTGCTTTCTAAGGCCCATTTGACTTCACTTTCCAGGATGTCTGGCTCAAGGTCAGCAACCACACTACCTGGGGTGTACGAGACATCCATATCTTTCTGGTATA
Source organism: Podarcis gaigeae (assembly GCF_964106915.1). Taxonomy (NCBI): domain Eukaryota; kingdom Metazoa; phylum Chordata; class Lepidosauria; order Squamata; family Lacertidae; genus Podarcis; species Podarcis gaigeae. The sequence goes on along the minus strand of NC_139677.1, from coordinate 13,141,993 downwards.
ATTCCTCTGTGTATTCTTGCCACCTCTTCTTGATGTCTTCTGCTTCTGTTAGGTCCTTACCACTTTTGTCCTTTATTATGGTAATCTTTGTACGAAATTTTCCTTTCATAGCTCCAATTTTCTTGAACAGATCTCTGGTTCTTCCCATTCTGTTGTTTTCCTCTATTGTTTGCATTGCTCGTTTAAGAAGGCCTTCTTGTCTCTCCTTGCTATTCTTTGGAAAGCTGCATTCAGTTTCCTGTATCTTTCACTATCTCCCTCGCATTTTGCTTGCCTTCTCTCCTCCGCTGTTTGTAAGGCCTCGTTGGACAGCCACTTTGCTTTCTTGCATTTCCTTTTCATTGGGATGGTTTTCGTTGTTGCCTCCTGTACAATGTTACCAGCCTCCATCCATAGTTCTTCAGGCACTCTGTCCACCAAATCTAAATCCTTAAACCTGTTCGTCACTTCCACTGTGTATTCATAAGGGATTTGACTTAGATGATATCTTACCGACCCAGTGGTTTTCCCTACTTTCTTCAGTTTAAGTTTGAATTTTGCTATAAGAAGCTGATGATCTGAGCCACAGTCAGCTCCAGGTCTTGTTTTTGCTGACTCTATAGAGCCTCTCCATCTTTGGCTGCAGAGAATATAATCAATCTGATTTCGATGCTGCCCATCTGGTGATGTCCATGTGTAGAGTCGTCTCTTGTGTTGTTGGAAAAGCGTGTTTGTGATGACCAGCTTGTTCTCTTGACAGAACTCTATTAGCCTTTGCCCTGCTTCGTTTTGATCTCCAAGGACAAACTTGCCAGTTGTTCCTCTTATCTCTTGCCTCCCTACTTTAGCATTCCAATCCCCTATAATGAGAAGAACATCCTTCTTTGGTGTCACTTCTATAAGGTGTTGTAAGTCTTCATAGAATTGGTCAGTTTCAGTTTCTTCAGCACCAGTAGTTGGTGCATAAACTTGGATTACTGTGATGTTAAAAGGTCTGCCTTGGATTCGTATCGAGATCATTCTATCATTCTATTCTATGTATAACTCCATACCATCCAACATTTCTCCCATGAACATAGGGACGTCCTAAGGAAAAGCAGGATAACATCAGAAACCAGGACAGCTTCAATAAATCTGGGACTGTCCCGGCAAAATTAGGGACAACTGGAAGGTTTGCAAAAGTGAGGAAGTTAAGATCAAGGAACAAGAGAGAAGTCATGAGTGAAGGACAAGCCAAAGGAGAGGTTGAGGGAGGAGGCTTATTGGTTTGTTCTTGTTCTTGTTTTTATTGTGTATTTTGTGTTTTTTACCTTGCATTTTTAAGTCGTAAACCAACCTTAAATCTACGGATGAAGGGCAGTATATACAATTAATAAAATAGTAACAATACTATTTGTTACTATAGACAGGCATGCCATTGTTCAGGAAGGTCTACTGTATAAATAGGGGTATAAATAGTAAAGTAGTATAAGTAATAAAGTAGCAGTAGGAAATTGGAAATAAAGTGGTAGTAAAGCAATAGTAAACCAGTAGGGAAGTAGCAGTTAAGTAATGGTAAAACAATAGTAAAGTGGTGGAATAGTAGCAGTAAAGTAGTAGTAACGCAGTAGTAAAATAGTAGTAAAATGGTAGTAAGGCAGTAGTGAAACAGCAGTAAGATAGTAGTAAAGAAGTAGTAAAGCGGTAGTAAAATGGTCCAATAGTAAAGTGGTGGAATAGCAGTAAAATAGCTTTAAAGTAGTAGTAAAGCAGTAGTAAAATTGTAGAAAAATAGTAGTTAAGTGGTAGTAAAGCAGTAGTAAGGTAGTAGTAAAATGGTAGTAAAGTAGTAGCAAAGCGGTAGTAAAGCGGTAGTAAAACTTTAGTAAAGCAGTAGTAAAATGGTAGTAAGGTAGTAGAAAAATTGTAGTAAAGTAGTAGTAAAGTGGTAGGAAAGTAGTAGTAAAGTGGTAGTAAAGTAGTAGTAAAGCAGGTTAAGTTGTCGAGGGCTGATTTCTTTTCCTTTCATAAAAAGCCTTCTGTTTCGACCGCCAAACCTCTCAAGGGAGCATTTGCAACCGTTTGGCACCATTTTAGAGTGAATGGCTGAAAGTCAGATTATTGATCAAATTGTGACCCCGGGGCTTTGGGATTTTTTCAAAAAAATATTTTTCTGCCGGTTAAGTTGGCATAGGGATGCGGGTGGCGCTGTGGGTAAAAGCCTCAGCCCCTAGGGCCTGCCGATCAAAAGGTCGGCGGTTCGAATCCACACGGCTGGGTGCGCTCCTGTTGCTTGGTCCCAGCGCCTGCCAACCTAGCAGTTCGAAAGCAACCCCGGGTGCAAGTAGATAAATAGGGACCGCTTACTGGCGGGAAGGTAAACGGCGTTTCCGTGTGCTGCGCTGGCTCACCAATTGCAGCTTTGTCACGCATTAGTAAAGCAGGTTAAGTTGTCGTAACAATATAGTAACAATACTATTTGTTACTATAGTACAAATACTATATTATAGGAACAATACTATTTGTTACTATAGACAGGCATGCCATTGTTCAGGAAGGTCTACTGTATAAATAGGGGTATAAATAGTAAAGTAGTATAAGTAATAAAGTAGCAGTAGGAAAGTGGAAGTAAAGTGGTAGTAAAGCAATAGTAAACCAGTAGGGAAGTAGCTGTTAAGTAATGGTAAAACAATAGTAAAGTGGTGGAATAGTAGCAGTATAATAGCAGTAAAGTAGTAGTAACGCAGTAGTAAAATGGTAGTAAGGCAGTAGTGAAACAGCAGTAAGATAGTAGTAAAGAAGTAGTAAAGTGGTATTTAAATGGTCCAATAGTAAAGTGGTGTAATAGCAGTAAAAGAACTTTAAAGTAGTAGTAAACTAGTAGTTAAATGGAAGTAAAGCAGTAGTAAGGTAGTAGTAAAATGGTAGTAAAGTAATAGTAAAGCGGTAGTAAAGCAGTAGTAAAATTGTAGTAAAGCAGTAGTAAAGTAGTAGTAAAGTGGTACTACAGTAGTAGTAAAGTGATAGTAAAGTAGTAGTAAAGTAGTAGTAAAGTGGTAGTAAAGTAGTAGTAAAGTGATAGTAAAGTAGTAGTAAAGTGGTAGTAAAGTAGTAGTAAAGTAGTAGTAAAGTGGTAGTAAAGTGGTAGTAAAGTGATAGTAAAGTACTAGTAAAGTAGTAGTAAAGTGATAGTAGAGTAGTAGTAAAGTAGTAGTAAAGTGGTAGTAAAGTAGGAGTAAAGTAGTAGTAAAGTAGTAGTAAAGCAGTAGTAAGAATGACCCTAGAAGTTTTCGTTGTAGAAAAAGGCGCCATGTTGATAGCCTCAATCACAGAGGTTTTTCCAGTTGTTTCCATATAAAGTAGTGGGGCGGGGGGGAATGGCTTCTCAGTGTTTGTATGTTGATCCCTGTTTACACTATTATGTTAAAAAGTACACCAGAATTTAGTGGCGTTGGATATTTTGGGTCCCAAAAGGTCCCCGCCAGCAGTGGCTGCATAAAATCCTTTAGTCAGAACTGAGCTATGGGCAACACACTGTCGTGAGTCAGGAGCTGTGTGAGGAGACCGTAGTCAAAACTGAGGTGAGGACAAAAGCATACCCTCCAACATTTCTCCGATGAAAATAGGGGTGCCCTGTTCTGTAACAACAATTTTACTACAGTGGTACCTCAGGTTAAGTACTTAATTCGTTCCGGAGGTCCGTTCTTAAACTGAAACTGTTCTTAAGCTGAAGCACCACTTTAGCTAATGGGGCCTCCTGCTGTTGCCGCGCCGCCGGATCACGATTTCTGTTCTCAGAAGCAAATTTCTTAACCTGAAGCACTATTACTGGGTTACCGGAGTCTGTAACCTGAAGCATCTGTAACCTGAAGCATATGTAACCTGGACCATATGTAACCCGAGGTACCACTGTATTTATACCACATCCATCTGCCTGGGTTGCTCTAGCCACTCTGGGCGGCTTCCAAAACATATAAAAAGGTAATAAAACAGTAAACATTAAAAAACTTCCCTAGGTTGTTGTTGTTTAGTCGTTTAGTCGTGTCCGACTCTTCGTGACCCCATGGACCAGAGCACGCCAGGCACCTCTGTCCTCCACTACCTCCCGCAGTTTGGTCAAACTCATGCTGGTAACCTCGAAAACACTATCCAACCATCTCGTCCTCTGTCGCCCCCTTCTCCTTGTGCCCTCCATCTTTCCCAGCATCAGTGTCTTCTCCAGGGAGTCTTCTCTTCTCATGAGGTGGCCAAAGTACAGGAGCCTCAGCTTCACGATCTGTCCTTCCAGTGAGCACTCAGGGCTGATTTCCTTAAGAATGGATGCGTTTGATCTTCTTGCAGTCCATGGGACTCTCAAGAGTCTCCTCCAGCACCAGAATTCAAAAGCATCAATTCTTCGGCGATCAGCCTTCTTTATGGTCCAGCTCTCACTTCAATACATCACTACTGGGAAAACCATGGCTTTAACTATACGGACCTTTGTTGGCAAGGGGACGTCTCTACTTCTCAAGATGCTGTCTAGGCCTGTCATTGCCCTTCTCCCAAGAAGCAGGCGTCTTTTAATTATGTGGCTGCTGTCACCATCTGCAGTGATCATGGAGCCCAAGAAAGTAAAATCTCTCACTGCCTCCATTTCTTCCCCTTCTATTTGCCAGGAGGTGATGGGACCAGTGGCCATGATCTTTGTTTTTTTGATGTTGAGCTTCAGACCATATTTTGCGCTCTCCTCTTTCACCCTCATTAAAAGGTTCTTTAATTCCTCCTCACTTTCTGCCATCAAGGTTGTGTCATCTGCATATCTGAGGTTGTTGATATTTCTTCCGGCAATCTTAATTCCCGCTTGGGATTCATCCAGCCCAGCCTTTCGCATGATGCATTCTGCATATAAATTGTTGTGTATTGAGTCAAAGGATTTTATATCTGTATTATTATTGTCTGTATTTGCATTAGGGTAAAGTAACTGCCTTTTGGTTCCAGAGGGTACAGCTACTATTGGTTCATTTAAGCTGCTGTATTTGGATCCTCTGTCTTATTGGTTTCCTCCAAAAGGCAGGACTGTGATTGCCTGATATTGTTCCCTCCAAAATGTATCCTTTCTAGCTAGTTCCCTGTCCCTATAAATGTAGCTCATCCCTCCTCAGGTCTCAGTCTTGTTTGCTTTAATAAAGAAGTGTTACTAGAGAACTGTCTCCAGCATATTATGTCAAGAGAGCTGAAATCACAAACCCCACGTCACAACATAAATTAAATAAGCAGGGAGACAAAATACAGCCTTGTCGTACTCCTTTTCCAATTTTGAACCAATCAGTTGTTCCATATCCAGTTCTAACTGTAGCTTCTTGTCCCACATAGAGATTTCTCGGGAGACAGATGAGGTGATCAGGCACTCCCATTTCTTTAAGAACTTGCCATAGTTTGCTGTGGTCGACACAGTCAAAGGCTTTTGCATAGTCAATGAAGCAGAAGTAGATGTCTTTCTGGAACTCTCTAGCTTTCTCCATAATCCAGCGCATGTTTGCAATTTGGTCTCTGGTTCTTCTGCCTCTTCTAAATCCAGCTTGCACTTCTGGGAGTTCTCGATCCACATACTGCTTGAGCCTTCCTTGTAGAATTTTAAGCATAACCTTGCTAGCGTGTGAAATGAGTGCAATTGTGCGGTAGTTGGAGCATTCTTTGGCACTGCCCTTCTTTGGGATTGGGATGTAGACTGATCTTCTCCAATCTTCTGGCCACTGCTGAGTTTTCCAAATTTGCTGGCATATTGAGTGTAGCACCTTAACAGCATCATCTTTTAAAATTTTAAATAGTTCAGCTGGAATACCATCACTTCCACTGGCCTTGTTATTTGCAGTGCTTTCTGAGGCCCATTTGACTTCACTTTCCAGGATGTCTGGCTCAAGGTCAGCAACCACACTACCTGGGGTGTACGAGACATCCATATCTTTCTGGTATAATTCCTCTGTGTATTCTTGCCACCTCTTCTTGATGTCTTCTGCTTCTCTTAGGTCCTTACCACTTTTGTCCTTTATTATGGTAATCTTTGTACAAAATGTTCCTTTCATAGCTCCAGTTTTCTTGAACAGATCTCTGGTTCTTCCCATTCTGTTGTTTTCCTCTATTGTTTGCATTGCTCGTTTAAGAAGGCCTTCTTGTCTCTCCTTGCTATTCTTTGGAAATCTGAATTAGCCTTTGCCCTGCTTCGTTTTGATCTCCAAGGCCAAACTTGCCAGTTGTTCCTCTTTTCTCTTGCCTCCCTACTTTAGCATTCCAATCCCCTATAATGAGAAGAACATCCTTCTTTGGTGTCACTTCTATAAGGTGTTGTAAGTCTTCATAGAATTGGTCAATTTCAGTTTCTTCAGCACCAGTAGTTGGTGCATAAACTTGGATTACTGTGATGTTAAAAGGTCTGCCTTGGATTCGTATCGAGATCATTCTATCATTCTATTCTATGTATAACTCCATACCATCCAACATTTCTCCCATGAACATAGGGACGTCCTAAGGAAAAGCAGGATAACATCAGAAACCAGGACAGCTTCAATAAATCTGGGACTGTCCCGGCAAAATTAGGGACAACTGGAAGGTTTGCAAAAGTGAGGAAGTTAAGATCAAGGAACAAGAGAGAAGTCATGAGTGAAGGACAAGCCAAAGGAGAAATTGAGGGAGGAGGCTTATTGGTTTGTTCTTGTTCTTGTTTTTATTGTGTATTTTGTGTTTTTTACCTTGCATTTTTAAGTCGTAAACCAACCTTAAATCTACGGATTAAGGGCAGTATATACAATTAATAAAATAGTAACAATACTATTTGTTACTATAGACAGGCATGCCATTGTTCAGGAAGGTCTGTATAAATAGGGGTATAAATAGGAAAGTAGTATAAGTAATAAAGTAGCAGTAGTAAAGTGGAAGTAAAGTGGTAGTAAAGCAATAGTAAACCAGTAGGGAAGTAGCAGTTAAGTAATGGTAAAACAATAGTAAAGTGGTGGAATAGTAGCAGTAAAATAGCAGTAAAGTAGTAGTAACGCAGTAGTAAAATAGTAGTAAAATGGTAGTAAGGCAGTAGTGAAACAGCAGTAAGATAGTAGTAAAGAAGTAGTAAAGCGGTAGTAAAATGTTCCAATAGTAAAGTGGTGGAATAGCAGTAAAATAGCTTTAAAGTAGTAGTAAAATTGTAGAAAAATAGTAGTTAAATGGTAGTAAAGCAGTAGTAAGGTAGTAGTAAAATGGTAGTAAAGTAGTAGTAAAGCGGTAGTAAAGCAGTAGTAAAACGGTAGTAAAGCAGTAGTAAAATGGTAGTAAAGTAGTAGAAAAATTGTAGTAAAGTAGTAGTAAAGTGGTAGTAAAGTAGTAGTAAAGTGGTAGTAAAGTAGTAGTGGAGCAGGTTAAGAGGGCTGATTTCTTTTCCTTTCATAAAATGCCTTCTGTTTCAACCGCCAAACCTCTCAAGGGAGCATTTGCAACCGTTTGGCACCATTTTTGATTGAATGGCCGAAAGTCAGATTTTTGAATGAAATTGTGACCCCGGGGCTTTGGGATTTTTTCAAAAAAATATTTTTCTGCCGGTTAAGTTGGCGTAGGGATGCGGGTGGCGCTGTGGGTAAAAGCCTCATACCCTAGGGCCTGCCGATCAAAAGGTCGGCGGTTCGAATCCACACGGCTGGGTGCGCTCCTGTTGCTTGGTCCCAGCGCCTGCCAACCTAGCAGTTCGAAAGCAGCCCCGGGTGCAAATAGATAAATAGGGACCGCTTACTGGCGGGAAGGTAAACGGCGTTTCCGTGTGCTGCGCTGGCTCACCAAATGCAGCTTTGTCACGCATTAGTAAAGCAGGTTAAGTTGTCGTAACAATATAGTAACAATACTATTTGTTACTATAGTACAAATACTATATTATAGTAACAATACTATTTGTTACTATAGACAGGCATGCCATTGTTTAGGAAGGTCTACTGTATAAATAGGGGTATAAATAGTAAAGTAGTATAAGTAATAAAGTAGCAGTAGTAAAGTGGAAGTAAAATCTTAGTAAAGTAATAGTAAACCAGTAGGGAAGTAGCTGTTAAGTAATGGTAAAACAATAGTAAAGTGGTGGAATAGTAGCAGTAAAATAGCAGTAAAGTAGTAGTAACGCAGTAGTAAAATAGTAGTAAAATGGTAGTAAGGCAGTAGTGAAACAGCAGTAAGATAGTAGTAAAGAAGTAGTAAAGCGGTAGTAAAATGGTCCAATAGTAAAGTGGTGGAATAGCAGTAAAATAGCTTTTAAGTTTTAGTAAAGCGGTAGTAAAATTGTAGAAAAATAGTAGTTAAATGGTAGTAAAGCAGTAGTAAGGTAGTAGTAAAATGGTAGTAAAGTAGTAGTAAAGCGGTAGTAAAGCGGTAGTAAAACTTTAGTAAAGCAGTAGTAAAATGGTAGTAAGGTAGTAGAAAAATTGTAGTAAAGTAGTAGTAAAGTGGTAGGAAAGTAGTAGTAAAGTGGTAGTAAAGTAGTAGTAAAGCAGGTTAAGTTGTCGAGGGCTGATTTCTTTTCCTTTCATAAAAAGCCTTCTGTTTCGACCGCCAAACCTCTCAAGGGAGCATTTGCAACCGTTTGGCACCATTTTAGAGTGAATGGTTGAAAGTCAGATTATTGATCAAATTGTGACCCCGGGGCTTTGGGATTTTTTCAAAAAAATATTTTTCTGCCGGTTAAGTTGGCGTAGGGATGCGGGTGGCGCTGTGGGTAAAAGCCTCAGCCCCTAGGGCCTGCCGATCAAAAGGTCGGCGGTTCGAATCCACACGGCTGGGTGCGCTCCTGTTGCTTGGTCCCAGCGCCTGCCAACCTAGCAGTTCGAAAGCAACCCCGGGTGCAAGTAGATAAATAGGGACCGCTTACTGGCGGGAAGGTAAACGGCGTTTCCGTGTGCTGCGCTGGCTCACCATTTGCAGCTTTGTCACGCATTAGTAAAGCAGGTTAAGTTGTCGTAACAATATAGTAACAATACTATTTGTTACTATAGTACAAATACTATATTATAGGAACAATACTATTTGTTACTATAGACAGGCATGCCATTGTTCAGGAAGGTCTACTGTATAAATAGGGGTATAAATAGTAAAGTAGTATAAGTAATAAAGTAGCAGTAGGAAAGTGGAAGTAAAGTGGTAGTAAAGCAATAGTAAACCAGTAGGGAAGTAGCTGTTAAGTAATGGTAAAACAATAGTAAAGTGGTGGAATAGTAGCAGTAAAATAGCAGTAAAGTAGTAGTAAAGTAGTAGTAACGCAGTAGTAAAATAGTAGTAAAATGGTAGTAAGGCAGTAGTGAAACAGCAGTAAGATAGTAGTAAAGAAGTAGTAAAGTGGTATTTAAATGGTCCAATAGTAAAGTGGTGGAATAGCAGTAAAAGAACTTTAAAGTAGTAGTAAACTAGTAGCTAAATGGAAGTAAAGCAGTAGTAAAATTGTAGTAAAGCAGTAGTAAAGTAGTAGTAAAGTGGTAGTAAAGTAGTAGAAAAGTGATAGTAAAGTTGTAGTAAAGCAGTAGTAAAGTGGTAGTAAAGTGGTAGTAAAGTAGTAGTAAAGTGATAGTAAAGTAGTAGTAAAGTGGTAGTAAAGTAGTAGTAAAGTGATAGTAAAGTAGTAGTAAAGTGGTAGTAAAGTAGTAGTAAAGTGGTAGTAAAGTGGTAGTAAAGTAGTAGTAAAGTGATAGTAAAGTAGTAGTAAAGTAGTAGTAAAGTGGTAGTAAAGTAGTAGTAAAGTAGTAGTAAAGCAGTAGTAAGAATGACCTCAGAAGTATTCGTTGTACAAAAAGGCGCCATGTTGATAGCCTCAATCACAGAGGTTTTTCTAGTTGTTTCCATATAAAGTAGTGGGGCGGGGGGGAATGGCTTCTCAGTGTTTGTATTTTGATCCCTGTTTACACTATTATGTTAAAAAGTACACCAGAATTTAGTGGCGTTGGATATTTTGGGTCCCAAAAGGTCCCCGCCAGCAGTGGCTGCATAAAATCCTTTAGTCAGAACTGAGCTATGGGCAACACACTGTCGTGAGTCAGGAACTGTATGAGGAGCCCGTAGTCAAAACTGAGGTGAGGACAAAAGCATACCCTCCAACATTTCTCCGATGAAAATAGGGGTGCCCTGTTCTGTAACAAGAATTTTACTACAGTGGTACCTCAGGTTAAGTACTTAATTCGTTCCGGAGGTCCGTTCTTAAACTGAAACTGTTCTTAACCTGAAGCACCACTTTAGCTAATGGGGCCTCCTGCTGTTGCCGTGCCGCCGGATCACGATTTCTGTTCTCAGAAGCAAATTTCTTAACCTGAAGCACTATTTCTGGGTTAGCGGAGTCTGTAACCTGAAGCATCTGTAACCTGAAGCATATGTAACCTGAAGCATATGTAACCCGAGGTACCACTGTATTTATACCACATCCATCTGCCTGGGTTGCTCTAGCCACTCTGGGCGTCTTCCAAAACATATAAAAAGGTAATAAAACAGTAAACATTAAAAAATTTCCCTAGGTTGTTGTTGTTTAGTCGTTTAGTCGTGTCCGACTCTTCGTGACCCCATGGACCAGAGCACGCCAGGCACCTCTGTCCTCCACTACCTCCCGCAGTTTGGTCAAACTCATGCTGGTAACCTCGAAAACACTATCCAACCATCTGGTCCTCTGTCGCCCCCTTCTCCTTGTGCCCTCCATCTTTCCCAGCATCAGTGTCTTCTATAAATTGTTGTGTATTGAGTCAAAGGATTTTATATCTGTATTATTATTGTTTGTATTTGCATTAGGGTAAAGTAACTGCCTTTTGGTTCCAGAGGGTACAGCTACTATTGATTCATTTAAGCTGCTGTATTTGGATCCTCTGCCTTATTGGTTTCCTCCAAAAGGCAGGACTGTGATTGCCTGATATTGTTCCCTCCAAAATGTATCCTTTCTAGCTAGTTCCCTGTCCCTATAAATGTAGCTCTCCCCTCCTCAGGTCTCAGTCTTGTTTGCTTTAATAAAGAAGTGTTACTAGAGAACGGTCTCCAGCATATTATGTCAAGAGAGCTGAAATCACAAACCCCACGTCACAACATAAATTAAATAAGCAGGGAGACAAAATACAGCCTTGTCGTACTCCTTTTCCAATTTTGAACCAATCAGTTGTTCCATATCCAGTTCTAACTGTAGCTTCTTGTCCCACATAGAGATTTCTCGGGAGACAGATGAGGTGATCAGGCACTCCCATTTCTTTAAGAACTTGCCATAGTTTGCTGTGGTCGACACAGTCAAAGGCTTTTGCGTAGTCAATGAAGCAGAAGTAGATGTCTTTCTGGAACTCTCTAGCTTTCTCCATAATCCAGCGCATGTTTGCAATTTGGTCTCTGGTTCTTCTGCCTCTTCTAAATCCAGCTTGCACTTCTGGGAGTTCTCGATCCACATACTGCTTGAGCCTTCCTTGTAGAATTTTAAGCATAACCTTGCTAGCGTGTGAAATGAGTGCAATTGTGCGGTAGTTGGAGCATTCTTTGGCACTGCCCTTCTTTGGGATTGGGATGTAGACTGATCTTCTCCAATCTTCTGGCCACTGCTGAGTTTTCCAAATTTGCTGGCATATTGAGTGTAGCACCTTAACAGCATCATCTTTTAAAATTTTAAATATTTCAGCTGGAATACCATCACTTCCACTGGCCTTGTTATTTGCAGTGCTTTCTGAGGCCCATTTGACTTCACTTTCCAGGATGTCTGGCTCAAGGTCAGCAACCACACTACCTGGGGTGTACGAGACATCCATATCTTTCTGGTATAATTCCTCTGTGTATTCTTGCCACCTCTTCTTGATGTCTTCTGCATCTCTTAGGTCCTTACCACTTTTGTCCTTTATTATGGTAATCTTTGTACGAAATGTTCCTTTCATAGCTCCAATTTTCTTGAACAGATCTCTGGTTCTTCCCATTCTGTTGTTTTCCTCTATTGTTTGCATTGCTCGTTTAAGAAGGCCTTCTTGTCTCTCCTTGCTATTCTTTGGAAATCTGCATTCAATTTCCTGTATCTTTCACTATCTCCCTCGCATTTTGCTTGCCTTCTCTCCTCCGCTGTTTGTAAGGCCTCGTTGGACAGCCACTTTGCTTTCTTGCATTTCCTTTTCATTGGGATGGTTTTCGTTGTTGCCTCCTGTACAATGTTACCAGCCTCCATCCATAGTTCTTCAGGCACTCTGTCCACCAAATCTAAATCCTTAAACCTGTTCGTCGCTTCCACTGTGTATTCATAAGGGATTTGACTTAGATGATATCTTACCGGCCCAATGGTTTTCCCTACTTTCTTCAGTTTAAGTTTGAATTTTGCTATAAGAAGCTGATGATCTGAGCCACAGTCAGCTCCAGGTCTTGTTTTTGCTGACTGTATAGAGCCTCTCCATCTTTGGCTGCAGAGAATATAATCAATCTGATTTCGATGCTGCCCATCTGGTGATGTCCATGTGTAGAGTCGTCTCTTGTGTTGTTGGAAAAGCGTGTTTGTGATGATGACCAGCTTGTTCTCTTGACAGAACTCTATTAGCCTTTGCCCTGCTTCGTTTTGATCTCCAAGGCCAAACTTGCCAGTTGTTCCTCTTATCTCTTGCCTCCCTACTTTAGCATTCCAATCCCCTATAATGAGAAGAACATCCTTCTTTGGTGTCACTTCTATAAGGTGTTGTAAGTCTTCATAGAATTGGTCAATTTCAGTTTCTTCAGCACCAGTAGTTGGTGCATAAACTTGGATTACTGTGATGTTAAAAGGTCTGCCTAGGATTGGTATCGAGATCATTCTATCATTCTATTCTATGTATAACTCCATACCATCCAACATTTCTCCCATGAACATAGGGACGTCCTAAGGAAAAGCAGGATAACATCAGAAACCAGGACAGCTTCAATAAATCTGGGACTGTCCCGGCAAAATTAGGGACAACTGGAAGGTTTGCAAAAGTGAGGAAGTTAAGATCAAGGAACAAGAGAGAAGTTATGAGTGAAGGACAAGCCAAAGGAGAGGTTGAGGGAGGAGGCTTATTGGTTTGTTCTTGTTCTTGTTTTTATTGTGTATTTTGTGTTTTTTACCTTGCATTTTTAAGTCGTAAACCAACCTTAAATCTACGGATGAAGGGCAGTATATACAATTAATAAAATAGTAACAATACTATTTGTTACTATAGACAGGCATGCCATTGTTCAGGAAGGTCTACTGTATAAATAGGGGTTTAAATAGGAAAGTAGTTAAAGTAATAAAGTAGCAGTAGTAAAGTGGAAGTAAAGTGGTAGTAAAGCAATAGTAAACCAGTAGGGAAGTAGCAGTTAAGTAATGGTAAAACAATAGTAAAGTGGTGGAATAGTAGCAGTAAAATAGCAGTAAAGTAGTAGTAACGCAGTAGTAAAATAGTAGTAAAATGGTAGTAAGGCAGTAGTGAAACAGCAGTAAGATAGTAGTAAAGAAGTAGTAAAGCGGTAGTAAAATGGTCCAATAGTAAAGTGGTGGAATAACAGTAAAATAGCTTTAAAGTAGTAGTAAAGCAGTAGTAAAACTGTAGAAAAATAGTAGTTAAATGGTAGTAAAGCAGTAGTAAGGTAGTAGTAAAATGGTAGTAAAGTAGTAGTAAAGCGGTAGTAAAGCAGTAGTAAAACGGTAGTAAAGCAGTAGTAAAACGGTAGTAAAGTAGTAGAAAAATTGTAGTAAAGTAGTAGTAAAGTGGTAGTAAAGTAGTAGTAAAGTGGTAGTAAAGTAGTAGTGAAGCAGGTTAAGAGGGCTGATTTCTTTTCCTTTCATAAAATGCCTTCTGTTTCGACCGCCAAACCTCTCAAGGGAGCATTTGCAACCGTTTGGCACCATTTTTGATTGAATGGCCGAAAGTCAGATTTTTCAATGAAATTGTGACCCCGGGGCATAGGGATTTTTTCAAAAAAAAATCTTTTTCTGACGGTTAAGTTGTCAAGGACTGAATTCTTTTCCTGAGATAAAAAGCCTTCGGTTTCGACCGCCAAACCTCTCAGGGGAGCATTTGCAACCGTTTGGCACCATTTTAGAGTGAATGTTTGAAAGTCAGATTATTGATCAAATTGTGACCCCGGGGCTTAGGGATTTTTTCAAAAAAATATTTTTCTGCCGGTTAAGTTGGCGTAGGGATGCGGGTGACGCTGTGGGTAAAAGCCTCAGCCCCTAGGGCCTGCCGATCAAAAGGTCGGCGGTTCGAATCCACGCGGCTGGGTGCGCTCCTGTTGCTTGGTCCCAGCGCCTGCCAACCTAGCAGTTCGAAAGCAACCCCGGGTGCAAATAGATAAATAGGGACTGCTTACTGGCGGGAAGGTAAACGGCGTTTCCGTGTGCTGCGCTGGCTCACCAAATGCAGCTTTGTCACGCATTAGTAAAGCAGGTTAAGTTGTCGTAACAATATAGTAACAATACTATTTGTTACTATAGTACAAATACTATATTATAGGAACAATACTATTTGTTACTATAGACAGGCATGCCATTGTTCAGGAAGGCCTACTGTATAAATAGGGGTATAAATAGTAAAGTAGTATAAGTAATAAAGTAGCAGTAGTAAAGTGGAAGTAAAGTGGTAGTAAAGTAATAGTAAACCAGTAGGGAAGTAGCTGTTAAGTAATGGTAAAACAATAGTAAAGTGGTGGAATAGTAGCAGTAAAATATTAGTAAAGTAGTAGTAACGCAGTAGTAAAATAGTAGTAAAATGGTAGTAAGGCAGGAGTGAAACAGCAGTAAGATAGTAGTAAAGAAGTAGTAAAGTGGTATTTAAATGCTCCAATAGTAAAGTGGTGGAATAGCAGTAAAAGAACTTTAAAGTAGTAGTAAAGTTGTAGTAAAATTGTAGAAAAATAGTAGTTAAATGGTAGTAAAGCAGTAGTAAGGTAGTAATAAAATGATAGTAAAGTAATAGTAAAGCGGTAGTAAAGCAGTAGTAAAATTGTAGTAAAGCAGTAGGAAAGAAGTAGTAAAGTGGTAGTAAAGTGGTAGTAAAGTAGTAGTAAAGTGGTAGTAAAGCAGTAGTAAGGTAGTAGTAAAATGGTAGTAAAGTAGTAGTAAAGCGGTAGTAAAGCAGTAGTAAAACGGTAGTAAAGCAGTAGTAAAACGGTAGTAAAGTAGTAGAAAAATTGTAGTAAAGTAGTAGTAAAGTGGTAGTAAAGTAGTAGTAAAGTGGTAGTAAAGTAGTAGTGAAGCAGGTTAAGAGGGCTGATTTCTTTTCCTTTCATAAAATGCCTTCTGTTTCGACCGCCAAACCTCTCAAGGGAGCATTTGCAGCCGTTTGGCACCATTTTTGATTGAATGGCCGAAAGTCAGATTTTTCAATGAAATTGTGACCCCGGGGCATAGGGATTTTTTCAAAAAAAAATCTTTTTCTGACGGTTAAGTTGTCAAGGACTGAATTCTTTTCCTGAGATAAAAAGCCTTCGGTTTCGACCGCCAAACCTCTCAGGGGAGCATTTGCAACCGTTTGGCACCATTTTAGAGTGAATGTTTGAAAGTCAGATTATTGATCAAATTGTGACCCCGGGGCTTAGGGATTTTTTCAAAAAAATATTTTTCTGCCGGTTAAGTTGGCGTAGGGATGCGGGTGACGCTGTGGGTAAAAGCCTCAGCCCCTAGGGCCTGCCGATCAAAAGGTCGGCGGTTCGAATCCACGCGGCTGGGTGCGCTCCTGTTGCTTGGTCCCAGCGCCTGCCAACCTAGCAGTTCGAAAGCAACCCCGGGTGCAAATAGATAAATAGGGACTGCTTACTGGCGGGAAGGTAAACGGCGTTTCCGTGTGCTGCGCTGGCTCACCAAATGCAGCTTTGTCACGCATTAGTAAAGCAGGTTAAGTTGTCGTAACAATATAGTAACAATACTATTTGTTACTATAGTACAAATACTATATTATAGGAACAATACTATTTGTTACTATAGACAGGCATGCCATTGTTCAGGAAGGTCTACTGTATAAATAGGGGTATAAATAGTAAAGTAGTATAAGTAATAAAGTAGCAGTAGTAAAGTGGAAGTAAAGTGGTAGTAAAGTAATAGTAAACCAGTAGGGAAGTAGCTGTTAAGTAATGGTAAAACAATAGTAAAGTGGTGGAATAGTAGCAGTAAAATATTAGTAAAGTAGTAGTAACGCAGTAGTAAAATAGTAGTAAAATGGTAGTAAGGCAGGAGTGAAACAGCAGTAAGATAGTAGTAAAGAAGTAGTAAAGTGGTATTTAAATGCTCCAATAGTAAAGTGGTGGAATAGCAGTAAAAGAACTTTAAAGTAGTAGTAAAGTTGTAGTAAAATTGTAGAAAAATAGTAGTTAAATGGTAGTAAAGCAGTAGTAAGGTAGTAATAAAATGATAGTAAAGTAATAGTAAAGCGGTAGTAAAGCAGTAGTAAAATTGTAGTAAAGCAGTAGGAAAGAAGTAGTAAAGTGGTAGTAAAGTGGTAGTAAAGTAGTAGTAAAGTGATAGTAAAGTAGTAGTAAAGTAGTAGTAAAATGGTAGTAAAGTAGTAGTAAAGTGGTAGTAAAGTGGTAGTAAAGCAGTAGTAAGAATGACCTCAGAAGTGTTCGTTGTACAAAAAGGCGCCTTGTTGATAGCCTCAATCACAGAGGTTTTTCCAGTTGTTTCCATATAAGGTAGTGGGGCGGGGGGAATGGCTTCTCAGTGTTTGTATGTTGATCCCTGTTTACACTATTATGTTAAAAAGTACACCAGAATTTAGTGGCGTTGGATATTTTGGGTCCCAAAAGGTCCCCGCCAGCAGTGGCTGCATAAAATCCTTTAGTCAGAACAGAGCTATGGGCAACACACTGTCGTGAGTCAGGAACTGTGTGAGGAGACCGTAGTCAAAACTGAGGTGAGGACAAAAGCATACCCTCCAACATTTCTCCGATGAAAATAGGGGTGCCCTGTTCTGTAACAAGAATTTTACTACAGTGGTACCTCAGCTTAAGTACTTAATTCGTTCCGGAGGTCCGTTCTTAAACTGAAACTGTTCTTAACCTGAAGCACCACTTTAGCTAATGGGGCCTCCTGCTGTCGCCGCGCCGCCGGATCACGATTTCTGTTCTCAGAAGCAAATTTCTTAACCTGAAGCACTATTTCTGGGTTAGCGGAGTCTGTAACCTGAAGCATCTGTAACCTGAAGCATATGTAACCTCAAGCATATGTAACCCGAGGTACCACTGTATTTATACCACATCCATCTGCCTGGGTTGCTCTAGCCACTCTGGGCGGCTTCCAAAACATATAAAAAGGTAATAAAACAGTAAACATTAAAAAACTTCCCTAGGTTGTTGTTGTTTAGTCGTTTAGTCGTGTCCGACTCTTCGTGACCCCATGGACCAGAGCACGCCAGGCACCTCTGTCCTCCACTACCTCCCGCAGTTTGGTCAAACTCATGCTGGTAACCTCGAAAACACTATCCAACCATCTCGTCCTCTGTCGCCCCCTTCTCCTTGTGCCCTCCATCTTTCCCAGCATCAGTGTCTTCTCCAGGGAGTCTTCTCTTCTCATGAGGTGGCCAAAGTACAGGAGCCTCAGCTTCACGATCTGTCCTTCCAGTGAGCACTCAGGGCTGATTTCCTTAAGAATGGATGCGTTTGATCTTCTTGCAGTCCATGGGACTCTCAAGAGTCTCCTCCAGCACCAGAATTCAAAAGCATCAATTCTTCGGCGATCAGCCTTCTTTATGGTCCAGCTCTCACTTCCATACATCACTACTGGGAAAACCATGGCTTTAACTATACGGACCTTTGTTGGCAAGGGGACGTCTCTACTTCTCAAGATGCTGTCTAGGCCTGTCATTGCCTTTCTCCCAAGAAGCAGGCGTCTTTTAATTTTGTGGCTGCTGTCACCATCTGCAGTGATCGTGGAGCCCAAGAAAGTAAAATCTGTCACTGCCTCCATTTCTTCCCCTTCTATTTGCCAGGAGGTGATGGGACCAGTGGCCATGATCTTTGTTTTTTTGATGTTGAGCTTCAGACAATATTTTGCGCTCTCCTCTTTCACCCTCATTAAAAGGTTCTTTAATTCCTCCTCACTTTCTGCCATCAAGGTTGTGTCATCTGCATATCTGAGGTTGTTGATATTTCTTCCGGCAATCTTAATTCCAACTTGGGATTCATCCAGCCCAGCCTTTCGCATGATGCATTTTGCATATAAATTGTTGTGTATTGAGTCAAAGGATTTTATATCTGTATTATTATTGTCTGTATTTGCATTAGGGTAAAGTAACTGCCTTTTGGTTCCAGAGGGTACAGCTACTATTGGTTCATTTAAGCTGCTGTATTTGGATCCTCTGTCTTATTGGTTTCCTCCAAAAGGCAGGACTGTGATTGCCTGATATTGTTCCCTCCAAAATGTATCCTTTCTAGCTAGTTCCCTGTCCCTATAAATGTAGCTCTCCCCTCCTCAGGTCTCAGTCTTGTTTGCTTTAATAAAGAAGTGTTACTAGAGAACTGTCTCCAGCATATTATGTCAAGAGAGCTGAAATCACAAACCCCACGTCACAACATAAATTAAATAAGCAGGGAGACAAAATACAGCCTTGTCGTACTCCTTTTCCAATTTTGAACCAATCAGTTGTTCCATATCCAGTTCTAACTGTAGCTTCTTGTCCCACATAGAGATTTCTCGGGAGACAGATGAGGTGATCAGGTACTCCCATTTCTTTAAGAACTTGCCATAGTTTGCTGTGGTCGACACAGTCAAAGGCTTTTGCGTAGTCAATGAAGCAGAAGTAGATGTCTTTCTGGAACTCTCTAGCTTTCTCCATAATCCAGCGCATGTTTGCAATTTGGTCTCTGGTTCTTCTGCCTCTTCTAAATCCAGCTTGCACTTCTGGGAGTTCTCGATCCACATACTGCTTGAGCCTTCCTTGTAGAATTTTAAGCATAACCTTGCTAGCGTGTGAAATGAGTGCAATTGTGCGGTAGTTGGAGCATTCTTTGGCACTGCCCTTCTTTGGGATTGGGATGTAGACTGATCTTCTCCAATCTTCTGGCCACTGCTGAGTTTTCCAAATTTGCTGGCATATTGAGTGTAGCACCTTAACAGCATCATCTTTTAAAATTTTAAATAGTTCAGCTGGAATACCATCACTTCCACTGGCCTTGTTATTTGCAGTGCTTTCTAAGGCCCATTTGACTTCACTTTCCAGGATGTCTGGCTCAAGGTCAGCAACCACACTACCTGGGGTGTACGAGACATCCATATCTTTCTGGTATAATTCCTCTGTGTATTCTTGCCACCTCTTCTTGATGTCTTCTGCTTCTCTTAGGTCCTTACCACTTTTGTCCTTTATTATGGTAATCTTTGTACGAAATTTTCCTTTCATAGCTCCAATTTTCTTGAACAGATCTCTGGTTCTTCCCATTCTGTTGTTTTCCTCTATTGTTTGCATTGCTCGTTTAAGAAGGCCTTCTTGTCTCTCCTTGCTATTCTTTGGAAAGCTGCATTCAGTTTCCTGTATCTTTCACTATCTCCCTCGCATTTTGCTTGCCTTCTCTCCTCCGCTGTTTGTAAGGCCTCGTTGGACAGCCACTTTGCTTTCTTGCATTTCCTTTTCATTGGGATGGTTTTCGTTGTTGCCTCCTGTACAATGTTACCAGCCTCCATCCATAGTTCTTCAGGCATTCTGTCCACCAAATCTAAATCCTTAAACCTGTTCGTCACTTCCACTGTGTATTCATAAGGGATTTGACTTAGATGATATCTTACCGACCCAGTGGTTTTCCCTACTTTCTTCAGTTTAAGTTTGAATTTTGCTATAAGAAGCTGATGATCTGAGCCACAGTCAGCTCCAGGTCTTGTTTTTGCTGACTGTATAGAGCCTCTCCATCTTTGGCTGCAGAGAATATAATCAATCTGATTTCGATGCTGCCCATCTGGTGATGTCCATGTGTAGAGTTGTCTCTTGTGTTGTTGGAAAAGCGTGTTTGTGATGACCAGCTTGTTCTCTTGACAGAACTCTATTAGCCTTTGCCCTGCTTCGTTTTGATCTCCAAGGCCAAACTTGCCAGTTGTTCCTCTTATCTCTTGCCTCCCTACTTTAGCATTCCAATCCCCTATAATGAGAAGAACATCCTTCTTTGGTGTCACTTCTATAAGGTGTTGTAAGTCTTCATAGAATTGGTCAGTTTCAGTTTCTTCAGCACCAGTAGTTGGTGCATAAACTTGGATTACTGTGATGTTAAAAGGTCTGCCTTGGATTCGTATCGAGATCATTCTATCATTCTATTCTATGTATAACTCCATACCATCCAACATTTCTCCCATGAACATAGGGACGTCCTAAGGAAAAGCAGGATAACATCAGAAACCAGGACAGCTTCAATAAATCTGGGAGTGTCCCGGCAAAATTAGTGACAACTGGAAGGTTTGCAAAAGTGAGGAAGTTAAGATCAAGGAACAAGAAAGAAGTCATGAGTGAAGGACAAGCCAAAGGAGAGGTTGAGGGAGGAGGCTTATTGGTTTGTTCTTGTTTTTATTGTGTATTTTGTGTTTTTTACCTTGCATTTTTAAGTCGTAAACCAACCTTAAATCTACGGATGAAGGGCAGTATATACAATTAATAAAATAGTAACAATACTATTTGTTACTATAGACAGGCATGCCATTGTTCAGGAAGGTCTACTGTATAAATAGGGGTATAAATAGTAAAGTAGTATAAGTAATAAAGTAGCAGTAGTAAAGTGGAAGTAAAGTGGTAGTAAAGCAATAGTAAACCAGTAGGGAAGTAGCAGTTAAGTAATGGTAAAACAATAGTAAAGTAGTGGAATAGTAGCAGTAAAATAGCAGTAAAGTAGTAGTAACACAGTAGTAAAATAGTAGTAAAATGGTAGTAAGGCAGTAGTGAAACAGCAGTAAGATAGTAGTAAAGAAGTAGTAAAGCGGTAGTAAAATGGTCCAATAGTAAAGTGGTGGAATAGCAGTAAAATAGCTTTAAATTAGTAGTAAAGCAGTAGTAAAATTGTAGAAAAATAGTAGTTAAATGGTAGTAAAGCAGTAGTAAGGTAGTAGTAAAATGGTAGTAAAGTAGTAGTAAAGCGGTAGTAAAGCAGTAGTAAAACGGTAGTAAAGCAGTAGTAAAATGGTAGTAAAGTAGTAGAAAATTGTAGTAAAGTAGTAGTAAAGTGGTAGGAAAGTAGTAGTAAAGTGGTAGTAAAGTAGTAGTAAAGCAGGTTAAGTTGTCGAGGGCTGATTTCTTTTCCTTTCATAAAAAGCCTTCTGTTTCGACCGCCAAACCTCTCAAGGGAGCATTTGCAACCGTTTGGCACCATTTTAGAGTGAATGGTTGAAAGTCAGATTTTTGAATGAAATTGTGACCCCGGGGCATAGGGATTTTTTCAAAAAAATATTTTTCTGCCGGTTAAGTTGGCGTAGGGATGCGGGTGGCGCTGTGGGTAAAAGCCTCAGCGCCTAGGGCCTGCTGATCAAAAGGTCGGCGGTTCGAATCCACACGGCTGGGTGCGCTCCTGTTGCTTGGTCCCAGCGCCTGCCAACCTAGCAGTTCGAAAGCAACCCCGGGTGCAAGTAGATAAATAGGGACCGCTTACTGGCGGGAAGGTAAACGGCGTTTCCGTGTGCTGCGCTGGCTCACCAAATGCAGCTTTGTCACGCATTAGTAAAGCAGGTTAAGTTGTCGTAACAATATAGTAACAATACTATTTGTTACTATAGTACAAATACTATATTATAGGAACAATACTATTTGTTACTATAGACAGGCATGCCATTGTTCAGGAAGGTCTACTGTATAAATAGGGGTATAAATAGTAGCAGCAGTAAAGTGGAAGTAAAGTTGTAGTAAAGCATTAGTAAACCAGTAGGGAAGTAGCTGTTAAGTAATGGTAAAACAATAGTAAAGTGGTGGAATAGTAGCAGTAAAATAGCAGTAAAGTAGTAGTAACGCATTAGTAAAATAGTAGTAAAATGGTAGTAAGGCAGTAGTGAAACAGCAGTAAGATAGTAGTAAAGAAGTAGTAAAGTGGTATTTAAATGGTCCAATAGTAAAGTGGTGGAATAGCAGTAAAAGAACTTTAAAGTAGTAGTAAAGTTGTAGTAAAATTGTAGAAAAATAGTAGTTAAATGGAAGTAAAGCAGTAGTAAGGTAGTAGTAAAATGGTAGTAAAGAATAGTAAAGCGGTAGTAAAGCAGTAGTAAAATTGTAGTAAAGCAGTAGTAAAGTAGTAGTAAAGCAGTAGTAAAGTAGTAGTAAAGTGATAGTAAAGTAGTAGTAAAGTAGTAGTAAAGCAGTAGTAAAGTGGTAGTAAAGTAGTAGTAAAGTGGTAGTAAAGTAGTAGTAAAGTGATAGTAAAGTAGTAGTAAAGTGGTAGTAAAGTAGTAGTAAAGCAGTAGTAAGAATGACCTCAGAAGTGTTCGTTGTACAAAAAGGCGCCATGTTGATAGCCTCAATCACAGAGGTTTTTCCAGTTGTTTCCATATAAAGTAGAGGGGGGGGGAATGGCTTCTCAGTGTTTGTATGTTGATCCCTGTTTACACTATTATGTTAAAAATACACCAGAATTTAGTGGCGTTGGATATTTTGGGTCCCAAAAGGTCTCCGCCAGCAGTGGCTGCATAAAATCCTTTAGTCAGAACTGAGCTATGGGCAACACACTGTCGTGAGTCAGGAGCTGTGTGAGGAGCCCGTAGTCAAAACTGAGGTGAGGACAAAAGCATACCCTCCAACATTTCTCCGATGAAAATAGGGGTGCCCTGTTCTGTAACAAGAATTTTACTACAGTGGTACCTCAGGTTAAGTACTTAATTCGTTCCGGAGGTCCGTTCTTAAACTGAAACTGTTCTTAACCTGAAGCACCACTTTAGCTAATGGGGCCTCCTGCTGTTGCCGCACCGCCGGATCACGATTTCTGTTCTCAGAAGCAAATTTCTTAACCTGAAGCACTATTACTGGGTTACCGGAGTCTGTAACCTGAAGCATATGTAACCTGGACCATATGTAACCCGAGGTACCACTGTATTTATACCACATCCATCTGCCTGGGTTGCTCTAGCCACTCTGGGCGGCTTCCAAAACATATAAAAAGGTAATAAAAAAGTAAACATTAAAAAACTTCCCTAGGTTGTTGTTGTTTAGTCGTTTAGTCGTGTCCGACTCTTCGTGACCCCATGGACCAGAGCACGCCAGGCACCTCTGTCCTCCACTACCTCCCGCAGTTTGGTCAAACTCATGCTGGTAACCTCGAAAACACTATCCAACCATCTCGTCCTCTGTCGCCCCCTTCTCCTTGTGCCCTCCATCTTTCCCAGCATCAGTGTCTTCTCCAGGGAGTCTTCTCTTCTCATGAGGTGGCCAAAGTACAGGAGCCTCAGCTTCACGATCTGTCCTTCCAGTGAGCACTCAGGGCTGATTTCTTTAAGAATGGATGCGTTTGATCTTCTTGCAGTCCATGGGACTCTCAAGAGTCTCCTCCAGCACCAGAATTCAAAAGCATCAATTCTTCGGCGATCAGCCTTCTTTATGGTCCAGCTCTCACTTCCATACATCACTACTGGGAAAACCATGGCTTTAACTATACGGACCTTTGTTGGCAAGGGGACGTCTCTACTTCTCAAGATGCTGTCTAGGCCTGTCATTGCCCTTCTCCCAAGAAGCAGGCGTCTTTTAATTATGTGGCTGCTGTCACCATCTGCAGTGATCATGGAGCCCAAGAAAGTAAAATCTCTCACTGCCTCCATTTCTTCCCCTTCTATTTGCCAGGAGGTGATGGGACCAGCGGCCATGATCTTTGTTTTTTTGATGTTGAGCTTCAGACCATATTTTGCGCTCTCCTCTTTCACCCTCATTAAAAGGTTCTTTAATTCCTCCTCACTTTCTGCCATCAAGGTTGTGTCATCTGCATATCTGAGGTTGTTGATATTTCTTCCGGCAATCTTAATTCCAGCTTGGGATTCATCCAGCCCAGCCTTTCGCATGATGCATTCTGCATATAAATTGTTGTGCATTGAGTCAAAGGATTTTATATCTGTATTATTATTGTCTGTATTTGCATTAGGGTAAAGTAACTGCCTTTTGGTTCCAGAGGGTACAGCTACTATTGGTTCATTTTAGCTGCTGTATTTGGATCCTCTGTCTTATTGGTTTCCTCCAAAAGGCAGGACTGTGATTGCCTGATATTGTTCCCTCCAAAATGTATCCTTTCTAGCTAGTTCCCTGTCCCTATAAATGTAGCTCTCCCCTCCTCAGGTCTCAGTCTTGTTTGCTTTAATAAAGAAGTGTTACTAGAGAACTGTCTCCAGCATATTATGTCAAGAGAGCTGAAATCACAAACCCCACGTCACAACATAAATTAAATAAGCAGGGAGACAAAATACAGCCTTGTCGTACTCCTTTTCCAATTTTGAACCAATCAGTTGTTCCATATCCAGTTCTAACTGTAGCTTCTTGTCCCACATAGAGATTTCTCGGGAGACAGATGAGGTGATCAGGCACTCCCATTTCTTTAAGAACTTGCCATAGTTTGCTGTGGTCGACACAGTCAAAGGCTTTTGCGTAGTCAATGAAGCAGAAGTAGATGTCTTTCTGGAACTCTCTAGCTTTCTCCATAATCCAGCGCATGTTTGCAATTTGGTCTCTGGTTCTTCTGCCTCTTCTAAATCCAGCTTGCACTTCTGGGAGTTCTCGATCCACATACTGCTTGAGCCTTCCTTGTAGAATTTTAAGCATAACCTTGCTAGCGTGTGAAATGAGTGCAATTGTGCGGTAGTTGGAGCATTCTTTGGCACTGCCCTTCTTTGGGATTGGGATGTAGACTGATCTTCTCCAATCTTCTGGCCACTGCTGAGTTTTCCAAATTTGCTGGCATATTGAGTGTAGCACCTTAACAGCATCATCTTTTAAAATTTTAAATAGTTCAGCTGGAATAGCATCACTTCCACTGGCCTTGTTATTTGCAGTGCTTTCTGAGGCCCATTTGACTTCACTTTCCAGGATGTCTGGCTCAAGGTCAGCAACCACACTACCTGGGGTGTACGAGACATCCATATCTTTCTGGTATAATTCCTCTGTGTATTCTTGCCACCTCTTCTTGATGTCTTCTGCTTCTGTTAGGTCCTTACCACTTTTGTCCTTTATTATGGTAATCTTTGTACGAAATGTTCCTTTCATAGCTCCAATTTTCTTGAACAGATCTCTGGTTCTTCCCATTCTGTTGTTTTCCTCTATTGTTTGCATTGCTCGTTTAAGAAGGCCTTCTTGTCTCTCCTTGCTATTCTTTGGAAATCTGCATTCAGTTTCCTGTATCTTTCACTATCTCCCTCACATTTTGCTTGCCTTCTCTCCTCCGCTGTTTGTAAGGCCTCGTTGGACAGCCACTTTGCTTTCTTGCATTTCCTTTTCATTGGGATGGTTTTCGTTGTTGCCTCCTGTACAATGTTACCAGCCTCCATCCATAGTTCTTCAGGCACTCTGTCCACCAAATCTAAATCCTTAAATCTGTTCGTCACTTCCACTGTGTATTCATAAGGGATTTGACATAGATGATATCTTACCGGCCCAGTGGTTTTCCCTACTTTCTTCAGTTTAAGTTTGAATTTTGCTATAAGAAGCTGATGATCTGAGCCACAGTCAGCTCCAGGTCTTGTTTTTGCTGACTGTATAGAGCCTCTCCATCTTTGGCTGCAGAGAATATAATCAATCTGATTTCGATGCTGCCCATCTGGTGATGTCCATGTGTAGAGTCGTCTCTTGTGTTGTTGGAAAAGCGTGTTTGTGATGACCAGCTTGTTCTCTTGACAGAACTCTATTAGCCTTTGCCCTGCTTCGTTTTGATCTCCAAGGCCAAACTTGCCAGTTGTTCCTCTTATCTCTTGCCTCTCTACTTTAGCATTCCAATCCCCTATAATGAGAAGAACATCCTTCTTTGGTGTCACTTCTATAAGGTGTTGTAAGT
This sequence comes from Podarcis gaigeae, assembly GCF_964106915.1. Lineage (NCBI taxonomy): Eukaryota > Metazoa > Chordata > Lepidosauria > Squamata > Lacertidae > Podarcis > Podarcis gaigeae. The sequence goes on along the minus strand of NC_139677.1, from coordinate 13,116,145 downwards.
CTTCATAGAATTGGTCAATTTCAGTTTCTTCAGCATCAGTAGTGGTGCATAAACTTGGATTACTGTGATGTTAAAAGGTCTGCCTTGGATTCGTATCGAGATCATTCTATCATTCTATTCTATGTATAACTCCATACCATCCAACATTTCTCCCATGAACATAGGGACGTCCTAAGGAAAAGCAGGATAACATCAGAAACCAGGACAGCTTCAATAAATCTGCGACTGTCCCGGCAAAATTAGGGACAACTGGATGGTTTGCAAAAGTGAGGAAGTTAAGATCAAGGAACAAGAGAGAAGTCATGAGTGAAGGACAAGCCAAAGGAGAGGTTGAGGGAGGAGGCTTATTGGTTTGTTCTTGTTCTTGTTTTTATTGTGTATTTTGTGTTTTTTACCTTCCATTTTTAAGTCGTAAACCAACCTTAAATCTACGGATGAAGGGCAGTATATACAATTAATAAAATAGTAACAATACTATTTGTTACTATAGACAGGCATGCCATTGTTCAGGAAGGTCTACTGTATAAATAGGGGTATAAATAGTAAAGTAGTATAAGTAATAAAGTAGCAGTAGTAAAGTGGAAGTAAAGTGGTAGTAAAGCAATAGTAAACCAGTAGGGAAGTAGCAGTTAAGTAATGGTAAAACAATAGTAAAGTGGTGGAATAGTAGCGGTAAAATAGCAGTAAAGTAGTAGTAACGCAGTATTAAAATAGTAGTAAAATGGTAGTAAGGCAGTAGTGAAACAGCAGTAAGATAGTAGTAAAGAAGTAGTAAAGCGGTAGTAATATGGTCCAATAGTAAATAGGTGGAATAGCAGTAAAATAGCTTTAAAGTAATAGTAAAGCAGTAGAAAAATTGTAGAAAAATAGTAGTTAAATGGTAGTAAAGCAGTAGTAAAACGGTAGTAAAGTAGTAGAAAAATTGTAGTAAAGTAGTAGTAAAGTGGTAGGAAAGTAGTAGTAAAGTGGTAGTAAAGTAGTAGTGAAGCAGGTTAAGTTGTCGAGGGCTGATTTCTTTTCCTTTCATAAAAAGCCTTCTGTTTCGACCGCCAAACCTCTCAAGGGAGCATTTGCAACCGTTTGGCACCATTTTAGAGTGAATGGTTGAAAGTCAGATTATTGATCAAATTGTGACCCCGGGGCTTTGGGATTTTTTCAAAAAAATATTTTTCTGCCGGTTAAGTTGGCGTAGGGATGCGGGTGGCGATGTGGGTAAAAGCCTCAGCGCCTAGGGCCTGCCGATCAAAAGGTCGGCGGTTCGAATCCACACGGCTGGGTGCGCTCCTGTTGCTTGGTCCCAGCGCCTGCCAACCTAGCAGTTCGAAAGCAACCCCGGGTGCAAGTAGATAAATAGGGACCGCTTACTGGCGGGAAGGTAAACGGCGTTCCCGTGTGCTGCGCTGGCTCACCAAATGCAGCTTTGTCACGCATTAGTAAAGCAGGTTAAGTTGTCGTAACAATATAGTAACAATACTATTTGTTACTATAGTACAAATACTATATTATAGGAACAATACTATTTGTTACTATAGACAGGCATGCCATTGTTCAGGAAGGTCTACTGTATAAATAGGGGTATAAATAGTAAAGTAGTATAAGTAATAAAGTAGCAGTAGGAAAGTGGAAGTAAAGTGGTAGTAAAGCAATAGTAAACCAGTAGGGAAGTAGCTGTTAAGTAATGGTAAAACAATAGTAAAGTGGTGGAATAGTAGCAGTAAAATAGCAGTAAAGTAGTAGTAACGCAGTAGTAAAATAGTAGTAAAATGGTAGTAAGGCAGTAGTGAAACAGCAGTAAGATAGTAGTAAAGAAGTAGTAAAGTGGTATTTAAATGGTCCAATAGTAAAGTGGTGGAATAGCAGTAAAAGAACTTTAAAGTAGTAGCAAAGTTGTAGTAAAATTGTAGAAAAATAGTAGTTAAATGGAAGTAAAGCAGTAGTAAGGTAGTAGTAAAATGGTAGTAAAGTAATAGTAAAGCGGTAGTAAAGCAGTAGTAAAATTGTATTAAAGCAGTAGTAAAGTAGTAGTAAAGTGATAGTAAAGTAGTAGTAAAGTAGTAGTAAAGTGGTAGTAAAGTGGTAGTAAAGTGGTAGTAAAGCTGTAGTAAAGCAGTAGTAAAGTAGTAGTAAAGCAGTAGTAAAGCAATAGTAAAGTAGTAGTAAAGTAGTAGTAAAGTGATAGTAAAGTAGTAGTAAAGTAGTAGTAAAGTGGTAGTAAAGTAGTAGTAAAGCAGTAGAAAGAATTACCTCAGAAGTGTTCGTTGTACAAAAAGGCGCCATGTTGATAGCCTCAATCACAGAGGATTTCCAGTTGTTTCCATATAAAGTAGTGGGGCGGGGGGGAATGGCTTCTCAGTGTTTGTATTTTGATCCCTGTTTACACTATTATGTTAAAAAGTACACCAGAATTTAGTGGCGTTGGATATTTTGGGTCCCAAAAGGTACCCGCCAGCAGTGGCTGCAGAAAGCAATAGTAGTAAAGTGGAAGTAAAGTGGTAGTAAAGCAATAGTAAACCAGTAGGGAAGTAGCTGTTAAGTAATGGTATAACAATAGTAAAGTGGTGGAATAGTAGCAGTAAAATAGCAGTAAAGTAGTAGTAACGTAGTAGTAAAATAGTAGTAAAATCGTGGTAAGGCAGTAGTGAAACAGCAGTAAGATAGTAGTAAAGAAGTAGTAAAGCGGTAGTAAAATGGTCCAATAGTAAAGTGGTGGAATAGCAGTAAAATAGCTTTAAAGTAGTAGTAAAATTGTAGAAAAATAGTAGTAAAATGGTAATAAAGCAGTAGTAAGGTAGTAATAAAATGGTAGTAAAGTAATAGTAAAGCGGTAGTAAAGCAGTAGTAAAACGGTAGTAAAGCAGTAGTAAAATGGAAGTCAAGTAGTAGAAAAATTGTAGTAAAGTAGTAGTAAAGTGGTAGTAAAGTAGTAGTGAAGCAGGTTAAGTTGTCGAGGGCTGATTTCTTTTCCTTTCATAAAAAGCCTTCTGTTTCGACCGCCATACCTCTCAAGGGAGCATTTGCAACCATTTGGCACCATTTTTGAGTGAATGGTTGAAAGTCAGATTTTTGATCAAATTGTGACCCCGGGGCTTAGGGATTGTTTCAAAAAAAAAATTTTCTGCCAGTTACGTTGGCGTAGGGATGCGGGTGGCACTGTGGGTAAAAGCCTCAGCGTCTAGGGCCTGCCGAACAAAAGGTCAGCGGTTCGAATCCACGCGGCTGGGGGCGCTCCTGTTGCTTGGTCCCAGCGCCTGCCAACCTAGCAGTTCGAAAGCAACCCCGGGTGCAAGTAGATAAATAGGGACCGCTTACTGGCGGGAAGGTAAACGGCGTTTCCGTGTGCTGCGCTGGCTCACCAAATGCAGCTTTGTCACGCATTAGTAAAGCAGGTTAAGTTGTCGTAACAATATAGTAACAATACTATTTGTTACTATAGACAGGCATGCCATTGTTCAGGAAGGTCTACTGTATAAATAGGGGTATAAATAGTAAAGTAGTATAAGTAATAAAGTAGCAGTAGTAAAGTGGAAGTAAAGTGGTAGTAAAGCAATAGTAAACCAGTAGGGAAGTAGCTGTTAAGTAATGGTAAAACAATAGTAAAGTGGTGGAATAGTAGCAGTAAAATAGCAGTAAAGTAGTAGTAACGCAGTAGTAAAATAGTAGTAAAATGGTAGTAAGGCAGTAGTGAAACAGCAGTAAGATAGTAGTAAAGAAGTAGTAAAGCGGTAGTAAAATGGTCCAATAGTAAAGTGGTGGAATAGCAGTAAAAGAACTTTAAAGTAGTAGCAAAGTTGTAGTAAAATTGTAGAAAAATAGTAGTTAAATGGTAGTAAAGCAGTAGTAAGGTAGTAGTAAAATGGTAGTAAAGTAATAGTAAAGCGGTAGTAAAGCAGTAGTAAAATTGTAGTAAAGCAGTTGGAAAGTAGTAGTAAAGTGGTAGTAAAGTGGTAGTAAAGTAGTAGTAAAGTTGTAGTAAAGTAGTAGTAAAGTAGTAGTAAAGTGGTAGTAAAGTAGTAGTAAAGCAGTAGTAAGAATGACCTCAGAAGTGTTCGTTGTACAAAAAGGCGCCTTGTTGATAGCCTCAATCACAGAGGTTTTTCCAGTTGTTTCCATATAAAGTAGTGGGGCGGGGGGAATGGCTTCTCAGTGTTTGTATGTTGATCCCTGTTTACACTATTATGTTAAAATGTACAACAGAATGTAGTGGCGTTGGATATCTTGGGTCCCAAAAGGTCCCCGCCAGCAGTGGCTGCATAAAATCCTTTAGTCAGAACTGAGCTATGGGCAACACACTGTCGTGAGTCAGGAGCTGTGTGAGGAGCCCGTAGTCAAAACTGAGATGAGGACAAAAGCATACCCTCCAACATTTCTCCGATGAAAATAGGGGTGCCCTGTTCTGTAACAACAATTTTACTACAGTGATACCTCAGGTTAAGTACTTAATTCGTTCCAGAGGTCCGTTCTTAAACTGAATCTGTTCTTAACCTGAAGCACCACTTTAGCTAATGGGGCCTCCTGCTGTTGCCGCGCCGCCGGATCACGATTTCTGTTCTCAGAAGCAAATTTCTTAACCTGAAGCACTATTTCTGGGTTAGCGGAGTCTGTAACCTGAAGCATCTGTAACCTGAAGCATATGTAACCTGAAGCATATGTAACCCGAGGTACCACTGTATTTATACCACATCCATCTGCCTGGGTTGCTCTAGCAACTCTGGGCGGCTTCCAAAACATATAAAAAGGTAATAAAACAGTAAACATTAAAAAACTTCCCTAGGTTGTTGTTGTTTAGTCGTTTAGTCGTGTCCGACTCTTCGTGACCCCATGGACCAGAGCACGCCAGGCACCTCTGTCCTCCACTACCTCCAGCAGTTTGGTCAACCTCATGCTGGTAACCTCGAAAACACTTTCCAACCATCTGGTCCTCTGTCGCCCCCTTCTCCTTGTGCCCTCCATCTAGCCCAGCATCAGTGTCTTCTCCAGGGAGTCTTCTCTTCTCATGAGGTGGCCAAAGTACAGGAGCCTCAGCTTCACGATTTGTCCTTCCAGTGAGCACTCAGGGCTGATTTCCTTAAGAATGGATGCGTTTGATCTTCTTGCAGTCCATGGGACTCTCAAGAGTCTCCTCCAGCACCAGAATTCAAAAGCATCAATTCTTCGGCGATCAGCCTTCTTTATGGTCCAGCTCTCACTTCCATACATCACTACTGGGAAAACCATGGCTTTAACTATACGGACCTTTGTTGGCAAGGGGACGTCTCTACTTCTCAAGATGCTGTCTAGGCCTGTCATTGCCCTTCTCCCAAGAAGCAGGCGTCTTTTAATTATGTGGCTGCTGTCACCATCTGCAGTGATCATGGAGCCCAAGAAAGTAAAATCTCTCACTGCCTCCATTTCTTCCCCTTCTATTTGCCAGGAGGTGATGGGACCAGTGGCCATGATCTTCGTTTTTTTGATGTTGAGCTTCAGACCATATTTTGCGCTCTCCTCTTTCACCCTCATTAAAAGGTTCTTTAATTCCTCCTCACTTTCTGCCATCAAGGTTGTGTCATCTGCATATCTGAGGTTGTTGATATTTCTTCCGGCAATCTTAATTCCAGCTTGGGATTCATCCAGCCCAGCCTTTCGCATGATGCATTCTGCATATAAATTGTTGTGTATTGAGTCAAAGGATTTTATATCTGTATTATTATTGTCTGTATTTGCATTAGGGTAAAGTAACTGCCTTTTGGTTCCAGAGGGTACAGCTACTATTGGTTCATTTTAGCTGCTGTATTTGGATCCTCTGTCTTATTGGTTTCCTCCAAAAGGCAGGACTGTGATTGCCTGATATTGTTCCCTCCAAAATGTATCCTTTCTAGCTAGTTCCCTGTCCCTATAAATGTAGCTCTCCCCTCCTCAGGTCTCAGTCTTGTTTGCTTTAATAAAGAAGTGTTACTAGAGAACTGTCTCCAGCATATTATGTCAAGAGAGCTGAAATCACAAACACCACGTCACAACATAAATTAAATAAGCAGGGAGACAAAATACAGCCTTGTCGTACTCCTTTTCCAATTTTGAACCAATCAGTTGTTCCATATCCAGTTCTAACTGTAGCTTCTTGTCCCACATAGAGATTTCTCGGGAGACAGATGAGGTGACCAGGCACACCCATTTCTTTAAGAACTTGCCATAGTTTGCTGTGGTCGACACAGTCAAAGGCTTTTGCGTAGTCAATGAAGCAGAAGTAGATGTCTTTCTGGAACTCTCTAGCTTTCTCCATAATCCAGCGCATGTTTGCAATTTGGTCTCTGGTTCTTCTGCCTCTTCTAAATCCAGCTTGCACTTCTGGGAGTTCTCGATCCACATACTGCTTGAGCCTTCCTTGTAGAATTTTAAGCATAACCTTGCTAGCGTGTGAAATGAGTGCAATTGTGCGGTAGTTGGAGCATTCTTTGGCACTGCCCTTCTTTGGGATTGGGATGTAGACTGATCTTCTCCAATCTTCTGGCCACTGCTGAGTTTTCCAAATTTGCTGGCATATTGAGTGTAGCACCTTAACAGCATCATCTTTTAAAATTTTAAATAGTTCAGCTGGAATAGCATCACTTCCACTGGCCTTGTTATTTGCAGTGCTTTCTGAGGCCCATTTGACTTCACTTTCCAGGATGTCTGGCTCAAGGTCAGCAACCACACTACCTGGGGTGTACGAGACATCCATAGCTTTCTGGTATAATTCCTCTGTGTATTCTTGCCACCTCTTCTTGATGTCTTCTGCTTCTGTTAGGTCCTTACCACTTTTGTCTTTTATTATGGTAATCTTTGTACGAAATGTTCCTTTCATAGCTCCAATTTTCTTGAACAGATCTCTGGTTCTTCCCATTCTGTTGTTTTCCTCTATTGTTTGCATTGCTCGTTTAAGAAGGCCTTCTTGTCTCTCCTTGCTATTCTTTGGAAATCTGAATGAGCCTTTGCCCTGCTTCGTTTTGATCTCCAAGGCCAAACTTGCCAGTTGTTCCTCTTATCTCTTGCCTCCCTACTTTAGCATTCCAATCCCCTATAATGAGAAGAACATCCTTCTTTGGTGTCACTTCTATAAGGTGTTGTAAGTCTTCATAGAATTGGTCAATTTCAGTTTCTTCAGCACCCGTAGTTGGTGCATAAACTTGGATTACTGTGATGTTAAAAGGTCTGCCTAGGATTGGTATCGAGATCATTCTATCATTCTATTCTATGTATAACTCCATACCATCCAACATTTCTCCCATGAACATAGGGACGTCCTAAGGAAAAGCAGGATAACATCAGAAACCAGGACAGCTTCAATAAATCTGGGACTGTCCCGGCAAAATTAGGGACAACTGGAAGGTTTGCAAAAGTGAGGAAGTTAAGATCAAGGAACAAGAGAGAAGTCATGAGTGAAGGACAAGCCAAAGGAGAGGTTGAGGGAGGAGGCTTATTGGTTTGTTCTTGTTCTTGTTTTTATTGTGTATTTTGTGTTTTTTACCTTGCATTTTTAAGTCGTAAACCAACCTTAAATCTACGGATGAAGGGCAGTATATACAATTAATAAAATAGTAACAATACTATTTGTTACTATAGACAGGCATGCCATTGTTCAGGAAGGTCTACTGTATAAATAGGGGTATAAATAGTAAAGAAGTATAAGTAATAAAGTAGCAGTAGTAAAGTGGAAGTAAAGTGGTAGTAAAGCAATAGTAAACCAGTAGGGAAGTAGCAGTTAAGTAATGGTAAAACAATAGTAAAGTGGTGGAATAGTAGCAGTAAAATAGCAGTAAAGTAGTAGTAACGCAGTAGTAAAATAGTAGTAAAATGGTAGTAAGGCAGTAGTGAAACAGCAGTAAGATAGTAGTAAAGAAGTAGTAAAGCGGTAGTAAAATGGTCCAATAGTAAAGTGGTGGAATAGCAGTAAAATAGCTTTAAAGTAGTAGTAAAGCAGTAGTAAAATTGTAGAAAAATAGTAGTTAAAATGTAGTAAAGCAGTAGTAAGGTAGTAGTAAAATGGTAGTAAAGTAGTAGTAAAGCGGTAGTAAAGCAGTAGTAAAACGGTAGTAAAGCAGTAGTAAAATGGTAGTAAAGTAGTAGAAAATTGTAGTAAAGTAGTAGTAAAGTGGTAGGAAAGTAGTAGTAAAGTGGTAGTAAAGTAGTAGTAAAGCAGGTTAAGTTGTCGAGGGCTGATTTCTTTTCCTTTCATAAAAAGCCTTCTGTTTCGACCGCCAAACCTCTCAAGGGAGCATTTGCAACCGTTTGGCACCATTTTAGAGTGAATGGTTGAAAGTCAGATTTTTGAATGAAATTGTGACCCCGGGGCATAGGGATTTTTTCAAAAAAATATTTTTCTGCCGGTTAAGTTGGCGTAGGGATGCGGGTGGCGCTGTGGGTAAAAGCCTCAGCGCCTAGGGCCTGCTGATCAAAAGGTCGGCGGTTCGAATCCACACGGCTGGGTGCGCTCCTGTTGCTTGGTCCCAGCGCCTGCCAACCTAGCAGTTCGAAAGCAACCCCGGGTGCAAGTAGATAAATAGGGACCGCTTACTGGCGGGAAGGTAAACGGCGTTTCCGTGTGCTGCGCTGGCTCACCAAATGCAGCTTTGTCACGCATTAGTAAAGCAGGTTAAGTTGTCGTAACAATATAGTAACAATACTATTTGTTACTATAGTACAAATACTATATTATAGGAACAATACTATTTGTTACTATAGACAGGCATGCCATTGTTCAGGAAGGTCTACTGTATAAATAGGGGTATAAATAGTAGCAGCAGTAAAGTGGAAGTAAAGTGGTAGTAAAGCATTAGTAAACCAGTAGGGAAGTAGCTGTTAAGTAATGGTAAAACAATAGTAAAGTGGTGGAATAGTAGCAGTAAAATAGCAGTAAAGTAGTAGTAACGCAGTAGTAAAATAGTAGTAAAATGGTAGTAAGGCAGTAGTGAAACAGCAGTAAGATAGTAGTAAAGAAGTAGTAAAGTGGTATTTAAATGGTCCAATAGTAAAGTGGTGGAATAGCAGTAAAAGAACTTTAAAGTAGTAGTAAAGTTGTAGTAAAATTGTAGAAAAATAGTAGTTAAATGGAAGTAAAGCAGTAGTAAGGTAGTAGTAAAATGGTAGTAAAGAATAGTAAAGCGGTAGTAAAGCAGTAGTAAAATTGTAGTAAAGCAGTAGTAAAGTAGTAGTAAAGTGATAGTAAAGTAGTAGTAAAGTAGTAGTAAAGCAGTAGTAAAGTGGTAGTAAAGTAGTAGTAAAGTGGTAGTAAAGTAGTAGTAAAGCAGTAGTAAGAATGACCTCAGAAGTGTTCGTTGTACAAAAAGGCGCCATGTTGATAGCCTCAATCACAGAGGTTTTTCCAGTTCTTTCCATATAAAGTAGTGGGGCGGGGGGGAATGGCTTCTCAGTGTTTGTATGTTGATCCCTGTTTACACTATTATGTTAAAAAGTACACCAGAATTTAGTGGCGTTGGATATTTTGGGTCCCAAAAGGTCCCCGCCAGCAGTGGCTGCATAAAATCCTTTAGTCAGAACTGAGCTATGGGCAACACACTGTCGTGAGTCAGGAGCTGTGTGAGGAGCCCGTAGTGAAAACTGAGGTGAGGACAAAAGCATACCCTCCAACATTTCTCCGATGAAAATAGGGGTGCCCTGTTCTGTAACAACAATTTTACTACAGTGGTACCTCAGGTTAAGTACTTAATTCGTTCCGGAGGTCCGTTCTTAAACTGAAACTGTTCTTAACCTGAAGCACCACTTTAGCTAATGGGGCCACCTGCTGTTGCCGCGCCGCAAGATCACGATTTCTGTTCTCAGAAGCAAATTTCTTAACCTGAAGCACTATTTCTGGGTTACCGGAGTCTGTAACCTGAAGCATATGTAACCTGGACCATATGTAACCCGAGGTACCACTGTATTTATACCACATCCATCTGCCTGGGTTGCTCTAGCCACTCTGGGCGGCTTCCAAAACATATAAAAAGGTAATAAAACAGTAAACATTAAAAAACTTCCCTAGGTTGTTGTTGTTTAGTCGTTTATTCGTGTCCGACTCTTCGTGACCCCATGGACCAGAGCACGCCAGGCACCTCTGTCCTCCACTACCTCCCGCAGTTTGGTCAAACTCATGCTGGTAACCTCGAAAACACTATCCAACCATCTCGTCCTCTGTCGCCCCCTTCTCCTTGTGCCCTCCATCTTTCCCAGCATCAGTGTCTTCTCCAGGGAGTCTTCTCTTCTCATGAGGTGGCCAAAGTACAGGAGCCTCAGCTTCACGATCTGTCCTTCCAGTGAGCACTCAGGGCTGATTTCCTTAAGAATGGATGCGTTTGATCTTCTTGCAGTCCATGGGACTCTCAAGAGTCTCCTCCAGCACCAGAATTCAAAAGCATCAATTCTTCGGCGATCAGCCTTCTTTATGGTCCAGCTCTCACTTCCATACATCACTACTGGGAAAACCATGGCTTTAACTATACGGACCTTTGTTGGCAGGGGGACGTCTCTACTTCTCAAGATGCTGTCTAGGCCTGTCATTGCCCTTCTCCCAAGAAGCAGGAGTCTTTTAATTATGTGGCTGCTGTCACCATCTGCAGTGATCATGGAGCCCAAGAAAGTAAAATCTCTCACTGCCTCCATTTCTTCCCCTTCTATTTGCCAGGAGGTGATGGGACCAGCGGCCATGATCTTTGTTTTTTTGATGTTGAGCTTCAGACCATATTTTGCGCTCTCCTCTTTCACCCTCATTAAAAGGTTCTTTAATTCCTCCTCACTTTCTGCCATCAAGGTTGTGTCATCTGCATATCTGAGGTTGTTGATATTTCTTCCGGCAATCTTAATTCCAGCTTGGGATTCATCCAGCCCAGCCTTTCGCATGATGCATTCTGCATATAAATTGTTGTGTATTGAGTCAAAGGATTTTATATCTGTATTATTATTGTCTGTATTTGCATTAGGGTAAAGTAACTGCCTTTTGGTTCCAGAGGGTACAGCTACTATTGGTTCATTTTAGCTGCTGTATTTGGATCCTCTGTCTTATTGGTTTCCTCCAAAAGGCAGGACTGTGATTGCCTGATATTGTTCCCTCCAAAATGTATCCTTTCTAGCTAGTTCCCTGTCCCTATAAATGTAGCTCTCCCCTCCTCAGGTCTCAGTCTTGTTTGCTTTAATAAAGAAGTGTTACTAGAGAACTGTCTCCAGCATATTATGTCAAGAGAGCTGAAATCACAAACACCACGTCACAACATAAATTAAATAAGCAGGGAGACAAAATACAGCCTTGTCGTACTCCTTTTCCAATTTTGAACCAATCAGTTGTTCCATATCCAGTTCTAACTGTAGCTTCTTGTCCCACATAGAGATTTCTCGGGAGACAGATGAGGTGACCAGGCACACCCATTTCTTTAAGAACTTGCCATAGTTTGCTGTGGTCGACACAGTCAAAGGCTTTTGCGTAGTCAATGAAGCAGAAGTAGATGTCTTTCTGGAACTCTCTAGCTTTCTCCATAATCCAGCGCATGTTTGCAATTTGGTCTCTGGTTCTTCTGCCTCTTCTAAATCCAGCTTGCACTTCTGGGAGTTCTCGATCCACATACTGCTTGAGCCTTCCTTGTAGAATTTTAAGCATAACCTTGCTAGCGTGTGAAATGAGTGCAATTGTGCGGTAGTTGGAGCATTCTTTGGCACTGCCCTTCTTTGGGATTGGGATGTAGACTGATCTTCTCCAATCTTCTGGCCACTGCTGAGTTTTCCAAATTTGCTGGCATATTGAGTGTAGCACCTTAACAGCATCATCTTTTAAAATTTTAAATAGTTCAGCTGGAATACCATCACTTCCACTGGCCTTGTTATTTGCAGTGCTTTCTGAGGCCCATTTGACTTCACTTTCCAGGATGTCTGGCTCAAGGTCAGCAACCACACTACCTGGGGTGTACGAGACATCCATAGCTTTCTGGTATAATTCCTCTGTGTATTCTTGCCACCTCTTCTTGATGTCTTCTGCTTCTGTTAGGTCCTTACCACTTTTGTCTTTTATTATGGTAATCTTTGTACGAAATGTTCCTTTCATAGCTCCAATTTTCTTGAACAGATCTCTGGTTCTTCCCATTCTGTTGTTTTCCTCTATTGTTTGCATTGCTCGTTTAAGAAGGCCTTCTTGTCTCTCCTTGCTATTCTTTGGAAATCTGAATGAGCCTTTGCCCTGCTTCGTTTTGATCTCCAAGGCCAAACTTGCCAGTTGTTCCTCTTATCTCTTGCCTCCCTACTTTAGCATTCCAATCCCCTATAATGAGAAGAACATCCTTCTTTGGTGTCACTTCTATAAGGTGTTGTAAGTCTTCATAGAATTGGTCAATTTCAGTTTCTTCAGCACCCGTAGTTGGTGCATAAACTTGGATTACTGTGATGTTAAAAGGTCTGCCTAGGATTGGTATCGAGATCATTCTATCATTCTATTCTATGTATAACTCCATACCATCCAACATTTCTCCCATGAACATAGGGACGTCCTAAGGAAAAGCAGGATAACATCAGAAACCAGGACAGCTTCAATAAATCTGGGACTGTCCCGGCAAAATTAGGGACAACTGGAAGGTTTGCAAAAGTGAGGAAGTTAAGATCAAGGAACAAGAGAGAAGTCATGAGTGAAGGACAAGCCAAAGGAGAGGTTGAGGGAGGAGGCTTATTGGTTTGTTCTTGTTCTTGTTTTTATTGTGTATTTTGTGTTTTTTACCTTGCATTTTTAAGTCGTAAACCAACCTTAAATCTACGGATGAAGGGCAGTATATACAATTAATAAAATAGTAACAATACTATTTGTTACTATAGACAGGCATGCCATTGTTCAGGAAGGTCTACTGTATAAATAGGGGTATAAATAGTAAAGAAGTATAAGTAATAAAGTAGCAGTAGTAAAGTGGAAGTAAAGTGGTAGTAAAGCAATAGTAAACCAGTAGGGAAGTAGCAGTTAAGTAATGGTAAAACAATAGTAAAGTGGTGGAATAGTAGCAGTAAAATAGCAGTAAAGTAGTAGTAACGCAGTAGTAAAATAGTAGTAAAATGGTAGTAAGGCAGTAGTGAAACAGCAGTAAGATAGTAGTAAAGAAGTAGTAAAGCGGTAGTAAAATGGTCCAATAGTAAAGTGGTGGAATAGCAGTAAAATAGCTTTAAAGTAGTAGTAAAGCAGTAGTAAAATTGTAGAAAAATAGTAGTTAAAATGTAGTAAAGCAGTAGTAAGGTAGTAGTAAAATGGTAGTAAAGTAGTAGTAAAGCGGTAGTAAAGCAGTAGTAAAACGGTAGTAAAGCAGTAGTAAAATGGTAGTAAAGTAGTAGAAAATTGTAGTAAAGTAGTAGTAAAGTGGTAGGAAAGTAGTAGTAAAGTGGTAGTAAAGTAGTAGTAAAGCAGGTTAAGTTGTCGAGGGCTGATTTCTTTTCCTTTCATAAAAAGCCTTCTGTTTCGACCGCCAAACCTCTCAAGGGAGCATTTGCAACCGTTTGGCACCATTTTAGAGTGAATGGTTGAAAGTCAGATTTTTGAATGAAATTGTGACCCCGGGGCATAGGGATTTTTTCAAAAAAATATTTTTCTGCCGGTTAAGTTGGCGTAGGGATGCGGGTGGCGCTGTGGGTAAAAGCCTCAGCGCCTAGGGCCTGCTGATCAAAAGGTCGGCGGTTCGAATCCACACGGCTGGGTGCGCTCCTGTTGCTTGGTCCCAGCGCCTGCCAACCTAGCAGTTCGAAAGCAACCCCGGGTGCAAGTAGATAAATAGGGACCGCTTACTGGCGGGAAGGTAAACGGCGTTTCCGTGTGCTGCGCTGGCTCACCAAATGCAGCTTTGTCACGCATTAGTAAAGCAGGTTAAGTTGTCGTAACAATATAGTAACAATACTATTTGTTACTATAGACAGGCATGCCATTGTTCAGGAAGGTCTACTGTATAAATAGGGGTATAAATAGTAAAGTAGTATAAGTAATAAAGTAGCAGTAGTAAAGTGGAAGTAAAGTGGTAGTAAAGCAATAGTAAACCAGTAGGGAAGTAGCTGTTAAGTAATGGTAAAACAATAGTAAAGTGGTGGAATAGTAGCAGTAAAATAGCAGTAAAGTAGTAGTAACGCAGTAGTAAAATAGTAGTAAAATGGTAGTAAGGCAGTAGTGAAACAGCAGTAAGATAGTAGTAAAGAAGTAGTAAAGCGGTAGTAAAATGGTCCAATACTAAAGTGGTGGAATAGCAGTAAAAGAACTTTAAAGTAGTAGCAAAGTTGTAGTAAAATTGTAGAAAAATAGTAGTTAAATGGTAGTAAAGCAGTAGTAAGGTAGTAGTAAAATGGTAGTAAAGTAATAGTAAAGCGGTAGTAAAGCAGTAGTAAAATTGTAGTAAAGCAGTTGGAAAGTAGTAGTAAAGTGGTAGTAAAGTGGTAGTAAAGTAGTAGTAAAGTTGTAGTAAAGTAGTAGTAAAGTAGTAGTAAAGTAGTAGTAAAGTGGTAGTAAAGTAGTAGTAAAGCAGTAGTAAGAATGACCTCAGAAGTGTTCGTTGTACAAAAAGGCGCCTTGTTGATAGCCTCAATCACAGAGGTTTTTCCAGTTGTTTCCATATAAAGTAGTGGGGCGGGGGGAATGGCTTCTCAGTGTTTGTATGTTGATCCCTGTTTACACTATTATGTTAAAATGTACACCAGAATTTAGTGGCGTTGGATATTTTGGGTCCCAAAAGGTCCCCGCCAGCAGTGGCTGCATAAAATCCTTTAGTCAGAACTGAGCTATGGGCAACACACTGTCGTGAGTCAGGAGCTGTGTGAGGAGACCGTAGTCAAAACTGAGGTGAGGACAAAAGCATACCCTCCAACATTTCTCCGATGAAAATAGGGGTGCCCTGTTCTGTAACAAGAATTTTACTACAGTGGTACCTCAGCTTAAGTACTTAATTCGTTCCGGAGGTCCGTTCTTAAACTGAAACTGTTCTTAACCTGAAGCACCACTTTAGCTAATGGGGCCTCCTGCTGTCGCCGCGCCGCCGGATCACGATTTCTGTTCTCAGAAGCAAATTTCTTAACCTGAAGCACTATTTCTGGGTTAGCGGAGTCTGTAACCTGAAGCATCTGTAACCTGAAGCATATGTAACCTCAAGCATATGTAACCCGAGGTACCACTGTATTTATACCACATCCATCTGCCTGGGTTGCTCTAGCCACTCTGGGCGGCTTCCAAAACATATAAAAAGGTAATAAAACAGTAAACATTAAAAAACTTCCCTAGGTTGTTGTTGTTTAGTCGTTTAGTCGTGTCCGACTCTTCGTGACCCCATGGACCAGAGCACGCCAGGCACCTCTGTCCTCCACTACCTCCCGCAGTTTGGTCAAACTCATGCTGGTAACCTCGAAAACACTATCCAACCATCTGGTCCTCTGTCGCCCCCTTCTCCTTGTGCCCTCCATCTTTCCCAGCATCAGTGTCTTCTCCAGGGAGTCTTCTCTTCTCATGAGGTGGCCAAAGTACAGGAGCCTCAGCTTCACGATCTGTCCTTCCAGTGAGCACTCAGGGCTGATTTCCTTAAGAATGGATGTGTTTGATCTTCTTGCAGTCCATGGGACTCTCAAGAGTCTCCTCCAGCACCAGAATTCAAAAGCATCAATTCTTCGGCGATCAGCCTTCTTTATGGTCCAGCTCTCACTTCCATACATCACTACTGGGAAAACCATGGCTTTAACTATACGGACCTTTGTTGGCAAGGGGACGTCTCTACTTCTCAAGATGCTGTCTAGGCCTGTCATTGCCTTTCTCCCAAGAAGCAGGCGTCTTTTAATTTTGTGGCTGCTGTCACCATCTTCAGTGATCGTGGAGCCCAAGAAAGTAAAATCTGTCACTGCCTCCATTTCTTCCCCTTCTATTTGCCAGGAGGTGATGGGACCAGTGGCCATGATCTTTGTTTTTTTGATGTTGAGCTTCAGACCATATTTTGCGCTCTCCTCTTTCACCCTCATTAAAAGGTTCTTTAATTCCTCCTCACTTTCTGCCATCATGGTTGTGTCATCTGCATATCTGAGGTTGTTGATATTTCTTCCGGCAATCTTAATTCCAACTTGGGATTCATCCAGCCCAGCCTTTCGCATGATGCATTCTGCATATAAATTGTTGTGTATTGAGTCAAAGGATTTTATATCTGTATTATTATTGTCTGTATTTGCATTAGGGTAAAGTAACTGCCTTTTGGTTCCAGAGGGTACAGCTACTATTGGTTCATTTAAGCTGCTGTATTTGGATCCTCTGTCTTATTGGTTTCCTCCAAAAGGCAGGACTGTGATTGCCTGATATTGTTCCCTCCAAAATGTATCCTTTCTAGCTAGTTCCCTGTCCCTATAAATGTAGCTCTCCCCTCCTCAGGTCTCAGTCTTGTTTGCTTTAATAAAGAAGTGTTACTAGAGAACTGTCTCCAGCATATTATGTCAAGAGAGCTGAAATCACAAACCCCACGTCACAACATAAATTAAATAAGCAGGGAGACAAAATACAGCCTTGTCGTACTCCTTTTCCAATTTTGAACCAATCAGTTGTTCCATATCCAGTTCTAACTGTAGCTTCTTGTCCCACATAGAGATTTCTCGGGAGACAGATGAGGTGATCAGGCACTCCCATTTCTTTAAGAACTTGCCATAGTTTGCTGTGGTCGACACAGTCAAAGGCTTTTGCGTAGTCAATGAAGCAGAAGTAGATGTCTTTCTGGAACTCTCTAGCTTTCTCCATAATCCAGCGCATGTTTGCAATTTGGTCTCTGGTTCTTCTGCCTCTTCTAAATCCAGCTTGCACTTCTGGGAGTTCTCGATCCACATACTGCTTGAGCCTTCCTTGTAGAATTTTAAGCATAACCTTGCTAGCGTGTGAAATGAGTGCAATTGTGCGGTAGTTGGAGCATTCTTTGGCACTGCCCTTCTTTGGGATTGGGATGTAGACTGATCTTCTCCAATCTTCTGGCCACTGCTGAGTTTTCCAAATTTGCTGGCATATTGAGTGTAGCACCTTAACAGCATCATCTTTTAAAATTTTAAATAGTTCAGCTGGAATACCATCACTTCCACTGGCCTTGTTATTTGCAGTGCTTTCTAAGGCCCATTTGACTTCACTTTCCAGGATGTCTGGCTCAAGGTCAGCAACCACACTACCTGGGGTGTACGAGACATCCATATCTTTCTGGTATAATTCCTCTGTGTATTCTTGCCACCTCTTCTTGATGTCTTCTGCTTCTGTTAGGTCCTTACCACTTTTGTCCTTTATTATGGTAATCTTTGTACGAAATGTTCCTTTCATAGCTCCAATTTTCTTGAACAGATCTCTGGTTCTTCCCATTCTGTTGTTTTCCTCTATTGTTTGCATTGCTCGTTTAAGAAGGCCTTCTTGTCTCTCCTTGCTATTCTTTGGAAAGCTGCATTCAGTTTCCTGTATCTTTCACTATCTCCCTCGCATTTTGCTTGCCTTCTCTCCTCCGCTGTTTGTAAGGCCTCGTTGGACAGCCACTTTGCTTTCTTGCATTTCCTTTTCATTGGGATGGTTTTCGTTGTTGCCTCCTGTACAATGTTACCAGCCTCCATCCATAGTTCTTCAGGCACTCTGTCCACCAAATCTAAATCCTTAAACCTGTTCGTCACTTCCACTGTGTATTCATAAGGGATTTGACTTAGATGATATCTTACCGACCCAGTGGTTTTCCCTACTTTCTTCAGTTTAAGTTTGAATTTTGCTATAAGAAGCTGATGATCTGAGCCACAGTCAGCTCCAGGTCTTGTTTTTGCTGACTCTATAGAGCCTCTCCATCTTTGGCTGCAGAGAATATAATCAATCTGATTTCGATGCTGCCCATCTGGTGATGTCCATGTGTAGAGTCGTCTCTTGTGTTGTTGGAAAAGCGTGTTTGTGATGACCAGCTTGTTCTCTTGACAGAACTCTATTAGCCTTTGCCCTGCTTCGTTTTGATCTCCAAGGACAAACTTGCCAGTTGTTCCTCTTATCTCTTGCCTCCCTACTTTAGCATTCCAATCCCCTATAATGAGAAGAACATCCTTCTTTGGTGTCACTTCTATAAGGTGTTGTAAGTCTTCATAGAATTGGTCAGTTTCAGTTTCTTCAGCACCAGTAGTTGGTGCATAAACTTGGATTACTGTGATGTTAAAAGGTCTGCCTTGGATTCGTATCGAGATCATTCTATCATTCTATTCTATGTATAACTCCATACCATCCAACATTTCTCCCATGAACATAGGGACGTCCTAAGGAAAAGCAGGATAACATCAGAAACCAGGACAGCTTCAATAAATCTGGGACTGTCCCGGCAAAATTAGGGACAACTGGAAGGTTTGCAAAAGTGAGGAAGTTAAGATCAAGGAACAAGAGAGAAGTCATGAGTGAAGGACAAGCCAAAGGAGAGGTTGAGGGAGGAGGCTTATTGGTTTGTTCTTGTTCTTGTTTTTATTGTGTATTTTGTGTTTTTTACCTTGCATTTTTAAGTCGTAAACCAACCTTAAATCTACGGATGAAGGGCAGTATATACAATTAATAAAATAGTAACAATACTATTTGTTACTATAGACAGGCATGCCATTGTTCAGGAAGGTCTACTGTATAAATAGGGGTATAAATAGTAAAGTAGTATAAGTAATAAAGTAGCAGTAGTAAAGTGGAAGTAAAGTGGTAGTAAAGCAATAGTAAACCAGTAGGGAAGTAGCTGTTAAGTAATGGTATAACAATAGTAAAGTGGTGGAATAGTAGCAGTAAAATAGCAGTAAAGTAGTAGTAAAGTAGTAGTAAAATAGTAGTAAAATCGTGGTAAGGCAGTAGTGAAACAGCAGTAAGATAGTAGTAAAGAAGTAGTAAAGCGGTAGTAAAATGGTCCAATAGTAAAGTGGTGGAATAGCAGTAAAATAGCTTTAAAGTAGTAGTAAAATTGTAGAAAAATAGTAGTAAAATGGTAATAAAGCAGTAGTAAGGTAGTAATAAAATGGTAGTAAAGTAATAGTAAAGCGGTAGTAAAGCAGTAGTAAAACGGTAGTAAAGCAGTAGTAAAATGGAAGTCAAGTAGTAGAAAAATTGTAGTAAAGTAGTAGTAAAGTGGTAGTAAAGTAGTAGTGAAGCAGGTTAAGTTGTCGAGGGCTGATTTCTTTTCCTTTCATAAAAAGCCTTCTGTTTCGACCGCCATACCTCTCAAGGGAGCATTTGCAACCGTTTGGCACCATTTTTGAGTGAATGGTTGAAAGTCAGATTTTTGATCAAATTGTGACCCCGGGGCTTAGGGATTGTTTCAAAAAAAAATTTTTCTGCCAGTTACGTTGGCGTAGGGATGCGGGTGGCACTGTGGGTAAAAGCCTCAGCGTCTAGGGCCTGCCGAACAAAAGGTCAGCGGTTCGAATCCACGCGGCTGGGGGCGCTCCTGTTGCTTGGTCCCAGCGCCTGCCAACCTAGCAGTTCGAAAGCAACCCCGGGTGCAAGTAGATAAATAGGGACCGCTTACTGGCGGGAAGGTAAACGGCGTTTCCGTGTGCTGCGCTGGCTCACCAAATGCAGCTTTGTCACGCATTAGTAAAGCAGGTTAAGTTGTCGTAACAATATAGTAACAATACTATTTGTTACTATAGACAGGCATGCCATTGTTCAGGAAGGTCTACTGTATAAAAAGGGGTATAAATAGTAAAGTAGTATAAGTAATAAAGTAGCAGTAGTAAAGTGGAAGTAAAGTGGTAGTAAAGCAATAGTAAACCAGTAGGGAAGTAGCTGTTAAGTAATGGTAAAACAATAGTAAAGTGGTGGAATAGTAGCAGTAAAATAGCAGTAAAGTAGTAGTAACGCAGTAGTAAAATAGTAGTAAAATGGTAGTAAGGCAGTAGTGAAACAGCAGTAAGATAGTAGTAAAGAAGTAGTAAAGCGGTAGTAAAATGGTCCAATAGTAAAGTGGTGGAATAGCAGTAAAAGAACTTTAAAGTAGTAGCAAAGTTGTAGTAAAATTGTAGAAAAATAGTAGTTAAATGGTAGTAAAGCAGTAGTAAGGTAGTAGTAAAATGGTAGTAAAGTAATAGTAAAGCGGTAGTAAAGCAGTAGTAAAATTGTAGTAAAGCAGTTGGAAAGTAGTAGTAAAGTGGTAGTAAAGTGGTAGTAAAGTAGTAGTAAAGTTGTAGTAAAGTAGTAGTAAAGTAGTAGTAAAGTAGTAGTAAAGTGGTAGTAAAGTAGTAGTAAAGCAGTAGTAAGAATGACCTCAGAAGTGTTCGTTGTACAAAAAGGCGCCTTGTTGATAGCCTCAATCACAGAGGTTTTTCCAGTTGTTTCCATATAAAGTAGTGGGGCGGGGGGAATGGCTTCTCAGTGTTTGTATGTTGATCCCTGTTTACACTATTATGTTAAAATGTACAACAGAATGTAGTGGCGTTGGATATCTTGGGTCCCAAAAGGTCCCCGCCAGCAGTGGCTGCATAAAATCCTTTAGTCAGAACTGAGCTATGGGCAACACACTGTCGTGAGTCAGGAGCTGTGTGAGGAGCCCGTAGTCAAAACTGAGATGAGGACAAAAGCATACCCTCCAACATTTCTCCGATGAAAATAGGGGTGCCCTGTTCTGTAACAACAATTTTACTACAGTGATACCTCAGGTTAAGTACTTAATTCGTTCCAGAGGTCCGTTCTTAAACTGAATCTGTTCTTAACCTGAAGCACCACTTTAGCTAATGGGGCCTCCTGCTGTTGCCGCGCCGCCGGATCACGATTTCTGTTCTCAGAAGCAAATTTCTTAACCTGAAGCACTATTTCTGGGTTAGCGGAGTCTGTAACCTGAAGCATCTGTAACCTGAAGCATATGTAACCTGAAGCATATGTAACCCGAGGTACCACTGTATTTATACCACATCCATCTGCCTGGGTTGCTCTAGCAACTCTGGGCGGCTTCCAAAACATATAAAAAGGTAATAAAACAGTAAACATTAAAAAACTTCCCTAGGTTGTTGTTGTTTAGTCGTTTAGTCGTGTCCGACTCTTCGTGACCCCATGGACCAGAGCACGCCAGGCACCTCTGTCCTCCACTACCTCCAGCAGTTTGGTCAACCTCATGCTGGTAACCTCGAAAACACTTTCCAACCATCTGGTCCTCTGTCGCCCCCTTCTCCTTGTGCCCTCCATCTAGCCCAGCATCAGTGTCTTCTCCAGGGAGTCTTCTCTTCTCATGAGGTGGCCAAAGTACAGGAGCCTCAGCTTCACGATTTGTCCTTCCAGTGAGCACTCAGGGCTGATTTCCTTAAGAATGGATGCGTTTGATCTTCTTGCAGTCCATGGGACTCTCAAGAGTCTCCTCCAGCACCAGAATTCAAAAGCATCAATTCTTCGGCGATCAGCCTTCTTTATGGTCCAGCTCTCACTTCCATACATCACTACTGGGAAAACCATGGCTTTAACTATACGGACCTTTGTTGGCAAGGGGACGTCTCTACTTCTCAAGATGCTGTCTAGGCCTGTCATTGCCCTTCTCCCAAGAAGCAGGCGTCTTTTAATTATGTGGCTGCTGTCACCATCTGCAGTGATCATGGAGCCCAAGAAAGTAAAATCTCTCACTGCCTCCATTTCTTCCCCTTCTATTTGCCAGGAGGTGATGGGACCAGTGGCCATGATCTTTGTTTTTTTGATGTTGAGCTTCAGACCATATTTTGCGCTCTCCTCTTTCACCCTCATTAAAAGGTTCTTTAATTCCTCCTCACTTTCTGCCATCAAGGTTGTGTCATCTGCATATCTGAGGTTGTTGATATTTCTTCCGGCAATCTTAATTCCAGCTTGGGGTTCATCCAGCCCAGCCTTTCGCATGATGCATTCTGCATATAAATTGTTGTGTATTGAGTCAAAGGATTTTATATCTGTATTATTATTGTCTGTATTTGCATTAGGGTAAAGTAACTGCCTTTTGGTTCCAGAGGGTACAGCTACTATTGGTTCATTTAAGCTGCTGTGTTTGGATCCTCTGTCTTATTGGTTTCCTCCAAAAGGCAGGACTGTGATTGCCTGATATTGTTCCCTCCAAAATGTATCCTTTCTAGCTAGTTCCCTGTCCCTATAAATGTAGCTCATCCCTCCTCAGGTCTCAGTCTTGTTTGCTTTAATAAAGAAGTGTTACTAGAGAACTGTCTCCAGCATATTATGTCAAGAGAGCTGAAATCACAAACCCCACGTCACAACATAAATTAAATAAGCAGGGAGACAAAATACAGCCTTGTCGTACTCCTTTTCCAATTTTGAACCAATCAGTTGTTCCATATCCAGTTCTAACTGTAGCTTCTTGTCCCACATAGAGATTTCTCGGGAGACAGATGAGGTGATCAGGCACTCCCATTTCTTTAAGAACTTGCCATAGTTTGCTGTGGTCGACACAGTCAAAGGCTTTTGCGTAGTCAATGAAGCAGAAGTAGATGTCTTTCTGGAACTCTCTAGCTTTCTCCATAATCCAGCGCATGTTTGCAATTTGGTCTCTGGTTCTTCTGCCTCTTCTAAATCCAGCTTGCACTTCTGGGAGTTCTCGATCCACATACTGCTTGAGCCTTCCTTGTAGAATTTTAAGCATAACCTTGCTAGCGTGTGAAATGAGTGCAATTGTGCGGTAGTTGGAGCATTCTTTGGCACTGCCCTTCTTTGGGATTGGGATGTAGACTGATCTTCTCCAATCTTCTGGCCACTGCTGAGTTTTCCAAACTTGCTGGCATATTGAGTGTAGCACCTTAACAGCATCATCTTTTAAAATTTTAAATAGTTCAGCTGGAATACCATCACTTCCACTGGCCTTGTTATTTGCAGTGCTTTCTGAGGCCCATTTGACTTCACTTTCCAGGATGTCTGGCTCAAGGTCAGCAACCACACTACCTGGGGTGTACGAGACATCCATAGCTTTCTGGTATAATTCCTCTGTGTATTCTTGCCACCTCTTCTTGATGTCTTCTGCTTCTGTTAGGTCCTTACCACTTTTGTCCTTTATTATGGTAATCTTTGTACGAAATGTTCCTTTCATAGCTCCAATTTTCTTGAACAGATCTCTGGTTCTTCCCATTCTGTTGTTTTCCTCTATTGTTTGCATTGCTCGTTTAAGAAGGCCTTCTTGTCTCTCCTTGCTATTCTTTGGAAATCTGAATTAGCCTTTGCCCTGCTTCGTTTTGATCTCCAAGGCCAAACTTGCCAGTTGTTCCTCTTATCTCTTGCCTCCCTACTTTAGCATTCCAATCCCCTATAATGAGAAGAACATCCTTCTTTGGTGTCACTTCTATAAGGTGTTGTAAGTCTTCATAGAATTGGTCAATTTCAGTTTCTTCAGCACCAGTAGTTGGTGCATAAACTTGGATTACTGTGATGTTAAAAGGTCTGCCTTGGATTCGTATCGAGATCATTCTATCATTCTATTCTATGTATAACTCCATACCATCCAACATTTCTCCCATGAACATAGGGACGTCCTAAGGAAAAGCAGGATAACATCAGAAACCAGGACAGCTTCAATAAATCTGGGACTGTCCCGGCAAAATTAGGGACAACTGGAAGGTTTGCAAAAGTGAGGAAGTTAAGATCAAGGAACAAGAGAGAAGTCATGAGTGAAGGACAAGCCAAAGGAGAGGTTGAGGGAGGAGGCTTATTGGTTTGTTCTTGTTCTTGTTTTTATTGTGTATTTTGTGTTTTTTACCTTGCATTTTTAAGTCGTAAACCAACCTTAAATCTACGGATGAAGGGCAGTATATGTCCCATTAAACTTTAATTAGTTTAATGTAAATGCCCAGTGCGCTTCCATCGTCACAAGTCCCACTACAGCAGAGTATTTCACACAGCAGTTGAAAAAGGGCAGGAGAGGCAGTATCTTTTCAAAGAGGAGTCTTGGAGCATGCGGTTTGTAACTCAAAGATAAGGTTTATTTACAAAAAAAAACAACAACCCTGGCGAAGAACCACACATCTCAGCAAACACGCCCAAAAAAGGGGGAGAAAGAAAAGGGAGAACAAACACACAGGAGACTATTTATACAAACTCATGTTCCTGGAAGCCTAATGACCTCCAGCTGCTCAGTGATTAGAGCGTTTCTGCTACCCTTTAACCCTTTGATAGCAACACCCCCTCTCGCTCGGAGCACTGAGCTGTACCAACCTTAATTCAAATTTAAACCTGAACAGAAACATTTATGAGATTGCGGACTCAAAGCTTTCGTAAAACCGTCTGCAAGGTTTTCTTGGCTTGGACAATACTTTAGTTCAATTAAACCTTGTTTTACACTTTGGCATACATTTTGATAACGGATATCCAAGTGTTTTGTGTGGCCCTTGAATTGACCTGATTTAGCTAGTTTAATACAAGGTTGGTTGTCTTCCCACACTCTGATAGGTAGGGGACATTCTCCAAACAATTCTTGTACCAGTTGCTTATAAAATTCCAGTTCTCTACATACATCTGATAATGCATTGAACTCAGATTCAGTTGAACTTAAAGCTATAAGTGATTGCTTTCTTGATCTCCAACCAATTAGTGCATTTCCAAATTTTATCGCCATTCCTGACACTGATTTTCTATCTGGTCCAGCATCTGCCCAACTACTGTCGGCCCAACATTCAAGTTTTGTGCTGCCCTCTGCTGATAGTTTTAAGCAAAACCTTTTGGTAGTTTGGAGATACCTTAAAACTCTTTTTACTCCTTGCCAAGCATGCATTGATGGTTTTTCAGCTTGTCTACACAGCATGTTGACAGCATATGTTATATCGGGCCGAGTCCACTGTGCAATGTGGAGTAGACTGCCTATCGCTGACTGGTAAACCCCGGGATTACTGAACTCTGTCTGTTGCTCGGCTTGAGCATCCTTTATGTAACTTAGCTCCATTGGGGTTTTAACACCAGCACAGTTGTCCATTTTAAACCTTTCCAGCAACTGCTGGATCTTAGCTTCTTGGCTGAGCCAATAGTTCCCATTTTCATCTTGCTGAATTTTAACTCCTAGATAAACAGATACATTGCCTAGTGATTTTATCTGAAACCTTTCTCCAAGCTTTGTGGCAAATTGTTGTGCAAGTTTATCATCCTTTCCACTGTATAATAAATCATCAACAAATATCAAAACTGCTTCTTGTTCACATCCCGAGCCTTTTAGATAAAGACACGCATCTGCTGCGCTCTTTCTGAACCCCATGCTCTCTAGAGCATCGTTTAAGCAGGAATTCCAATTACGGGCGGACTGTTTCAACCCATAAATGGATTTGTGTAGGCGCCAGACCTGGTTTGGCTTGTCTCCTTCAAAACCCGGTGGTGGTGTTATATAGACTTCCTCCTGTAAGTCTGCGTTTAAATAAGCCACATTGACATCAAAATGAAACAGCTTATTTCCCTTCTTAGCTGAAGAGGCTAAAAGCATTCTTAATGACTCCGATCTTGAAGTTGGGGCATAGATTTGAGAATAGTGAACACCTTTGCGCTGCGAAAACCCTTTTGCAACTAGTCGGGCTTTATATTGCAACTCCTCAGTAGTTGTGGGCTTTAAACGATATACCCATCGACAACCTACAGCTTGTTGCCCTTTCGGAAGCTCTGTACTTGTAAACACACCGAGAGACTTCATTGAAGCCATCTCTTTTTCCATTGCTTCCTGCCACTTAACGGCTTCTGAGCTTGGAAGCTGTTGTACCTCCATATAGCTATCTGGCTCACACTGTGCCATATTTACGTATACACTTGTCACCTTAAACCGCTCTGGCGGCTTGCCCTTTGTGGCACGATTTGACCTGCGCAATTGTTCCTCTTGTGCCCCCTCTGACCGTTGGCTGTCAGAATCTGTCTCAGACTTTATACCTGGATGTGCCTCTAGGGATAAAGACCTCCGTTTAGATACCTCCCTTGGGCTTGGTGTTGCAGGTGACCTGCTTCGCTTTTGCTGTCTGCTAGGCCTACTGACTGGCGATGTTGGAACACTCCTAGATTCTGGATTTTCTACCTTAGGAGAAGAACCTTGTGCTTGGTCAGAATCTGCGTCTGAACTATGTGCACCATCCTCTTCTGGCTCACTACTCTCTGGACTTTCATTCTCAGCATAAATGCCTAAATCATCTCTCAAAATGTCAGGGTTACCGTGTAAGTGAGTCCATCCAGACTGCTCACAAAATTCAGCGCTCCTACTGAGGACCACTTGTAGTATCCCCATTTTGGTTCACGAACCTCCAAGATTTGGCGTGTGGTTCGTACCCACAAAAGATGAGTTTCCTAGCCCTTGGACCTCCCTTTTTCCTTAACGCTTTTGGGATAAGTACATAGGCTGGACATCCAAACACCCGAAAGTAATTAATTTTGGGCTTCTTCCCATATAAAGCAAAATATGGGGTAGTGGCAATTACCGAATTATATACTCGGTTCAGAATATGAGTAGCCGCCTGCCAGGCTTCCGCCCAGTAACTTTGAGGGAGTTTAGCATCAAACAACATAGAGTTTGCCAACTCTTGCAGAACCCTGTTTTTACGTTCGGCCACGCCTCCTTCTTGGGGGGAATAAGGTGTAGACAGACGATGCTTAATTCCCTTTTTCTTAAAGAAATTCTGCAACACAGACCCGGTAAATTCTGACCCTCTGTCTGTCTGAAAAGCAAGTACTCTAGTACCAAATTCAAGTTCCACTGCATGAACCCAATTTTTAACTGTTTCTGCAGTATCTGCTTTTGTTTTGAGAGGAAAAAACCATGTAACCTTTGTTTTGTCATCCGAGAGACACAGTGCATACCTCGAACCTCCCATGCTAGCAACAGGCATTGGGCCACATAGGTCCATATGCACAAGTTGGAATACTTTGTCAGATTTCCTATCTGAGCTGGAATAACTGCATCTATGAACCTTCGCCCTTTTGCATGCAGTACATGTTGGAATTGTAGCCCGTCTCAGAGGTATGTGCCTATCTGTTCAGGCACCGGCTGAATTCCTTTGACCTCCCTCCGGCGACTCCCGGCAGGAAAAACATACGAGGTCCGTTCCGGTGATTTTCCTCAGGCTGTGAGAAAAACACACCAACTGCTTCTCCTCCTCCCTGCTCCCTGCATTTCCCCAGGGAGGGGAATCAGACACAGACAGAAATGTAACTACATGCTTTTATTCCTGTCTTTAGCGGTCATACAGTAAAAGATGTCTGCTCTCTTCAACAAACAGAGAGAAATTCCAAACTCCACCCATGTACATCCTGTACAGGTCATATGACACATCCTGAGCTCACATCCTGTGCTCAATAAGGAGAATGGACTGCCCCTTCGTTTTCATGGCAACAGTCACATACTTCCTGTTTGGCTTTCCAGCCACAACCAGCAGACCGAGCTGCTAGAGCCTTTGCTTGCTGCAGCATTGCTGCTTTAGAATAACAACCTCCCCCTAAAGTATCAATGCGTGCTGCGAGCAAAGCGTCATCCAGAGAAGAAAACAAACAGTTGTT
Source organism: Podarcis gaigeae (assembly GCF_964106915.1). NCBI lineage: Eukaryota > Metazoa > Chordata > Lepidosauria > Squamata > Lacertidae > Podarcis > Podarcis gaigeae. Next base: position 13,088,745 of record NC_139677.1, on the reverse strand, counting down.
ATACTTATAACACTCCCCTGTTGTTTCAGTTCCACCCTTGGAACTACCCGCCACTGGTTTTACCAATGTACCTCTCTGGTTGTGTGACTTCCAAGGAATGAGTGCTGCTGCATTACCTTGGTTAACAACTCTCTGTTGTGCCTTTGTCTCTGACTCAGACACAGCTTCAATTTGACCTTGGTCGTTTACAACAGCAACAGCTAAGTTAGCAAACTCTTGTGAATACCTCTTGGGTGGTACACCCTTCGTTGCTCTCTCAGACCTACGTAAGAGGTGCTGCTCTTCTTTGCTTTCTGGTTCAACCTTTGGACTCTTTGGAGAACCAGTACCAATAGTAAACAGTACCCTCTTCTGAGGGTCTAGTCATTATGTGAGATTTCCTCTCAATGACTGTGACAACTGAGCTGTCTGAGCTATCGCTGTCATCATCAGTACTACTGAACTCAATAAAATCAACATCATCATCATCATCAGAATTATCATCATCTCCTGTGGGAAATGTGTGAACAATCACTCTCTCCTGTTCAGGAGCACTCTCTAGAAATTTTGTGAGAATCACCTTTCCAGATTCAGACAAAATTACTCTGTAGAGACCCTTTTCATAACCCACAAAAATGCCTCTGGCATTCTTTACTCCACCCAGAGCTTCTGTCCTCACATGAGACCCAAACACCTTGAAATGGGCAACAGAAGGTTTTCTGTGGAACAGTTTCTCAAAAGGAGAACTTCCCAACTCTTTTGAAAACTTTCTCAACCACGTATAACAAAATGACATCAGCGACTCAGCCCAGTACTCATGTGGCAGATGTGAACTAAGCAATTGCGCATGCATTCCCTTTTGCAATTTTCTTTGTTCACCCTAACACAGACACATCTGTTCCAAGCTTCTTCGGAACTAGCAATTTTGTGTCTTATCCCTTTCTTCTTCAGGAACCTCTGGAACTCCTGTAAAAGAAAAATTGGCTTCTCATCTGTGCAAAGACAATCTATGTCAGCATCATGCATATTTTTAACCTTATCACAAAACTCTTTAAACCTTTCTAAGGCTTCTTGCGGTCTCTCCAAAAGATAAATCCAGACAAAACCTGTAAAAGAATCAACACATATTAGGTAATACTTTGCATTGCCTCTAGATGGTGCTAAAGGACCAATCACATCAGCATACACCCGCTGAAATGCCCTGTTGACCCTCGAGGTCACCTTCTTGGTGTTCTCCTTGGCTACACCTGCAAAAGAAATCATGTTAGAATCACAAGAATTACATTCCATGTAATCACTTTGATCAAATGTCAACAAATACAGTCCATCTTTCTCTTTGGCAGAAAGATACAACTCTCCATCTTTGTAGATCTCGCAGTGTTGATCATCATAGGACAGTTTTAGTCCCTTCTTAGCAATCTGCGAAACGCTGAGCAGATTGTACTTCAACTCTGGAACCAAATATACATTGTTTATAGTCAAGTTCAGACTTTCAAGATACACAGTCCCAATTCCGGTGGCTTCCAGCTCTTGACCGTTGGCCTGTTGTACAGCGAAGCTTTGCTTCTTAAACTTCAAAAATAGTCCTCTGTGTCGACACATATGCTGCGTACATCCGGTGTCTAGGACAAAGAAATTTCCCGCTTCTGGTGTGGCTTTTAGGGACATCAAAGCCTTTGCAGTCTTTGCCTTTGGCTTGGTGTGACCTTTGTCTGACGCCTCAGACTTTGTGGAGCTTCCCTTGGCTCCTTTGTTCTGACGTGGCTTCTTGCAGTACCGCTGAAGATGCCCAGTCTGTCCACAATTGTAGCATCGGACAACATTCAAAGCTACAGCGTTTTCTCCAGTAGCTTTAGCAGTGGGGGTGTCAGAACTCCGTTCATGTCTCCCCCTGTCCTTGACTTCCAGGGCGGCAAGTCTGTCATGTTCATTCAGAACGACGACAAAGACCCTGTCCGACGTTAGATCAGCTGCTGGGAGAGACCCCAGCTGACTGGCAACTGTTTTGTAAGTCCGATTCAGGCTGTTGATCACCATGAAGCAAAACACTTCCTCATCCAGACGGAAATTGCGTTCCACCATCTGCTGACGCAGAAATTTCATTTCCGTCAGGTGCGCTTGAACATCTCCATCAGGCGCAAGCCTCAGGTTGGTCAGCTTCTCAAAATACAGCAACGCTGAAGAACCTGCATCTCTCTGATGTGTCCTTCTCAGCGTGTCCCAAACATCTTTCGCGTGCTGTAAATGCTGTATGTGAATAAGCTGAGAGTCTGACATGCACAGAATTATAGCTGTTCTGGCCTTCACATCCTGTGACTCCCAAGCACGTGTTGGTGCTGCAGGGATGGGGTTCTCAATCACCCCAGTCTCTGATTCTGCAGCAAGGCCTTCATCTTAATAGACCAAGATGCATAATTGTCACTGGTCAGGAGGCTTGGAGAAGGCAGGCCTCCCCCCTTCTTGGCATCCATTTTGAGTCCTTGCATTGACTCTCAAACACAAGCCTCTAAAATCCAATAGCTGGCTTGTTTACACTCTGTGCACCTGGCAGTTATAACACTGGCCGCTTTGGAAAGTCCCTTTCCAACAGTTCCTTTGGGCCTAAGTCAAAACAAAACCTTGTTTTTGCCTCTCCGAGGCAAAGCCTGACTTCCAGCCCTCTCGTGAAACTGGCCTTCGTTGCTAAGCAACAGCATTCCTTCCCTTGGACAGGATTAACCACAGGAATGTTTGGAATGCAGAGCTCTTCTCTCTCGGAGCTGTTTTCCCAAACCTTGCTCCCTCGAAGCAGAGAATGAATCAATCTGCATTCACTCTTCTAAGCCCGAAAATCGCATACCTGGGCTCCGTGGCTTGGCTCAGCTTCGTCTTCCCGTCTGGTCAGCTTCTGGCTGCAGAGGGATTAGCCTCTCACCTCAGGCTTCCATGGAGGCCACTTCTTGATGCAGAGGTCGATGAAAACAGCAACCATCCTCTGCTACCACTGTTGGAATTGTAGCCCGTCTCAGAGGTATGTGCCTATCTGTTCAGGCACCGGCTGAATTCCTTTGACCTCCCTCCGGCGACTCCCGGCAGGAAAAACATACGAGGTCCGTTCCGGCGATTTTCCTCAGGCTGTGAGAAAAACACACCAACTGCTTCTCCTCCTCCCTGCTCCCTGCATTTCCCCAGGGAGGGGAATCAGACACAGACAGAAATGTAACTACATGCTTTTATTCCTGTCTTTAGCGGTCATACAGTAAAAGATGTCTGCTCTCTTCAACAAACAGAGAGAAACTCCAAACTCCACCCATGTACATCCTGTACAGGTCATATGACACATCCTGAGCTCACATCCTGTGCTCAATAAGGAGAATGGACTGCCCCTTCGTTTTCATGGCAACAGTCACATACTTCCTGTTTGGCTTTCCAGCCACAACCAGCAGACCGAGCTGCTAGAGCCTTTGCTTGCTGCAGCATTGCTGCTTTAGAATAACAGTACAATCCAAATACTTAGTACATTTGTTCATTTTGCACCCTTCTGATAATTCAGGTTGCCTTTTAACATACTGAAAATTAATATGACCCAGACGGCGGTGCCATAAATGGACACAAGAATTATGGGTAGGCGTGTTCACACAACCAGCATGAACCTGTTCAACTTCATCTGGACTTGTCTCAAAATAATATAACCCATCTCTGCATTCCACCTGCAAAAGAGATACGTTATTCTTTGAAATAGTGCAAACCCCATTTTCAAACAAGTTGGAATACTTTGTCAGATTTCCTATCTGAGCTGGGATAGCTGCATCTATGAACCTTCGCCCTTTTGCATGCAGTACAATCCAAATACTTAGTACATTTGTTCATTTTGCACCCTTCTGATAATTCAGGTTGCCTTTTAACATACTGAAAATTAATATGTCCCAGACGGCGGTGCCATAAATGGACACAAGAATTATGGGTAGGCGTGTTCACACAACCAGCATGAACCTGTTCAACTTCATCTGGACTTGTCTCAAAATAATATAACCCATCTCTGCATTCCACCTGCAAAAGAGATACGTTATTCTTTGAAATAGTGCAAACCCCATTTTCAAACACAGTTTTAAACCCATTTCTATCAAGTTCTGACACAGACAAAATACACCCCTTCAATCCCTTTAGCACGTAGGCATCAATTTCTGTTTGCAAACATTTCAAGAACACTGTGCCTACGGTCTCTAAGGAACGTTTAGTTGAATCTGCCATTGTCACAACTTTAAGGGTTTGCAAATGTCTGCAATTCTGCAAACGGACACTAGATGGCGCCACCAGGTGGTGAGATGCACCACTGTCGATCAACCAGCGTAGATTGCTGCCTTGGCCACGCCCTTGCATCAACGCCATTACTGAAGCCATGTGCTGTGTGCTGTGGGAGTAGCCACGACCTCCTCCTCTTCTTTGACGTCCCCTGGAACTCCTTGTCTGGTAACTAGGGGTAACGGCCTTGGTGCTGTCTTGACCAGGTTCACGTGTGCAATTCCTAATTAAATGGGAAGGGGAACCACAGCGAAAACAGTGTCTAGCTGCAAAAGCATTTACTGTGTGCTCAAACTCAGCATCAACACTCTTAGGCACAGCATAACTCCCCTTTAAAGACAAACCTCTTTCTCTTTGCCTTTTATCCTGTTCATCTGCAAGCCGAGATGAAATGTATTCAAGGGTTAATTCAGTTGAAGGCATAGCTTCCAAAGTTAGAGCTAGAGTCTCATAGCTTTTATCAAGAGAAGACAACAATATGTATGACTGCTGCTCCATAGAGAAAGGAATGCCCAGCTGTCTTAGTTGATTAAAGGCAGACACCATTTTGGCAATATGTTCTTTCACACACGCTCCCGGTTGGAGACGTAAATCAAACAAACATCTTGTAGCATGGATCTTGGCCCCCGCAGTGTTTCTGGAATTTAGCCGCTGCAGAACCGTCCAGACCTCATGCGTGTTCTTTAACTCAGAAACGTAAGGCATTTGCTCTGGTCCCACTGCCAAAACTAGTAGACCTTGGGCTTTCCTGTCACGTTTCTGTGAAGCTGCTGCTGTTGCTTTGTCTTCTGCAGACGCGTCTGCAGCTGCCTGTAAAGGCGGTGCTTCAGTGCAACTCCACAACTCTTTTGCTTGCAACCAAACCCTTACTCTAGCCTTCCAATCTTGCCAATTTTTCCCATTGAGTCGCGTAAACGGGACAGAAAAACTTTCCTGGGACTCTGCCATCCTCCCTGGGGCTTAGGAACGATACTCACACACCTGTAGACCGTCTCCCAGCTGCTGAGGTGGCTCCTTGAGGAATAAGACGTCTTCCAGCGAGTACAAACTGCTCAGTGCCTGTTTAAAACTTTTCTAGGCACGTTGCAGGACTCAAGCTGCTTTGAAGGCTTTCGTTGTCGGCAACCGCTTCTGTCTTCGCTCCAGTCCTTTCATAAATCACTCTGAACTGCACTCCTTAGCTCCTTCTTGACGTACAAACATCCATAACCTGTCCCATTAAACTTTAATTAGTTTAATGTAAATGCCCAGTGCGCTTCCATCGTCACAAGACCCACTACAGCAGAGTATTTCGCACAGCAGTTGAAGAAGGGCAGGAGAGGCAGTATCTTTTCAAAGAGGAGTCTTGGAGCATGCGGTTTGTAACTCAAAGATAAAGTTTATTTACAAAAACAAAAAACAACCCTGGCGAAGAACCACACATCTCAGCAAACACGCCCAAAAAAGGGAGAGAAAGAAAAGGGAGAACAAACACACAGGAGACTATTTATACAAACTCATGTTCCTGGAAGCCTAATGACCTCCAGCTGCTCAGTGATTAGAGCGTTTCTGCTACCCTTTAACCCTTTGATAGCAACTCAAACTCAGCATCAACACTCTTAGGCACAGCATAACTCCCCTTTAAAGACAGACCTCTTTCTCTTTGCCTTTTATCCTGTTCATCTGCAAGCCGAGATGAAATGTATTCAAGGGTTAATTCAGTTGAAGGCATAGCTTCCAAAGTTAGAGCTAGAGTCTCATAGCTTTACACCTGGATGTGCCTCTAGGGATAAAGACCTCCGTTTAGATATACAACTAATAAAATAGTAACAATACTATTTGTTACTATAGACAGGCATGCCATTGTTCAGGAAGGTCTACTGTATAAATAGGGGTATAAATAGTAAAGTAGTATAAGTAATAAAGTAGCAGTAGGAAATTGGAAATAAAGTGGTAGTAAAGCAATAGTAAACCAGTAGGGAAGTAGCAGTTAAGTAATGGTAAAACAATAGTAAAGTGGTGGAATAGTAGCAGTAAAATAGCAGTAAAGTAGTAGTAACGCAGTAGTAAAATAGTAGTAAAATGGTAGTAAGGCAGTAGTGAAACAGCAGTAAGATAGTAGTAAAGAAGTAGTAAAGTGGTATTTAAATGGTCCAATAGTAAAGTGGTGGAATAGCAGTAAAATAGCTTTAAAGTAGTAGTAAAGCAGTAGTAAAATTGTAGAAAAATAGTAGTTAAATGGTAGTAAAGCAGTAGTAAGGTAGTAGTAAAATGGTAGTAAAGCAGTAGTAAAGCGGTAGTAAAACTTTAGTAAAGCAGTAGTAAAATGGTAGTAAGGTAATAGAAAAATTGTAGTAAAGTAGTAGTAAAGTGGTGGGAAAGTAGTAGTAAAATGGTAGTAAAGTAGTAGTAAAGCAGGTAAAGTTGTCGAGGGCTGATTTCTTTTCCTTTCATAAAAAGCCTTCTGTTTCGACCGCCAAACCTCTCAAGGGAGCATTTGCAACCGTTTGGCACCATTTTAGAGTGAATGGCTGAAAGTCAGATTATTGATCAAATTGTGACCCCGGGGCTTTGGGATTTTTTCAAAAAAATATTTTTCTGCCGGTTAAGTTGGCGTAGGGATGCGGGTGGCGCTGTGGGTAAAAGCCTCAGCGCCTAGGGCCTGCCGATCAAAAGGTCGGCGGTTCGAATCCACACGGCTGGGTGCGCTCCTGTTGCTTGGTCCCAGCGCCTGCCAACCTAGCAGTTCGAAAGCAACCCCGGGTGCAAGTAGATAAATAGGGACCGCTTACTGGCGGGAAGGTAAACGGCGTTTCCGTGTGCTGCGCTGGCTCACCAATTGCAGCTTTGTCACGCATTAGTAAAGCAGGTTAAGTTGTCGTAACAATATAGTAACAATACTATTTGTTACTATAGTACAAATACTATATTATAGGAACAATACTATTTGTTACTATAGACAGGCATGCCATTGTTCAGGAAGGTCTACTGTATAAATAGGGGTATAAATAGTAAAGTAGTATAAGTAATAAAGTAGCAGTAGGAAAGTGAAAGTAAAGTGGTAGTAAAGCAATAGTAAACCAGTAGGGAAGTAGCTGTTAAGTAATGGTAAAACAATAGTAAAGTGGTGGAATAGTAGCAGTAAAATAGCAGTAAAGTAGTAGTAACGCAGTAGTAAAATAGTAGTAAAATGGTAGTAAGGCAGTAGTGAAACAGCAGTAAGATAGTAGTAAAGAAGTAGTAAAGTGGTATTTAAATGGTCCAATAGTAAAGTGGTGGAATAGCAGTAAAAGAACTTTAAAGTAGTAGTAAACTAGTAGTTAAATGGAAGTAAAGCAGTAGGAAGGTAGTAGTAAAATGGTAGTAAAGTAATAGTAAAGCGGTAGTAAAGCAGTAGTAAAATTGTAGTAAAGCAGTAGTAAAGTAGTAGTAAAGTGGTAGTAAAGTAGTAGAAAAGTGATAGTAAAGTTGTAGTAAAGCAGTAGTAAAGTGGTAGTAAAGTAGTAGTAAAGTGATAGTAAAGTGGTAGTAAAGTAGTAGTAAAGTGATAGTAAAGTAGTAGTAAAGTAGTAGTAAAGTGGTAGTAAAGTAGTAGTAAAGTAGTAGTAAAGTGGTAGTAAAGTGGTAGTAAAGTGGTAGTAAAGTGATAGTAAAGTAGGAGTAAAGTAGTAGTAAAGTAGTAGTAAAGCAGTAGTAAGAATGACCCTAGAAGTGTTCGTTGTAGAAAAAGGCGCCATGTTGATAGCCTCAATCACAGAGGTTTTTCCAGTTGTTTCCATATAAAGTAGTGGGGCGGGGGGGAATGGCTTCTCAGTGTTTGTATGTTGATCCCTGTTTACACTATTATGTTAAAAAGTACACCAGAATTTAGTGGCGTTGGATATTTTGGGTCCCAAAAGGTCCCCGCCAGCAGTGGCTGCATAAAATCCTTTAGTCAGAACTGAGCTATGGGCAACACATTGTTGTGAGTCAGGAGCTGTGTGAGGAGCCCGTAGTCAAAACTGAGGTGAGGACAAAAGCATACCCTCCAACATTTCTCCGATGAAAATAGGGGTGCCCTGTTCTGTAACAACAATTTTACTACAGTGGTACCTCAGGTTAAGTACTTAATTCGTTCCGGAGGTCCGTTCTTAAACTGAAACTGTTCTTAACCTGAAGCACCACTTTAGCTAATGGGGCCTCCTGCTGTTGCCGCGCCGCCGGATCACGATTTCTGTTCTCAGAAGCAAATTTCTTAACCTGAAGCACTATTTCTGGGTTAGCGGAGTCTGTAACCTGAAGCATCTGTAACCTGAAGCATATGTAACCCGAGGTACCACTGTATTTATACCACATCCATCTGCCTGGGTTGCTCTAGCCACTCTGGACCGCTTCCAAAACATATAAAAAGGAAATAAAACATTAAACATTAAAAAACTTCCCTAGGTTGTTGTTGTTTAGTCGTTTAGTCGTGTCCGACTCTTCGTGACCCCATGGACCAGAGCACGCCAGGCACCTCTGTCCTCCACTACCTCCCGCAGTTTGGTCAAACTCATGCTGGTAACCTCGAAAACACTATCCAACCATCTGGTCCTCTGTCGCCCCCTTCTCCTTGTGCCCTCCATCTTTCCCAGCATCAGTGTCTTCTCCAGGGAGTCTTCTCTTCTCATGAGGTGGCCAAAGTACAGGAGCCTCAGCTTCACGATCTGTCCTTCCAGTGAGCACTCAGGGCTGATTTCCTTAAGAATGGATGCGTTTGATCTTCTTGCAGTCCATGGGACTCTCAAGAGTCTCCTCCAGCACCAGAATTCAAAAGCATCAATTCTTCGGCGATCAGCCTTCATTATGGTCCAGCTCTCACTTCCATACATCACTACTGGGAAAACCATGGCTTTAACTATACGGACCTTTGTTGGCAAGGGGACGTCTCTACTTCTCAAGATGCTGTCTAGGCCTGTCATTGCCCTTCTCCCAAGAAGCAGGAGTCTTTTAATTATGTGGCTGCTGTCACCATCTGCAGTGATCATGGAGCCCAAGAAAGTAAAATCTCTCACTGCCTCCATTTCTTCCCCTTCTATTTGCCAGGAGGTGATGGGACCAGTGGCCATGATCTTCGTTTTTTTGATGTTGAGCTTCAGACCATATTTTGCGCTCTCCTCTTTCACCCTCATTAAAAGGTTCTTTAATTCCTCCTCACTTTCTGCCATCAAGGTTGTGTCATCTGCATATCTGAGGTTGTTGATATTTCTTCCGGCAATCTTAATTCCAGCTTGGGATTCATCCAGCCCAGCCTTTCGCATGATGCATTCTGCATATAAATTGTTGTGTATTGAGTCAAAGGATTTTATATCTGTATTATTATTGTCTGTATTTGCATTAGGGTAAAGTAACTGCCTTTTGGTTCCAGAGGGTACAGCTACTATTGGTTCATTTTAGCTGCTGTATTTGGATCCTCTGTCTTATTGGTTTCCTCCAAAAGGCAGGACTGTGATTGCCTGATATTGTTCCCTCCAAAATGTATCCTTTCTAGCTAGTTCCCTGTCCCTATAAATGTAGCTCTCCCCTCCTCAGGTCTCAGTCTTGTTTGCTTTAATAAAGAAGTGTTACTAGAGAACTGTCTCCAGCATATTATGTCAAGAGAGCTGAAATCACAAACACCACGTCACAACATAAATTAAATAAGCAGGGAGACAAAATACAGCCTTGTCTTACTCCTTTTCCAATTTTGAACCAATCAGTTGTTCCATATCCAGTTCTAACTGTAGCTTCTTGTCCCACATAGAGATTTCTCGGGAGACAGATGAGGTGACCAGGCACACCCATTTCTTTAAGAACTTGCCATAGTTTGCTGTGGTCGACACAGTCAAAGGCTTTTGCGTAGTCAATGAAGCAGAAGTAGATGTCTTTCTGGAACTCTCTAGCTTTCTCCATAATCCAGCGCATGTTTGCAATTTGGTCTCTGGTTCTTCTGCCTCTTCTAAATCCAGCTTGCACTTCTGGGAGTTCTCGATCCACATACTGCTTGAGCCTTCCTTGTAGAATTTTAAGCATAACCTTGCTAGCGTGTGAAATGAGTGCAATTGTGCGGTAGTTGGAGCATTCTTTGGCACTGCCCTTCTTTGGGATTGGGATGTAGACTGATCTTCTCCAATCTTCTGGCCACTGCTGAGTTTTCCAAATTTGCTGGCATATTGAGTGTAGCACCTTAACAGCATCATCTTTTAAAATTTTAAATAGTTCAGCTGGAATACCATCACTTCCACTGGCCTTGTTATTTGCAGTGCTTTCTGAGGCCCATTTGACTTCACTTTCCAGGATGTCTGGCTCAAGGTCAGCAACCACACTACCTGGGTTGTACGAGACATCCATAGCTTTCTGGTATAATTCCTCTGTGTATTCTTGCCACCTCTTCTTGATGTCTTCTGCTTCTGTTAGGTCCTTACCACTTTTGTCTTTTATTATGGTAATCTTTGTACGAAATGTTCCTTTCATAGCTCCAATTTTCTTGAACAGATCTCTGGTTCTTCCCATTCTGTTGTTTTCCTCTATTGTTTGCATTGCTCGTTTAAGAAGGCCTTCTTGTCTCTCCTTGCTATTCTTTGGAAATCTGAATGAGCCTTTGCCCTGCTTCGTTTTGATCTCCAAGGCCAAACTTGCCAGTTGTTCCTCTTATCTCTTGCCTCCCTACTTTAGCATTCCAATCCCCTATAATGAGAAGAACATCCTTCTTTGGTGTCACTTCTATAAGGTGTTGTAAGTCTTCATAGAATTGGTCAATTTCAGTTTCTTCAGCACCCGTAGTTGGTGCATAAACTTGGATTACTGTGATGTTAAAAGGTCTGCCTAGGATTGGTATCGAGATCATTCTATCATTCTATTCTATGTATAACTCCATACCATCCAACATTTCTCCCATGAACATAGGGACGTCCTAAGGAAAAGCAGGATAACATCAGAAACCAGGACAGCTTCAATAAATCTGGGACTGTCCCGGCAAAATTAGGGACAACTGGAAGGTTTGCAAAAGTGAGGAAGTTAAGATCAAGGAACAAGAGAGAAGTCATGAGTGAAGGACAAGCCAAAGGAGAGGTTGAGGGAGGAGGCTTATTGGTTTGTTCTTGTTCTTGTTTTTATTGTGTATTTTGTGTTTTTTACCTTGCATTTTTAAGTCGTAAACCAACCTTAAATCTACGGATGAAGGGCAGTATATACAATTAATAAAATAGTAACAATACTATTTGTTACTATAGACAGGCATGCCATTGTTCAGGAAGGTCTACTGTATAAATAGGGGTATAAATAGTAAAGAAGTATAAGTAATAAAGTAGCAGTAGTAAAGTGGAAGTAAAGTGGTAGTAAAGCAATAGTAAACCAGTAGGGAAGTAGCAGTTAAGTAATGGTAAAACAATAGTAAAGTGGTGGAATAGTAGCAGTAAAATAGCAGTAAAGTAGTAGTAACGCAGTAGTAAAATAGTAGTAAAATGGTAGTAAGGCAGTAGTGAAACAGCAGTAAGATAGTAGTAAAGAAGTAGTAAAGCGGTAGTAAAATGGTCCAATAGTAAAGTGGTGGAATAGCAGTAAAATAGCTTTAAAGTAGTAGTAAAGCAGTAGTAAAATTGTAGAAAAATAGTAGTTAAAATGTAGTAAAGCAGTAGTAAGGTAGTAGTAAAATGGTAGTAAAGTAGTAGTAAAGCGGTAGTAAAGCAGTAGTAAAACGGTAGTAAAGCAGTAGTAAAATGGTAGTAAAGTAGTAGAAAATTGTAGTAAAGTAGTAGTAAAGTGGTAGGAAAGTAGTAGTAAAGTGGTAGTAAAGTAGTAGTAAAGCAGGTTAAGTTGTCGAGGGCTGATTTCTTTTCCTTTCATAAAAAGCCTTCTGTTTCGACCGCCAAACCTCTCAAGGGAGCATTTGCAACCGTTTGGCACCATTTTAGAGTGAATGGTTGAAAGTCAGATTTTTGAATGAAATTGTGACCCCGGGGCATAGGGATTTTTTCAAAAAAATATTTTTCTGCCGGTTAAGTTGGCGTAGGGATGCGGGTGGCGCTGTGGGTAAAAGCCTCAGCGCCTAGGGCCTGCTGATCAAAAGGTCGGCGGTTCGAATCCACACGGCTGGGTGCGCTCCTGTTGCTTGGTCCCAGCGCCTGCCAACCTAGCAGTTCGAAAGCAACCCCGGGTGCAAGTAGATAAATAGGGACCGCTTACTGGCGGGAAGGTAAACGGCGTTTCCGTGTGCTGCGCTGGCTCACCAAATGCAGCTTTGTCACGCATTAGTAAAGCAGGTTAAGTTGTCGTAACAATATAGTAACAATACTATTTGTTACTATAGTACAAATACTATATTATAGGAACAATACTATTTGTTACTATAGACAGGCATGCCATTGTTCAGGAAGGTCTACTGTATAAATAGGGGTATAGATAGTAGCAGCAGTAAAGTGGAAGTAAAGTGGTAGTAAAGCATTAGTAAACCAGTAGGGAAGTAGCTGTTAAGTAATGGTAAAACAATAGTAAAGTGGTGGAATAGTAGCAGTAAAATAGCAGTAAAGTAGTAGTAACGCAGTAGTAAAATAGTAGTAAAATGGTAGTAAGGCAGTAGTGAAACAGCAGTAAGATAGTAGTTAAGAAGTAGTAAAGTGGTATTTAAATGGTCCAATAGTAAAGTGGTGGAATAGCAGTAAAAGAACTTTAAAGTAGTAGTAAAGTTGTAGTAAAATTGTAGAAAAATAGTAGTTAAATGGAAGTAAAGCAGTAGTAAGGTAGTAGTAAAATGGTAGTAAAGAATAGTAAAGCGGTAGTAAAGCAGTAGTAAAATTGTAGTAAAGCAGTAGTAAAGTAGTAGTAAAGTGATAGTAAAGTAGTAGTAAAGTAGTAGTAAAGCAGTAGTAAAGTGGTAGTAAAGTAGTAGTAAAGTGGTAGTAAAGTAGTAGTAAAGCAGTAGTAAGAATGACCTCAGAAGTGTTCGTTGTACAAAAAGGCGCCATGTTGATAGCCTCAATCACAGAGGTTTTTCCAGTTCTTTCCATATAAAGTAGTGGGGCGGGGGGGAATGGCTTCTCAGTGTTTGTATGTTGATCCCTGTTTACACTATTATGTTAAAAAGTACACCAGAATTTAGTGGCGTTGGATATTTTGGGTCCCAAAAGGTCCCCGCCAGCAGTGGCTGCATAAAATCCTTTAGTCAGAACTGAGCTATGGGCAACACACTGTCGTGAGTCAGGAGCTGTGTGAGGAGCCCGTAGTGAAAACTGAGGTGAGGACAAAAGCATACCCTCCAACATTTCTCCGATGAAAATAGGGGTGCCCTGTTCTGTAACAACAATTTTACTACAGTGGTACCTCAGGTTAAGTACTTAATTCGTTCCGGAGGTCCGTTCTTAAACTGAAACTGTTCTTAACCTGAAGCACCACTTTAGCTAATGGGGCCACCTGCTGTTGCCGCGCCGCAAGATCACGATTTCTGTTCTCAGAAGCAAATTTCTTAACCTGAAGCACTATTTCTGGGTTACCGGAGTCTGTAACCTGAAGCATATGTAACCTGGACCATATGTAACCCGAGGTACCACTGTATTTATACCACATCCATCTGCCTGGGTTGCTCTAGCCACTCTGGGCGGCTTCCAAAACATATAAAAAGGTAATAAAACAGTAAACATTAAAAAACTTCCCTAGGTTGTTGTTGTTTAGTCGTTTAGTCGTGTCCGACTCTTCGTGACCCCATGGACCAGAGCACGCCAGGCACCTCTGTCCTCCACTACCTCCCGCAGTTTGGTCAAACTCATGCTGGTAACCTCGAAAACACTATCCAACCATCTCGTCCTCTGTCGCCCCCTTCTCCTTGTGCCCTCCATCTTTCCCAGCATCAGTGTCTTCTCCAGGGAGTCTTCTCTTCTCATGAGGTGGCCAAAGTACAGGAGCCTCAGCTTCACGATCTGTCCTTCCAGTGAGCACTCAGGGCTGATTTCCTTAAGAATGGATGCGTTTGATCTTCTTGCAGTCCATGGGACTCTCAAGAGTCTCCTCCAGCACCAGAATTCAAAAGCATCAATTCTTCGGCGATCAGCCTTCTTTATGGTCCAGCTCTCACTTCCATACATCACTACTGGGAAAACCATGGCTTTAACTATACGGACCTTTGTTGGCAAGGGGACGTCTCTACTTCTCAAGATGCTGTCTAGGCCTGTCATTGCCCTTCTCCCAAGAAGCAGGAGTCTTTTAATTATGTGGCTGCTGTCACCATCTGCAGTGATCATGGAGCCCAAGAAAGTAAAATCTCTCACTGCCTCCATTTCTTCCCCTTCTATTTGCCAGGAGGTGATGGGACCAGCGGCCATGATCTTTGTTTTTTTGATGTTGAGCTTCAGACCATATTTTGCGCTCTCCTCTTTCACCCTCATTAAAAGGTTCTTTAATTCCTCCTCACTTTCTGCCATCAAGGTTGTGTCATCTGCATATCTGAGGTTGTTGATATTTCTTCCGGCAATCTTAATTCCAGCTTGGGATTCATCCAGCCCAGCCTTTCGCATGATGCATTCTGCATATAAATTGTTGTGTATTGAGTCAAAGGATTTTATATCTGTATTATTATTGTCTGTATTTGCATTAGGGTAAAGTAACTGCCTTTTGGTTCCAGAGGGTACAGCTACTATTGGTTCATTTTAGCTGCTGTATTTGGATCCTCTGTCTTATTGGTTTCCTCCAAAAGGCAGGACTGTGATTGCCTGATATTGTTCCCTCCAAAATGTATCCTTTCTAGCTAGTTCCCTGTCCCTATAAATGTAGCTCTCCCCTCCTCAGGTCTCAGTCTTGTTTGCTTTAATAAAGAAGTGTTACTAGAGAACTGTCTCCAGCATATTATGTCAAGAGAGCTGAAATCACAAACCCCACGTCACAACATAAATTAAATAAGCAGGGAGACAAAATACAGCCTTGTCGTACTCCTTTTCCAATTTTGAACCAATCAGTTGTTCCATATCCAGTTCTAACTGTAGCTTCTTGTCCCACATAGAGATTTCTCGGGAGACAGATGAGGTGATCAGGCACTCCCATTTCTTTAAGAACTTGCCATAGTTTGCTGTGGTCGACACAGTCAAAGGCTTTTGCGTAGTCAATGAAGCAGAAGTAGATGTCTTTCTGGAACTCTCTAGCTTTCTCCATAATCCAGCGCATGTTTGCAATTTGGTCTCTGGTTCTTCTGCCTCTTCTAAATCCAGCTTGCACTTCTGGGAGTTCTCGATCCACATACTGCTTGAGCCTTCCTTGTAGAATTTTAAGCATAACCTTGCTAGCGTGTGAAATGAGTGCAATTGTGCGGTAGTTGGAGCATTCTTTGGCACTGCCCTTCTTTGGGATTGGGATGTAGACTGATCTTCTCCAATCTTCTGGCCACTGCTGAGTTTTCCAAATTTGCTGGCATATTGAGTATAGCACATTAACAGCATCATCTTTTAAAATTTTAAATAGTTCAGCTGGAATACCATCACTTCCACTGGCCTTGTTATTTGCAGTGCTTTCTGAGGCCCATTTGACTTCACTTTCCAGGATGTCTGGCTCAAGGTCAGCAACCACACTACCTGGGGTGTACGAGACATCCATATCTTTCTGGTATAATTCCTCTGTGTATTCTTGCCACCTCTTCTTGATGTCTTCTGCTTCTCTTAGGTCCTTACCACTTTTGTCCTTTATTATGGTAATCTTTGTACGAAATGTTCCTTTCATAGCTCCAATTTTCTTGAACAGATCTCTGGTTCTTCCCATTCTGTTGTTTTCCTCTATTGTTTGCATTGCTCGTTTAAGAAGGCCTTCTTGTCTCTCCTTGCTATTCTTTGGAAATCTGCATTCAGTTTCCTGTATCTTTCACTATCTCCCTCGCATTTTGCTTGCCTTCTCTCCTCCGCTGTTTGTAAGGCCTCGTTGGACAGCCACTTTGCTTTCTTGCATTTCCTTTTCATTGGGATGGTTTTCGTTGTTGCCTCCTGTACAATGTTACCAGCCTCCATCCATAGTTCTTCAGGCACTCTGTCCACCAAATCTAAATCCTTAAACCTATTCGTCACTTCCGCTGTGTATTCATAAGGGATTTGCCTTAGATGATATCTTACCGGCCCAGTGGTTTTCCCTACTTTCTTCAGTTCAAGTTTGAATTTTGCTATAAGAAGCTGATGATCTGAGCCACAGTCAGCTCCAGGTCTTGTTTTTGCTGACTGTATAGAGCCTCTCCATCTTTGGCTGCAGAGAATATAATCAATCTGATTTCGATGCTGCCCATCTGGTGATGTCCATGTGTAGAGTCGTCTCTCGTGTTGTTGGAAAAGCGTGTTTGTGATGACCAGCTTGTTCTCTTGACAGAACTCTATTAGCCTTTGCCCTGCTTCGTTTTGATCTCCAAGGCCAAACTTGCCAGTTGTTCCTCTTATCTCTTGCCTCCCTACTTTAGCATTCCAATCCCCTATAATGAGAAGAACATCCTTCTTTGGTGTCACTTCTATAAGGTGTTGTAAGTCTTCATAGAATTGGTCAATTTCAGTTTCTTCAGCACCCGTAGTTGGTGCATAAACTTGGATTACTGTGATGTTAAAAGGTCTGCCTAGGATTGGTATCGAGATCATTCTATCATTCTATTCTATGTATAACTCCATACCATCCAACATTTCTCCCATGAACATAAGGACGTCCTAAGGAAAAGCAGGATTACATCAGAAACCAGGACAGCTTCAATAAATCTGGGACTGTCCCGGCAAAATTAGGGACAACTGGAAGGTTTGCAAAAGTGAGGAAGTTAAGATCAAGGAACAAGAGAGAAGTCATGAGTGAAGGACAAGCCAAAGGAGAGGTTGAGGGAGGAGGCTTATTGGTTTGTTCTTGTTCTTGTTTTTATTGTGTATTTTGTGTTTTTTACCTTGCATTTTTAAGTCGTAAACCAACCTTAAATCTACGGATGAAGGGCAGTATATACAATTAATAAAATAGTAACAATACTATTTGTTACTATAGACAGGCATGCCATTGTTCAGGAAGGTCTACTGTATAAATAGGGGTATAAATAGTAAAGTAGTATAAGTAATAAAGTAGCAGTAGTAAAGTGGAAGTAAAGTGGTAGTAAAGCAATAGTAAACCAGTAGGGAAGTAGCAGTTAAGTAATGGTAAAACAATAGTAAAGTGGTGGAATAGTAGCAGTAAAATAGCAGTAAAGTAGTAGTAACGCAGTAGTAAAATAGTAGTAAAATGGTAGTAAGGCAGTAGTGAAACAGCAGTAAGATAGTAGTAAAGAAGTAGTAAAGCGGTAGTAAAATGGTCCAATAGTAAAGTGGTGGAATAGCAGTAAAATAGCTTTAAAGTAGTAGTAAAGCAGTAGTAAAATTGTAGAAAAATAGTAGTTAAATGGTAGTAAAGCAGTAGTAAGGTAGTAGTAAAATGGTAGTAAAGTAGTAGTAAAGCGGTAGTAAAGCAGTAGTAAAACGGTAGTAAAGCAGTAGTAAAATGGTAGTAAAGTAGTAGAAAATTGTAGTAAAGTAGTAGTAAAGTGGTAGGAAAGTAGTAGTAAAGTGGTAGTAAAGTAGTAGTAAAGCAGGTTAAGTTGTCGAGGGCTGATTTCTTTTCCTTTCATAAAAAGCCTTCTGTTTCAACCGCCAAACCTCTCAAGGGAGCATTTGCAACCGTTTGGCACCATTTTAGAGTGAATGGTTGAAAGTCAGATTTTTGAATGAAATTGTGACCCCGGGGCATAGGGATTTTTTCAAAAAAATATTTTTCTGCCGGTTAAGTTGGCGTAGGGATGCGGGTGGCGCTGTGGGTAAAAGCCTCAGCGCCTAGGGCCTGCTGATCAAAAGGTCGGCGGTTCGAATCCACACGGCTGGGTGCGCTCCTGTTGCTTGGTCCCAGCGCCTGCCAACCTAGCAGTTCGAAAGCAACCCCGGGTGCAAGTAGATAAATAGGGACCGCTTACTGGCGGGAAGGTAAACGGCGTTTCCGTGTGCTGCGCTGGCTCACCAAATGCAGCTTTGTCACGCATTAGTAAAGCAGGTTAAGTTGTCGTAACAATATAGTAACAATACTATTTGTTACTATAGTACAAATACTATATTATAGGAACAATACTATTTGTTACTATAGACAGGCATGCCATTGTTCAGGAAGGTCTACTGTATAAATAGGGGTATAAATAGTAGCAGCAGTAAAGTGTAAGTAAAGCGGTAGTAAAGCATTAGTAAACCAGTAGGGAAGTAGCTGTTAAGTAATGGTAAAACAATAGTAAAGTGGTGGAATAGTAGCAGTAAAATAGCAGTAAAGTAGTAGTAACGCAGTAGTAAAATAGTAGTAAAATGGTAGTAAGGCAGTAGTGAAACAGCAGTAAGATAGTAGTAAAGAAGTAGTAAAGTGGTATTTAAATGGTCCAATAGTAAAGTGGTGGAATAGCAGTAAAAGAACTTTAAAGTAGTAGTAAAGTTGTAGTAAAATTGTAGAAAAATAGTAGTTAAATGGAAGTAAAGCAGTAGTAAGGTAGTAGTAAAATGGTAGTAAAGAATAGTAAAGCGGTAGTAAAGCAGTAGTAAAATTGTAGTAAAGCAGTAGTAAAGTAGTAGTAAAGCAGTAGTAAAGTAGTAGTAAAGTGATAGTAAAGTAGTAGTAAAGTAGTAGTAAAGCAGTAGTAAAGTGGTAGTAAAGTAGTAGTAAAGTGGTAGTAAAGTAGTAGTAAAGTGATAGTAAAGTAGTAGTAAAGTAGTAGTAAAGTGGTAGTAAAGTAGTAGTAAAGTAGTAGTAAAGCAGTAGTAAGAATGACCTCAGAAGTGTTCGTTGTACAAAAAGGCGCCATGTTGATAGCCTCAATCACAGAGGTTTTTCCAGTTCTTTCCATATAAAGTAGTGGGGCGGGGGGAATGGCTTCTCAGTGTTTGTATGTTGATCCCTGTTTACACTATTATGTTAAAAAGTACACCAGAATTTAGTGGCGTTGGATATTTTGGGTCCCAAAAGGTCCCCGCCAGCAGTGGCTGCATAAAATCCTTTAGTCAGACCTGAGCTATGGGCAACACACTGTCGTGAGTCAGGAGCTGTGTTTGGAGGCCGTAGTCAAAACTGAGGTGAGGACAAAAGCATACCCTCCAACATTTCTCCGATGAAAATAGGGGTGCCCTGTTCTGTAACAACAATTTTACTACAGTGGTACCTCAGGTTAAGTACTTAATTCGTTCCGGAGGTCCGTTCTTAAACTGAAACTGTTCTTAACCTGAAGCACCACTTTAGCTAATGGGGCCTCTTGCTGTCGCCGCGCCGCCGGATCACGATTTCTGTTCTCAGAAGCAAATTTCTTAACCTGAAGCACTATTTCTGGGTTACCGGAGTCTGTAACCTGAAGCATCTGTAACCTGAAGCATATGTAACCTGGACCATATGTAACCCGAGGTACCACTGTATTTATACCACATCCATCTGCCTGGGTTACTCTAGCCACTCTGGGCGGCTTCCAAAACATATAAAAAGGTAATAAAACAGTAAACATTAAAAAACTTCCCTAGGTTGTTGTTGTTTAGTCGTTTAGTCGTGTCCGACTCTTCGTGACCCCATGGACCAGAGCACGCCAGGCACCTCTGTCCTCCACTACCTCCCGCAGTTTGGTCAAACTCATGCTGGTAACCTCGAAAACACTATCCAACCATCTCGTCCTCTGTCGTCCCCTTCTCCTTGTGCCCTCCATCTTTCCCAGCATCAGTGTCTTCTCCAGGGAGTCTTCTCTTCTCATGAGGTGGCCAAAGTACAGGAGCCTCAGCTTCACGATCTGTCCTTCCAGTGAGCACTCAGGGCTGATTTCCTTAAGAATGGATGCGTTTGATCTTCTTGCAGTCCATGGGACTCTCAAGAGTCTCCTCCAGCACCAGAATTCAAAAGCATCAATTCTTCGGCGATCAGCCTTCTTTATGGTCCAGCTCTCACTTCCATACATCACTACTGGGAAAACCATGGCTTTAACTATACGGACCTTTGTTGGCAGGGGGACGTCTCTACTTCTCAAGATGCTGTCTAGGCCTGTCATTGCCCTTCTCCCAAGAAGCAGGAGTCTTTTAATTATGTGGCTGCTGTCACCATCTGCAGTGATCATGGAGCCCAAGAAAGTAAAATCTCTCACTGCCTCCATTTCTTCCCCTTCTATTTGCCAGGAGGTGATGGGACCAGCGGCCATGATCTTTGTTTTTTTGATGTTGAGCTTCAGACCATATTTTGCGCTCTCCTCTTTCACCCTCATTAAAAGGTTCTTTAATTCCTCCTCACTTTCTGCCATCAAGGTTGTGTCATCTGCATATCTGAGGTTGTTGATATTTCTTCCGGCAATCTTAATTCCAGCTTGGGATTCATCCAGCCCAGCCTTTCGCATGATGCATTCTGCATATAAATTGTTGTGTATTGAGTCAAAGGATTTTATATCTGTATTATTATTGTCTGTATTTGCATTAGGGTAAAGTAACTGCCTTTTGGTTCCAGAGGGTACAGCTACTATTGGTTCATTTTAGCTGCTGTATTTGGATCCTCTGTCTTATTGGTTTCCTCCAAAAGGCAGGACTGTGATTGCCTGATATTGTTCCCTCCAAAATGTATCCTTTCTAGCTAGTTCCCTGTCCCTATAAATGTAGCTCTCCCCTCCTCAGGTCTCAGTCTTGTTTGCTTTAATAAAGAAGTGTTACTAGAGAACTGTCTCCAGCATATTATGTCAAGAGAGCTGAAATCACAAACCCCACGTCACAACATAAATTAAATAAGCAGGGAGACAAAATACAGCCTTGTCGTACTCCTTTTCCAATTTTGAACCAATCAGTTGTTCCATATCCAGTTCTAACTGTAGCTTCTTGTCCCACATAGAGATTTCTCGGGAGACAGATGAGGTGATCAGGCACTCCCATTTCTTTAAGAACTTGCCATAGTTTGCTGTGGTCGACACAGTCAAAGGCTTTTGCGTAGTCAATGAAGCAGAAGTAGATGTCTTTCTGGAACTCTCTAGCTTTCTCCATAATCCAGCGCATGTTTGCAATTTGGTCTCTGGTTCTTCTGCCTCTTCTAAATCCAGCTTGCACTTCTGGGAGTTCTCGATCCACATACTGCTTGAGCCTTCCTTGTAGAATTTTAAGCATAACCTTGCTAGCGTGTGAAATGAGTGCAATTGTGCGGTAGTTGGAGCATTCTTTGGCACTGCCCTTCTTTGGGATTGGGATGTAGACTGATCTTCTCCAATCTTCTGGCCACTGCTGAGTTTTCCAAATTTGCTGGCATATTGAGTATAGCACATTAACAGCATCATCTTTTAAAATTTTAAATAGTTCAGCTGGAATACCATCACTTCCACTGGCCTTGTTATTTGCAGTGCTTTCTGAGGCCCATTTGACTTCACTTTCCAGGATGTCTGGCTCAAGGTCAGCAACCACACTACCTGGGGTGTACGAGACATCCATATCTTTCTGGTATAATTCCTCTGTGTATTCTTGCCACCTCTTCTTGATGTCTTCTGCTTCTCTTAGGTCCTTACCACTTTTGTCCTTTATTATGGTAATCTTTGTACGAAATGTTCCTTTCATAGCTCCAATTTTCTTGAACAGATCTCTGGTTCTTCCCATTCTGTTGTTTTCCTCTATTGTTTGCATTGCTCGTTTAAGAAGGCCTTCTTGTCTCTCCTTGCTATTCTTTGGAAATCTGCATTCAGTTTCCTGTATCTTTCACTATCTCCCTCGCATTTTGCTTGCCTTCTCTCCTCCGCTGTTTGTAAGGCCTCGTTGGACAGCCACTTTGCTTTCTTGCATTTCCTTTTCATTGGGATGGTTTTCGTTGTTGCCTCCTGTACAATGTTACCAGCCTCCATCCATAGTTCTGCAGACACTCTGTCCACCAAATCTAAATCCTTAAACCTGTTCGTCACTTCCACTGTGTATTCATAAGGGATTTGACATAGATGATATCTTACCGGCCCAGTGGTTTTCCCTACTTTCTTCAGTTTAAGTTTGAATTTTGCTATAAGAAGCTGATGATCTGAGCCACAGTCAGCTCCAGGTCTTGTTTTTGCTGACTGTATAGAGCCTCTCCATCTTTGGCTGCAGAGAATATAATCAATCTGATTTCGATGCTGCCCATCTGGTGATGTCCATGTGTAGAGTCGTCTCTTGTGTTGTTGGAAAAGCGTGTTTGTGATGACCAGCTTGTTCTCTTGACAGAACTCTATTAGCCTTTGCCCTGCTTCGTTTTGATCTCCAAGGCCAAACTTGCCAGTTGTTCCTCTTATCTCTTGCCTCCCTACTTTAGCATTCCAATCCCCTATAATGAGAAGAACATCCTTCTTTGGTGTCACTTCTATAAGGTGTTGTAAGTCTTCATAGAATTGGTCAATTTCAGTTTCTTCAGCACCAGTAGTTGGTGCATAAACTTGGATTACTGTGATGTTAAAAGGTCTGCCTTGGATTCATATCGAGATCATTCTATCATTCTATTCTATGTATAACTCCATACCATCCAACATTTCTCCCATGAACATAGGGACGTCCTAAGGAAAAGCAGGATAACATCAGAAACCAGGACAGCTTCAATAAATCTGGGACTGTCCCGGCAAAATTAGGGACAACTGGAAGGTTTGCAAAAGTGAGGAAGTTAAGATCAAGGAACAAGAGAGAAGTCATGAGTGAAGGACAAGCCAAAGGAGAGGTTGAGGGAGGAGGCTTATTGGTTTGTTCTTGTTCTTGTTTTTATTGTGTATTTTGTGTTTTTTACCTTGCATTTTTAAGTCGTAAACCAACCTTAAATCTACGGATGAAGGGCAGTATATACAATTAATAAAATAGTAACAATACTATTTGTTACTATAGACAGGCATGCCATTGTTCAGGAAGGTCTACTGTATAAATAGGGGTATAAATAGTAAAGAAGTATAAGTAATAAAGTAGCAGTAGTAAAGTGGAAGTAAAGTGGTAGTAAAGCAATAGTAAACCAGTAGGGAAGTAGCAGTTAAGTAATGGTAAAACAATAGTAAAGTGGTGGAATAGTAGCAGTAAAATAGCAGTAAAGTAGTAGTAACGCAGTAGTAAAATAGTAGTAAAATGGTAGTAAGGCAGTAGTGAAACAGCAGTAAGATAGTAGTAAAGAAGTAGTAAAGCGGTAGTAAAATGGTCCAATAGTAAAGTGGTGGAATAGCAGTAAAATAGCTTTAAAGTAGTAGTAAAGCAGTAGTAAAATTGTAGAAAAATAGTAGTTAAATGGTAGTAAAGCAGTAGTAAGGTAGTAGTAAAATGGTAGTAAAGTAGTAGTAAAGCGGTAGTAAAGCAGTAGTAAAACGGTAGTAAAGCAGTAGTAAAATGGTAGTAAAGTAGTAGAAAATTGTAGTAAAGTAGTAGTAAAGTGGTAGGAAAGTAGTAGTAAAGTGGTAGTAAAGTAGTAGTAAAGCAGGTTAAGTTGTCGAGGGCTGATTTCTTTTCCTTTCATAAATAGCCTTCTGTTTCGACCGCCAAACCTCTCAAGGGAGCATTTGCAACCGTTTGGCACCATTTTAGAGTGAATGGTTGAAAGTCAGATTTTTGAATGAAATTGTGACCCCGGGGCATAGGGATTTTTTCAAAAAAATATTTTTCTGCCGGTTAAGTTGGCGTAGGGATGCGGGTGGCGCTGTGGGTAAAAGCCTCAGCGCCTAGGGCCTGCTGATCAAAAGGTCGGCGGTTCGAATCCACACGGCTGGGTGCGCTCCTGTTGCTTGGTCCCAGCGCCTGCCAACCTAGCAGTTCGAAAGCAACCCCGGGTGCAAGTAGATAAATAGGGACCGCTTACTGGCGGGAAGGTAAACGGCGTTTCCGTGTGCTGCGCTGGCTCACCAAATGCAGCTTTGTCACGCATTAGTAAAGCAGGTTAAGTTGTCGTAACAATATAGTAACAATACTATTTGTTACTATAGTACAAATACTATATTATAGGAACAATACTATTTGTTACTATAGACAGGCATGCCATTGTTCAGGAAGGTCTACTGTATAAATAGGGGTATAAATAGTAGCAGCAGTAAAGTGGAAGTAAAGTGGTAGTAAAGCATTAGTAAACCAGTAGGGAAGTAGCTGTTAAGTAATGGTAAAACAATAGTAAAGTGGTGGAATAGTAGCAGTAAAATAGCAGTAAAGTAGTAGTAACGCAGTAGTAAAATAGTAGTAAAATGGTAGTAAGGCAGTAGTGAAACAGCAGTAAGATAGTAGTAAAGAAGTAGTAAAGTGGTATTTAAATGGTCCAATAGTAAAGTGGTGGAATAGCAGTAAAAGAACTTTAAAGTAGTAGTAAAATTGTAGTAAAATTGTAGAAAAATAGTAGTTAAATGGAAGTAAAGCAGTAGTAAGGTAGTAGTAAAATGGTAGTAAAGAATAGTAAAGCGGTAGTAAAGCAGTAGTAAAATTGTAGTAAAGCAGTAGTAAAGTAGTAGTAAAGTGATAGTAAAGTAGTAGTAAAGTAGTAGTAAAGCAGTAGTAAAGTGGTAGTAAAGTAGTAGTAAAGTGGTAGTAAAGTAGTAGTAAAGTGATAGTAAAGTAGTAGTAAAGTGGTAGTAAAGTAGTAGTAAAGTAGTAGTAAAGCAGTAGTAAGAATGACCTCAGAAGTGTTCGTTGTACAAAAAGGCGCCATGTTGATAGCCTCAATCACAGAGGTTTTTCCAGTTGTTTCCATATAAAGTAGTGGGGCGGGGGGGAATGGCTTCTCAGTGTTTGTATGTTGATCCCTGTTTACACTATTATGTTAAAAAGTACACCAGAATTTAGTGGCGTTGGATATTTTGGGTCCCAAAAGGTCCCCGCCAGCAGTGGCTGCATAAAATCCTTTAGTCAGAACTGAGCTATGGGCAACACACTGTCGTGAGTCAGGAGCTGTGTGAGGAGCCCGTAGTCAAAACTGAGGTGAGGACAAAAGCATACCCTCCAACATTTCTCCGATGAAAATAGGGGTGCCCTGTTCTGTAACAACAATTTTACTACAGTGGTACCTCAGGTTAAGTACTTAATTCGTTCCGGAGGTCCGTTCTTAAACTGAAACTGTTCTTAACCTGAAGCACCACTTTAGCTAATGGGGCCTCCTGCTGTTGCCGCGCCGCCGGATCACGATTTCTGTTCTCAGAAGCAAATTTCTTAACCTGAAGCACTATTTCTGGGTTAGCGGAGTCTGTAACCTGAAGCATCTGTAACCTGAAGCATATGTAACCTGAAGCATATGTAACCCGAGGTACCACTGTATTTATACCACATCCATCTGCCTGGGTTGCTCTAGCCACTCTGGGCGGCTTCCAAAACATATAAAAAGGTAATAAAACAGTAAACATTAAAAAACTTCCCTAGGTTGTTGTTGTTTAGTCGTTTAGTCGTGTCCGACTCTTCGTGACCCCATGGACCAGAGCACGCCAGGCACCTCTGTCCTCCACTACCTCCCGCAGTTTGGTCAAACTCATGCTGGTAACCTCGAAAACACTATCCAACCATCTCGTCCTCTGTCGCCCCCTTCTCCTTGTGCCCTCCATCTTTCCCAGCATCAGTGTCTTCTCCAGGGAGTCTTCTCTTCTCATGAGGTGGCCAAAGTACAGGAGCCTCAGCTTCACGATCTGTCCTTCCAGTGAGCACTCAGGGCTGATTTCCTTAAGAATGGATGCGTTTGATCTTCTTGCAGTCCATGGGACTCTCAAAGTCTCCTCCAGCACCAGAATTCAAAAGCATCAATTCTTCGGCGATCAGCCTTCTTTATGGTCCAGCTCTCACTTCCATACATCACTACTGGGAAAACCATGGCTTTAACTATACGGACCTTTGTTGGCAAGGGGACGTCTCTACTTCTCAAGATGCTGTCTAGGCCTGTCATTGCCTTTCTCCCAAGAAGCAGGCGTCTTTTAATTATGTGGCTGCTGTCACCATCTGCAGTGATCATGGAGCCCAAGAAAGTAAAATCTCTCACTGCCTCCATTTCTTCCCCTTCTATTTGCCAGGAGGTGATGGGACCAGTGGCCATGATCTTCGTTTTTTTGATGTTGAGCTTCAGACCATATTTTGCGCTCTCCTCTTTCACCCTCATTAAAAGGTTCTTTAATTCCTCCTCACTTTCTGCCATCAAGGTTGTGTCATCTGCATATCTGAGGTTGTTGATATTTCTTCCGGCAATCTTAATTCCAGCTTGGGATTCATCCAGCCCAGCCTTTCGCATGATGCATTCTGCATATAAATTGTTGTGTATTGAGTCAAAGGATTTTATATCTGTATTATTATTGTCTGTATTTGCATTAGGGTAAAGTAACTGCCTTTTGGTTCCAGAGGGTACAGCTACTATTGGTTCATTTAAGCTGCTGTATTTGGATCCTCTGTCTTATTGGTTTCCTCCAAAAGGCAGGACTGTGATTGCCTGATATTGTTCCCTCCAAAATGTATCCTTTCTAGCTAGTTCCCTGTCCCTATAAATGTAGCTCTCCCCTCCTCAGGTCTCTTTTTTTATAATATTTTTTATTGAGTTTGTGAAATACAGAAAAAAGAATAAAGAACATATTATAAGAGTAAAGTAGAAAGGTTACAAATTTTCTTGTTCTTTTTTCCAAGTCTACTGGACTTCCCCACATCCTCCCAACCCTGCATTCTCTGTGATACATAACATCAGCAATTTGTTAACTTGTTTCAATACTTGTTGTATCCTTCATTTTATCATGTTACCCAATTTCAAATGTGTTATAACCCAAATCATGTACATTTTCATTTAAACACAATAAAGTTGTTTCATTATTCTATCTCTGACTTCTTGTGCCTTAATTTCCATTTCTTTAGTTTAACATTACTGAAGCTAGAATTTCCTAAAAGGTGCATTTTTTAACATTCATACAGCTTATAATGTTTTTTCAGATAGTCCTTAAATTTTTTCCATTCCTCCTCAATTGTTTCTTCTCCCAAGTCTCGGATTCTGCCAGTCATTTCGGCCAGTTCCATGTAGTCCATCAACTGCGTGTGCCATTCCTCCAGTGTGGGTAAATCTTGTGTCTTCCAATGCTTTGCAATCAGGATCCTTGCTGCTGTAGTAGCGTACATAAAACAAGTTTTGTCCTTCTTAAGCACTCTCTGGTCCACCATGCCCAGGAGGAAGGCCTCTGGTTTCTTAGGTAAGGTAAATCTAAGTACCTTTTTTAGTTCATTATGAATCATCTCCCAAAAGGCCTTCACTTTCGGGCAGGTCCACCAGAGGTGAAAAAATGTCCCTTCCGCCTCTTTACATTTCCAACATTTATTATCAGACAGGTGATATATCTTAGCAAGCTTGACTGGGGTCATGTACCACCGGTATATCATTTTCATAATGTTTTCCTTCAAGGCACTACATGCCGTAAATTTCATTCCGGTGTTCCATAACCTTTCCCAGTCTTCAAACATAATGTTATGCCCCAAATCCTGCGCCCACTTTATCATGGCGGATTTGACTGTCTCATCCTGAGTATTCCATTTAAGCAGCAGGTTATACATTCTCGAAAGTAGTTTACTTTTTGGTTCTAACAGTTCTGTCTCTAGTTTCGATTTTTCCACCTGGAATCCAACCTTCTTGTCTACTTTAAAAACCTCTTGAATTTGTGCATAATGCAACCAATCTCGCACCTTGTTTTTTAATTTTTCCAAGCTCTGCAACCTCCAATTGTCTCCAATCTTTTCAATTATTTCCCCATATTTAGGCCAATTGGCCTCCATGTTAAGTCTCTTACGTGCCTTGGCCTCCACCGGTGAGAGCCACCTCGGAGTCTTACTCTCCAATAAGTCTTTATATTTTGTCCAGACCATTAAAATTGCTCTCCTAACAATGTGGTTTTTAAACAATTTGTGCACTTTAACCTTGTCATACCACAAATATGCATGCCACCCAAAAGCATTGTCAAACCCTTCCAGATCTAGGACATCAGTGTTTTCCAGTAAGATCCAATCTTTCAACCAGCAGAAGGCTGCGGATTCATAATATAACCTCAAGTCTGGCAGGGCAAATCCCCCTCTTTCTTTCGCATCAGTTAATATTTTAAACTTTATTCGGGGCTTTTTGCCCTGCCAAACAAACTTAGAAATATCCTTCTGCCACTTTCCAAAACATTCCACCTTGTCCACGATCTGTAGGGCCTGAAACAAAAATAACATTTTTGGCAATACATTCATCTTTATAGCTGCTATTCGGCCCAACAAGGAAAGTTTCAATCTTGACCACGTTTCCAAATCTCTTTTGATTTCTGACCAACATTTCTCGTAGTTGTCTTTAAACAAATTCAAATTTTTGGAGGTCAGATACACCCCTAGGTATTTTACTTTTTTAACCACATTTAATTCTGTTTCTTTCAGGAACTCATCTGTTTCTGTAGTTGTCAAATTTTTTGCTAAAACCTTAGTTTTTTGCTTGTTCAGCTTAAATCCCAACACCCGACCAAAGTCAGAAATTAATTCTAACACTCTTTTAGTACTAGAGACTGGCTCCTGTAATGTTAATACCAGGTCATCTGCAAATGCTTTCAATTTATATTGTTTCACTCCGACCTCAATTCCCTGTACCAACCGGTCCTTTCTAATCATGTTCAATAGCACCTCCAGAACTGAAATAAACAATAGGGGGGATAGAGGGCACCCCTGCCGTGTCCCTTTTTCAATTTTAAACTCCTCTGTCACCACATTGTTTACTATCAATTTGGCTTTTTGTTCTGAATATATTGCTTCTATTCCATTTTCAAACCCCCGCCCCACTCCCATCCCTTCCAAATTTTTCTTCATAAACATCCAAGAAATGTTGTCAAAGGCTTTCTCCGCATCAATAAAGATTAACACCGCTCTAGTGTTGAGATTTGTTTGTAAAAGTTCCAAAATGTCGATGATGTTTCTTGTGTTGTCAAACAAATGCCTACCAGGGAGAAAGCCTGCCTGGTCCTTATGGATCACTTCATTAAGCACTTTTTTAAACCTACTTGCCAAAATGTCTGCAAAAATTTTGTAATCCACATTTAGGAGTGAGATGGGGCGGTAGTTCTTAAGCTGGGTCTTTTCAGTTTCTAGTTTGGGTATCAATGTGATGAAGGCTTCTTTCCACGTTTCCGGTGCCTTCCTCCCCTCCATAATCTGGTTACAAACCTCCAACAAAGGTTGTATCAAGTAGTCCTTCAGAACCTTATAATATTTGGAGGTAAGTCCATCAGGGCCTGGAGATTTGCCTAATTGGAGGTTCTGAATGGCACTTTCAGTTTCTTGCTGTGTGATATTACTATTCAGGATTGTTCTCATTTCCTGAGGTATTTTCTGTAATCCGTTGGTTTTAAGAAATTGGTCCACCTCCGAATCTTTCTGTGGCCCTTGTGAATAAAGTTCTTTGAAATATCTCTGGAAGCACTTTCTAATTTCCTCGGGTTTCTGAACCATTCTCCCTTCAATCTCTAGATTTGTAACTGTATTAAGTTTTTGTCTCTTTTTCAACTGCCATGCTAGCAGTTTCCCACACTTATTTGCTGATTCAAAAGATCTTTGTTTCATTTGTTTAATTTTCCATTCCACCTCTTGATTTATCAATTTCAAATATTGTGCTTGGAAAAATTTCACTTCTCTCAGCACTTCCTTCGACTTGGGCCTGGATCTTAGTTTTTTCTCTCCATCTCTTATTTTTTCCAATATCTTCTCCTTCTTTTCATTCCAGAGCTTTTTCTTGATCGTATTTCGTTGTATTAGAAACCCTCTCATGACTGCTTTACTTGCGTCCCAGATTGTTCTTTTTTCCACAGTGGTATTTAAATTTATCTCAAAATAGTCTTTTAAAGTTTTTTGGGCCTTCTTAACAATCTTCTCGTCCCTTAGTAAGGTGTCATTCATTTTCCATCTAAAGGATCCGATTGTATTTAGTCTCAGTTCCATTTTCAAAGCGTTATGGTCGGAGCAGGTTTTTGGGCAGATTTCCACCTTTCTAGTCTTGGGTGCCAGTCCTCTAGTTATCCATATTTGGTCGATTCGTGTCCATGTCAGATGAGCTTCAGAAAAGAAAGTTCCTTCTTTTCCTAGGGGGTTCTTAACCCTCCATATGTCAATTAAGTCCACATTGTCAGTCATTTCAAAGAAAGTTTTAGGTAGTCTACCATCTTTCGTTATGTTAGCGCTTTGCGACTTATCCATATTTACAGACACCACCCCATTCATATCACCCATCATAATAATGTTGTTGTAGTCTAAGTAGTCCAGCATAATCTCATGCAGCTTCCTGAAAAATTCCGATTTTCCTTCATTTGGAGCATATATTCCTAATATCAAAATTTTTTCTCCTTGTGTCTGAATTTCAATCGCCAAAATTCTGCCGTGTTCGTCTTTAAATAAAAGTTTCGGTGACAGGCTCTCCTTTGCATATAACACCACTCCTCTTTTCTTAACTTTATCCGAAGAAATAAATTCTTGGCCTAGTCTTTTATTAATTAGCACTTTTCTGTGGAGCCTTGTCACATGCGTTTCTTGCAGGCAAATAATGTCCAATTGTTCTTTTTTCAAAATATGAAATACTTTTCTTCTTTTTTCCGGAGAATTTCCGCCATTTATATTCCAACTGAGAAGCTGCAACGACATCCTGGTCTAATTGGTGGGTCCTACAGTGGGGTGTCTAGGTTTCCCTCCGATCCCGGAGGTGGTAATGCTGGTCCAGATCCAGACGGTGTAGGTTTTGGAGATGGTCCCGGTGGTGGTGGTGGCCAAGAAGCTGTGGCTCCTTTCTGGAGGTCCTTCTCGTGGTCGTGTAAGAACTTCTGTTGGTCCTCAGGTGTTTTAATTCTTACTTTCCTTCCTTTGTAAGTAAATGATAGTCCTTGCGGAAACTCCCACCTATAAGGGATTGTGTTGTATCTCAGCAGTTTGGTCAAATCTGTGTAAGTGGTCCTGAGATCCAAAAGATGTTTGGGTATGTCTCTGTAAATTTCAGCCTTTTTACCTTCTATCTCCAAGGATTTTTTAAAATGTAGGCCTAGTATCTTGTCTCTTTCCTCTCTTGATCTCAAAATAACCAAACAGTCTCTGGACTTATCCTTCTTTATCGATTTTCCCAGTCTAAAAGCCGTCACAATTTTAAAATCCTTGTCTTCCTCAATCCCCCAGAATTTGGAGAACAAAAGTGTTAAAAATCCCTGTAAATTTCCTTCCTCCAGTTCTGGGATGGCCCTTAACCTGAGATTATTTTCCTTACTTTTCAATTCAACCAATGACAGGTAGGCTTGTTGTTCCCCTACCTGTCTTTTCAGAGGCCTTACTTCCCCCTTGATCTCATCAACCTTTTTGTTCGCCTGTTCTGCTTTTTGACTGGCTTCCACAGCTAATTTATAGTTTTCAGCCGTGGCTCCTTGCAATTTCTCAATTGCCTGAGTGTGCTGGGAAACCTGCTCAGATAATTTACTAATAGAGGATGTAGCTTGGTCAATTTTTGATGATTGATTGTCCACTTTTTGATTTAAAATTGCCAGTTGTTCCAAAATTTGTTTCAGGACTATTTCAGATCCTCCAGTTGCCATATCTTCTGCAGCAGGCTCTTCAGCTTCCACCTCCTGTGCTGTCAGCACAGTTGGGACAGATGATCTTCGTTGATGAGATAGGGTTGTTTGAACAAGTTGCACTGGTTTCTTTTCTTTTTCTTTAGCTTTAGCTGCTCTTGTTCTCCCTGAGCCACTCATTCCACACCTGCCTCTGTTCAAGGTCAAATTTTCTTTTGTTCCATAAGTCAGACAAGTCCAGAGTGTAAACAATTTAACCACAGAAAATCACAATAAAGTACAGTTCCCAGGCCTCTATGTCTCCACAATCCTCTAGGGGGGGTATTTCAAAGTTTCAAGGAAGGAGAGAACTCTTTTCCGCCATTGAAGTTCTTATGTTCCCTATATTAAATCTTAGTAGTTCCAGAGCACAAAAGGAAGGTTCCCCGGGCTTTCTATTTCTTGAAAAAAGGCCACAAGGTGTCAAGAAAGGTCCCAGCAACAGTGTTTAAACGTTAATGTCTCAGTCTATGTATCAGTTTAAACTCCAATAACAGTATCAGCAGTTTGACAGTTCTCTTTTGCACACTGACAGTCCGACAGCTGGGTTGTCCCTTTTAACTCCGCATAGTTCAAAATTAGGAAGAAAGTTCCAAGAATAAAGTCCACAGATTTTACAAAGATTTCCTGCTTGTCTTTTCACTACAAAGTCTATCAAATACACCCTCGTTTTGCTTTTGCAATCCCTTTTAAACGCTTCAGCGCTCTTCTGAACCGTTGCTTTGATCTAGTTAGCAAGATCGGGAGACGGACTTCCTGTTACTCGCCTCCCGTTTTCAGCCAAATTCCAAAATTTTAGTCCGATATTTAGTTCCCCTTACTCACGGGTATGTTGCAGCCAATTTTGATGTTTTCAAGAAGAAAGGTCGGTGCTCATCAGCAGCAGCAGCGCGGCTTTGCATCCACGAAAAGAGCGATGAACTCACAGCGCCGCTCCCCCTTTCACGTTCCGGAGCCCCTTACGGGGTTCCTTCTTCGTTTCTGGGGGGGCTTTTGGGGCCCGCCGAGTCCCACGGCCACAGGCTCGCTCTGCCTGTGGTTTTTCTTGATGGGTCTCCGCTTTGCCGCAGCGGACGACCCTTTTTCGCGGAGCCCCTCTTCACAGAGTAAAGAGGACCGCCATTGCCGTTTTGCGCCACCTCCGGAGGTCCTCTCCCCTCCTCAGGTCTCAGTCTTGTTTGCTTTAATAAAGAAGTGTTACTAGAGAACTGTCTCCAGCATATTATGTCAAGAGAGCTACCTGGGGTGTACGAGACATCCATATCTTTCTGGTATAATTCCTCTGTGTATTCTTGCCACCTCTTCTTGATGTCTTCTGCTTCTGTTAGGTCCTTACCACTTTTGTCCTTTATTATGGTAATCTTTGTACGAAATGTTCCTTTCATAGCTCCAATTTTCTTGAACAGATCTCTGGTTCTTCCCATTCTGTTGTTTTCCTCTATTGTTTGCATTGCTCGTTTAAGAAGGCCTTCTTGTCTCTCCTTGCTATTCTTTGGAAATCTGCATTCAATTTCCTGTATCTTTCACTATCTCCCTCGCATTTTGCTTGCCTTCTCTCCTCCACTGTTTGTAAGGCCTCGTTGGACAGCCACTTTGCTTTCTTGCATTTCCTTTTCATTGGGATGGTTTTCGTTGTTGCCTCCTGTACAATGTTACCAGCCTCCATCCATAGTTCTTCAGGCACTCTGTCCACCAAATCTAAATCCTTAAACCTGTTCGTCACTTCCACTGTGTATTCATAAGGGATTTGACTTAGATGACATCTTACCGGCCCAGTGGTTTTCCCTACTTTCTTCAGTTTAAGTTTGAATTTTGCTATAAGAAGCTGATGATCTGAGCCACAGTCAGCTCCAGGTCTTGTTTTTGCTGACTCTATAGAGCCTCTCCATCTTTGGCTGCAGAGAATATAATCAATCTGATTTCGATGCTGCCCATCTGGTGATGTCCATGTGTAGAGTCGTCTCTTGTGTTGTTGGAAAAGCGTGTTTATGATGACCAGCTTGTTCTCTTGACAGAACTCTATTAGCCTTTGCCCTGCTTCGTTTTGATCTCCAAGGCCAAACTTGCCAGTTGTTCCTCTTATCTCTTGCCTCCCTACTTTAGCATTCCAATCCCCTATAATGAGAAGAACATCCTTCTTTGGTGTCACTTCTATAAGGTGTTGTAAGTCTTCATAGAATTGGTCAATTTCAGTTTCTTCAGCACCAGTAGTTGGTGCATAAACTTGGATTACTGTGATGTTAAAAGGTCTGCCTTGGATTCATATCGAGATCATTCTATCATTCTATTCTATGTATAACTCCATACCATCCAACATTTCTCCCATGAACATAGGGACGTCCTAAGGAAAAGCAGGATAACATCAGAAACCAGGACAGCTTCAATAAATCTGGGACTGTCCCGGCAAAATTAGGGACAACTGGAAGGTTTGCAAAAGTGAGGAAGTTAAGATCAAGGAACAAGAGAGAAGTCATGAGTGAAGGACAAGCCAAAGGAGAGGTTGAGGGAGGAGGCTTATTGGTTTGTTCTTGTTCTTGTTTTTATTGTGTATTTTGTGTTTTTTACCTTGCATTTTTAAGTCGTAAACCAACCTTAAATCTACGGATGAAGGGCAGTATATGTCCCATTAAACTTTAATTAGTTTAATGTAAATGCCCAGTGCGCTTCCATCGTCACAAGTCCCACTACAGCAGAGTATTTCACACAGCAGTTGAAAAAGGGCAGGAGAGGCAGTATCTTTTCAAAGAGGAGTCTTGGAGCATGCGGTTTGTAACTCAAAGATAAGGTTTATTTACAAAAAAAAACAACAACCCTGGCGAAGAACCACACATCTCAGCAAACACGCCCAAAAAAGGGGGAGAAAGAAAAGGGAGAACAAACACACAGGAGACTATTTATACAAACTCATGTTCCTGGAAGCCTAATGACCTCCAGCTGCTCAGTGATTAGAGCGTTTCTGCTACCCTTTAACCCTTTGATAGCAACACCCCCTCTCGCTCGGAGCACTGAGCTGTACCAACCTTAATTCAAATTTAAACCTGAACAGAAACATTTATGAGATTGCGGACTCAAAGCTTTCGTAAAACCGTCTGCAAGGTTTTCTTGGCTTGGACAATACTTTAGTTCAATTAAACCTTGTTTTACACTTTGGCATACATTTTGATAACGGATATCCAAGTGTTTTGTGTGGCCCTTGAATTGACCTGATTTAGCTAGTTTAATACAAGGTTGGTTGTCTTCCCACACTCTGATAGGTAGGGGACATTCTCCAAACAATTCTTGTACCAGTTGCTTATAAAATTCCAGTTCTCTACATACATCTGATAATGCATTGAACTCAGATTCAGTTGAACTTAAAGCTATAAGTGATTGCTTTCTTGATCTCCAACCAATTAGTGCATTTCCAAATTTTATCGCCATTCCTGACACTGATTTTCTATCTGGTCCAGCATCTGCCCAACTACTGTCGGCCCAACATTCAAGTTTTGTGCTGCCCTCTGCTGATAGTTTTAAGCAAAACCTTTTGGTAGTTTGGAGATACCTTAAAACTCTTTTTACTCCTTGCCAAGCATGCATTGATGGTTTTTCAGCTTGTCTACACAGCATGTTGACAGCATATGTTATATCGGGCCGAGTCCACTGTGCAATGTGGAGTAGACTGCCTATCGCTGACTGGTAAACCCCGGGATTACTGAACTCTGTCTGTTGCTCGGCTTGAGCATCCTTTATGTAACTTAGCTCCATTGGGGTTTTAACACCAGCACAGTTGTCCATTTTAAACCTTTCCAGCAACTGCTGGATCTTAGCTTCTTGGCTGAGCCAATAGTTCCCATTTTCATCTTGCTGAATTTTAACTCCTAGATAAACAGATACATTGCCTAGTGATTTTATCTGAAACCTTTCTCCAAGCTTTGTGGCAAATTGTTGTGCAAGTTTATCATCCTTTCCACTGTATAATAAATCATCAACAAATATCAAAACTGCTTCTTGTTCACATCCCGAGCCTTTTAGATAAAGACACGCATCTGCTGCGCTCTTTCTGAACCCCATGCTCTCTAGAGCATCGTTTAAGCAGGAATTCCAATTACGGGCGGACTGTTTCAACCCATAAATGGATTTGTGTAGGCGCCAGACCTGGTTTGGCTTGTCTCCTTCAAAACCCGGTGGTGGTGTTATATAGACTTCCTCCTGTAAGTCTGCGTTTAAATAAGCCACATTGACATCAAAATGAAACAGCTTATTTCCCTTCTTAGCTGAAGAGGCTAAAAGCATTCTTAATGACTCCGATCTTGAAGTTGGGGCATAGATTTGAGAATAGTGAACACCTTTGCGCTGCGAAAACCCTTTTGCAACTAGTCGGGCTTTATATTGCAACTCCTCAGTAGTTGTGGGCTTTAAACGATATACCCATCGACAACCTACAGCTTGTTGCCCTTTCGGAAGCTCTGTACTTGTAAACACACCGAGAGACTTCATTGAAGCCATCTCTTTTTCCATTGCTTCCTGCCACTTAACGGCTTCTGAGCTTGGAAGCTGTTGTACCTCCATATAGCTATCTGGCTCACACTGTGCCATATTTACGTATACACTTGTCACCTTAAACCGCTCTGGCGGCTTGCCCTTTGTGGCACGATTTGACCTGCGCAATTGTTCCTCTTGTGCCCCCTCTGACCGTTGGCTGTCAGAATCTGTCTCAGACTTTATACCTGGATGTGCCTCTAGGGATAAAGACCTCCGTTTAGATACCTCCCTTGGGCTTGGTGTTGCAGGTGACCTGCTTCGCTTTTGCTGTCTGCTAGGCCTACTGACTGGCGATGTTGGAACACTCCTAGATTCTGGATTTTCTACCTTAGGAGAAGAACCTTGTGCCTGGTCAGAATCTGCGTCTGAACTATGTGCACCATCCTCTTCTGGCTCACTACTCTCTGGACTTTCATTCTCAGCATAAATGCCTAAATCATCTCTCAAAATGTCAGGGTTACCGTGTAAGTGAGTCCATCCAGACTGCTCACAAAATTCAGCGCTCCTACTGAGGACCACTTGTAGTATCCCCATTTTGGTTCACGAACCTCCAAGATTTGGCGTGTGGTTCGTACCCACAAAAGATGAGTTTCCTAGCCCTTGGACCTCCCTTTTTCCTTAACGCTTTTGGGATAAGTACATAGGCTGGACATCCAAACACCCGAAAGTAATTAATTTTGGGCTTCTTCCCATATAAAGCAAAATATGGGGTAGTGGCAATTACCGAATTATATACTCGGTTCAGAATATGAGTAGCCGCCTGCCAGGCTTCCGCCCAGTAACTTTGAGGGAGTTTAGCATCAAACAACATAGAGTTTGCCAACTCTTGCAGAACCCTGTTTTTACGTTCGGCCACGCCTCCTTCTTGGGGGGAATAAGGTGTAGACAGATGATGCTTAATTCCCTTTTTCTTAAAGAAATTCTGCAACACAGACCCGGTAAATTCTGACCCTCTGTCTGTCTGAAAAGCAAGTACTCTAGTACCAAATTCAAGTTCCACTGCATGAACCCAATTTTTAACTGTTTCTGCAGTATCTGCTTTTGTTTTGAGAGGAAAAAACCATGTAACCTTTGTTTTGTCATCCGAGAGACACAGTGCATACCTCGAACCTCCCATGCTAGCAACAGGCATTGGGCCACATAGGTCCATATGCACAAGTTGGAATACTTTGTCAGATTTCCTATCTGAGCTGGAATAACTGCATCTATGAACCTTCGCCCTTTTGCATGCAGTACATGTTGGAATTGTAGCCCGTCTCAGAGGTATGTGCCTATCTGTTCAGGCACCGGCTGAATTCCTTTGACCTCCCTCCGGCGACTCCCGGCAGGAAAAACATACGAGGTCCGTTCCGGTGATTTTCCTCAGGCTGTGAGAAAAACACACCAACTGCTACTCCTCCTCCCTGCTCCCTGCATTTCCCCAGGGAGGGGAATCAGACACAGACAGAAATGTAACTACATGCTTTTATTCCTGTCTTTAGCGGTCATACAGTAAAAGATGTCTGCTCTCTTCAACAAACAGAGAGAAATTCCAAACTCCACCCATGTACATCCTGTACAGGTCATATGACACATCCTGAGCTCACATCCTGTGCTCAATAAGGAGAATGGACTGCCCCTTCGTTTTCATGGCAACAGTCACATACTTCCTGTTTGGCTTTCCAGCCACAACCAGCAGACCGAGCTGCTAGAGCCTTTGCTTGCTGCAGCATTGCTGCTTTAGAATAACAACCTCCCCCTAAAGTATCAATGCGTGCTGCGAGCAAAGCGTCATCCAGAGAAGAAAACAAACAGTTGTTATACTTATAACACTCCCCTGTTGTTTCAGTTCCACCCTTGGAACTACCCGCCACTGGTTTTACCAATGTACCTCTCTGGTTGTGTGACTTCCAAGGAATGAGTGCTGCTGCATTACCTTGGTTAACAACTCTCTGTTGTGCCTTTGTCTCTGACTCAGACACAGCTTCAATTTGACCTTGGTCGTTTACAACAGCAACAGCTAAGTTAGCAAACTCTTGTGAATACCTCTTGGGTGGTACACCCTTCGTTGCTCTCTCAGACCTACGTAAGAGGTGCTGCTCTTCTTTGCTTTCTGGTTCAACCTTTGGACTCTTTGGAGAACCAGTACCAATAGTAAACAGTGGTTCATCCTCCTCTTCTGAGGGTCTAGTCATTATGTGAGATTTCCTCTCAATGACTGTGACAACTGAGCTGTCTGAGCTATCGCTGTCATCATCAGTACTACTGAACTCAATAAAATCAACATCATCATCATCATCAGAATTATCATCATCTCCTGTGGGAAATGTGTGAACAATCACTCTCTCCTGTTCAGGAGCACTCTCTAGAAATTTTGTGAGAATCACCTTTCCAGATTCAGACAAAATTACTCTGTAGAGACCCTTTTCATAACCCACAAAAATGCCTCTGGCATTCTTTACTCCACCCAGAGCTTCTGTCCTCACATGAGACCCAAACACCTTGAAATGGGCAACAGAAGGTTTTCTGTGGAACAGTTTCTCAAAAGGAGAACTTCCCAACTCTTTTGAAAACTTTCTCAACCACGTATAACAAAATGACATCAGCGACTCAGCCCAGTACTCATGTGGCAGATGTGAACTAAGCAATTGCGCATGCATTCCCTTTTGCAATTTTCTTTGTTCACCCTAACACAGACACATCTGTTCCAAGCTTCTTCGGAACTAGCAATTTTGTGTCTTATCCCTTTCTTCTTCAGGAACCTCTGGAACTCCTGTAAAAGAAAAATTGGCTTCTCATCTGTGCAAAGACAATCTATGTCAGCATCATGCATATTTTTAACCTTATCACAAAACTCTTTAAACCTTTCTAAGGCTTCTTGCGGTCTCTCCAAAAGATAAATCCAGACAAAACCTGTAAAAGAATCAACACATATTAGGTAATACTTTGCATTGCCTCTAGATGGTGCTAAAGGACCAATCACAT
The DNA here is from genome assembly GCF_964106915.1 of Podarcis gaigeae. Classification (NCBI taxonomy): domain Eukaryota; kingdom Metazoa; phylum Chordata; class Lepidosauria; order Squamata; family Lacertidae; genus Podarcis; species Podarcis gaigeae. Next base: position 13,049,525 of record NC_139677.1, on the reverse strand, counting down.
CAGCATACACCCGCTGAAATGCCCTGTTGACCCTCGAGGTCACCTTCTTGGTGTTCTCCTTGGCTACACCTGCAAAAGAAATCATGTTAGAATCACAAGAATTACATTCCATGTAATCACTTTGATCAAATGTCAACAAATACAGTCCATCTTTCTCTTTGGCAGAAAGATACAACTCTCCATCTTTGTAGATCTCGCAGTGTTGATCATCATAGGACAGTTTTAGTCCCTTCTTAGCAATCTGCGAAACGCTGAGCAGATTGTACTTCAACTCTGGAACCAAATATACATTGTTTATAGTCAAGTTCAGACTTTCAAGATACACAGTCCCAATTCCGGTGGCTTCCAGCTCTTGACCGTTGGCCTGTTGTACAGCGAAGCTTTGCTTCTTAAACTTCAAAAATAGTCCTCTGTGTCGACACATATGCTGCGTACATCCGGTGTCTAGGACAAAGAAATTTCCCGCTTCTGGTGTGGCTTTTAGGGACATCAAAGCCTTTGCAGTCTTTGCCTTTGGCTTGGTGTGACCTTTGTCTGACGCCTCAGACTTTGTGGAGCTTCCCTTGGCTCCTTTGTTCTGACGTGGCTTCTTGCAGTACCGCTGAAGATGCCCAGTCTGTCCACAATTGTAGCATCGGACAACATTCAAAGCTACAGCGTTTTCTCCAGTAGCTTTAGCAGTGGGGGTGTCAGAACTCCGTTCATGTCTCCCCCTGTCCTTGACTTCCAGGGCGGCAAGTCTGTCATGTTCATTCAGAACGACGGCAAAGACCCTGTCCGACGTTAGATCAGCTGCTGGGAGAGACCCCAGCTGACTGGCAACTGTTTTGTAAGTCCGATTCAGGCTGTTGATCACCATGAAGCAAAACACTTCCTCATCCAGACGGAAATTGCGTTCCACCATCTGCTGACGCAGAAATTTCATTTCCGTCAGGTGCGCTTGAACATCTCCATCAGGCGCAAGCCTCAGGTTGGTCAGCTTCTCAAAATACAGCAACGCTGAAGAACCTGCATCTCTCTGATGTGTCCTTCTCAGCGTGTCCCAAACATCTTTCGCGTGCTGTAAATGCTGTATGTGAATAAGCTGAGAGTCTGACACGCACAGAATTATAGCTGTTCTGGCCTTCACATCCTGTGACTCCCAAGCACGTGTTGGTGCTGCAGGGATGGGGTTCTCAATCACCCCAAACAGTCTCTGATTCTGCAGCAAGGCCTTCATCTTAATAGACCAAGATGCATAATTGTCACTGGTCAGGAGGCTTGGAGAAGGCAGGCCTCCCCCCTTCTTGGCATCCATTTTGAGTCCTTGCATTGACTCTCAAACACAAGCCTCTAAAATCCAATAGCTGGCTTGTTTACACTCTGTGCACCTGGCAGTTATAACACTGGCCGCTTTGGAAAGTCCCTTTCCAACAGTTCCTTTGGGCCTAAGTCAAAACAAAACCTTGTTTTTGCCTCTCCGAGGCAAAGCCTGACTTCCAGCCCTCTCGTGAAACTGGCCTTCGTTGCTAAGCAACAGCATTCCTTCCCTTGGACAGGATTAACCACAGGAATGTTTGGAATGCAGAGCTCTTCTCTCTCGGAGCTGTTTTCCCAAACCTTGCTCCCTCGAAGCAGAGAATGAATCAATCTGCATTCACTCTTCTAAGCCCGAAAATCGCATACCTGGGCTCCGTGGCTTGGCTCAGCTTCGTCTTCCCGTCTGGTCAGCTTCTGGCTGCAGAGGGATTAGCCTCTCACCTCAGGCTTCCATGGAGGCCACTTCTTGATGCAGAGGTCGATGAAAACAGCAACCATCCTCTGCTACCACTGTTGGAATTGTAGCCCGTCTCAGAGGTATGTGCCTATCTGTTCAGGCACCGGCTGAATTCCTTTGACCTCCCTCCGGCGACTCCCGGCAGGAAAAACATACGAGGTCCGTTCCGGCGATTTTCCTCAGGCTGTGAGAAAAACACACCAACTGCTTCTCCTCCTCCCTGCTCCCTGCATTTCCCCAGGGAGGGGAATCAGACACAGACAGAAATGTAACTACATGCTTTTATTCCTGTCTTTAGCGGTCATACAGTAAAAGATGTCTGCTCTCTTCAACAAACAGAGAGAAACTCCAAACTCCACCCATGTACATCCTGTACAGGTCATATGACACATCCTGAGCTCACATCCTGTGCTCAATAAGGAGAATGGACTGCCCCTTCGTTTTCATGGCAACAGTCACATACTTCCTGTTTGGCTTTCCAGCCACAACCAGCAGACCGAGCTGCTAGAGCCTTTGCTTGCTGCAGCATTGCTGCTTTAGAATAACAGTACAATCCAAATACTTAGTACATTTGTTCATTTTGCACCCTTCTGATAATTCAGGTTGCCTTTTAACATACTGAAAATTAATATGTCCCAGATGGCGGTGCCATAAATGGACACAAGAATTATGGGTAGGCGTGTTCACACAACCAGCATGAACCTGTTCAACTTCATCTGGACTTGTCTCAAAATAATATAACCCATCTCTGCATTCCACCTGCAAAAGAGATACGTTATTCTTTGAAATAGTGCAAACCCCATTTTCAAACACAGTTTTAAACCCATTTCTATCAAGTTCTGACACAGACAAAATACACCCCTTCAATCCCTTTAGCACGTAGGCATCAATTTCTGTTTGCAAACATTTCAAGAACACTGTGCCTACGGTCTCTAAGGAACGTTTAGTTGAATCTGCCATTGTCACAACTTTAAGGGTTTGCAAATGTCTGCAATTCTGCAAACGGACACTAGATGGCGCCACCAGGTGGTGAGATGCACCACTGTCGATCAACCAGCGTAGATTGCTGCCTTGGCCACGCCCTTGCATCAACGCCATTACTGAAGCCATGTGCTGTGTGCTGTGGGAGTAGCCACGACCTCCTCCTCTTCTTCGACGTCCCCTGGAACTCCTTGTCTGGTAACTAGGGGTAACGGCCTTGGTGCTGTCTTGACCAGGTTCACGTGTGCAATTCCTAATTAAATGGGAAGGGGAACCACAGCGAAAACAGTGTCTAGCTGCAAAAGCATTTACTGTGTGCTCAAACTCAGCATCAACACTCTTAGGCACAGCATAACTCCCCTTTAAAGACAAACCTCTTTCTCTTTGCCTTTTATCCTGTTCATCTGCAAGCCGAGATGAAATGTATTCAAGGGTTAATTCAGTTGAAGGCATAGCTTCCAAAGTTAGAGCTAGAGTCTCATAGCTTTTATCAAGAGAAGACAACAATATGTATGACTGCTGCTCCATAGAGAAAGGAATGCCCAGCTGTCTTAGTTGATTAAAGGCAGACACCATTTTGGCAATATGTTCTTTCACACACGCTCCCGGTTGGAGACGTAAATCAAACAAACATCTTGTAGCATGGATCTTGGCCCCCGCAGTGTTTCTGGAATTTAGCCGCTGCAGAACCGTCCAGACCTCATGCGTGTTCTTTAACTCAGAAACGTAAGGCATTTGCTCTGGTCCCACTGCCAAAACTAGTAGACCTTGGGCTTTCCTGTCACGTTTCTGTGAAGCTGCTGCTGTTGCTTTGTCTTCTGCAGACGCGTCTGCAGCTGCCTGTAAAGGCGGTGCTTCAGTGCAACTCCACAACTCTTTTGCTTGCAACCAAACCCTTACTCTAGCCTTCCAATCTTGCCAATTTTTCCCATTGAGTCGCGTAAACGGGACAGAAAAACTTTCCTGGGACTCTGCCATCCTCCCTGGGGCTTAGGAACGATACTCACACACCTGTAGACCGTCTCCCAGCTGCTGAGGTGGCTCCTTGAGGAATAAGACGTCTTCCAGCGAGTACAAACTGCTCAGTGCCTGTTTAAAACTTTTCTAGGCACGTTGCAGGACTCAAGCTGCTTTGAAGGCTTTCGTTGTCGGCAACCGCTTCTGTCTTCGCTCCAGTCCTTTCATAAATCACTCTGAACTGCACTCCTTAGCTCCTTCTTGACGTACAAACATCCATAACCTGTCCCATTAAACTTTAATTAGTTTAATGTAAATGCCCAGTGCGCTTCCATCGTCACAAGTCCCACTACAGCAGAGTATTTCGCACAGCAGTTGAAGAAGGGCAGGAGAGGCAGTATCTTTTCAAAGAGGAGTCTTGGAGCATGCGGTTTGTAACTCAAAGATAAGGTTTATTTACAAAAACAAAAAACAACCCTGGCGAAGAACCACACATCTCAGCAAACACGCCCAAAAAAGGGAGAGAAAGAAAAGGGAGAACAAACACACAGGAGACTATTTATACAAACTCATGTTCCTGGAAGCCTAATGACCTCCAGCTGCTCAGTGATTAGAGCGTTTCTGCTACCCTTTAACCCTTTGATAGCAACTCAAACTCAGCATCAACACTCTTAGGCACAGCATAACTCCCCTTTAAAGACAGACCTCTTTCTCTTTGCCTTTTATCCTGTTCATCTGCAAGCCGAGATGAAATGTATTCAAGGGTTAATTCAGTTGAAGGCATAGCTTCCAAAGTTAGAGCTAGAGTCTCATAGCTTTACACCTGGATGTGCCTCTAGGGATAAAGACCTCCGTTTAGATATACAATTAATAAAATAGTAACAATACTATTTGTTACTATAGACAGGCATGCCATTGTTCAGGAAGGTCTACTGTATAAATAGGGGTATAAATAGTAAAGTAGTATAAGTAATAAAGTAGCAGTAGGAAATTGGAAATAAAGTGGTAGTAAAGCAATAGTAAACCAGTAGGGAAGTAGCAGTTAAGTAATGGTAAAACAATAGTAAAGTGGTGGAATAGTAGCAGTAAAGTAGTAGTAACGCAGTAGTAAAATAGTAGTAAAATGGTAGTAAGGCAGTAGTGAAACAGCAGTAAGATAGTAGTAAAGAAGTAGTAAAGCGGTAGTAAAATGGTCCAATAGTAAAGTGGTGGAATAGCAGTAAAAGAACTTTAAAGTAGTAGTAAAGTTGTAGTAAAATTGTAGAAAAATAGTAGTTAAATGGAAGTAAAGCAGTAGTAAGGTAGTAGTAAAATGGTAGTAAAGTAATAGTAAAGCGGTAGTAAAGCAGTAGTAAAATTGTAGTAAAGCAGTAGTAAAGTAGTAGTAAAGTGGTAGTAAAGTAGTAGAAAAGTGATAGTAAAGTTGTAGTAAAGCAGTAGTAAAGTGGTAGTAAAGTAGTAGTAAAGTGATAGTAAAGTAGTAGTAAAGTGATAGTAAAGTGGTAGTAAAGTAGTAGTAAAGTGATAGTAAAGTAGTAGTAAAGTAGTAGTAAAGTGATAGTAAAGTAGTAGTAAAGTAGTAGTAAAGTAGTAGTAAAGTAGTAGTAAAGTGGTAGTAAAGTAGTAGTAAAGTAGTAGTAAAGTGGTAGTAAAGTGGTAGTAAAGTGATAGTAAAGTAGGAGTAAAGTAGTAGTAAAGTAGTAGTAAAGCAGTAGTAAGAATGACCCTAGAAGTGTTCGTTGTAGAAAAAGGCGCCATGTTGATAGCCTCAATCACAGAGGTTTTTCCAGTTGTTTCCATATAAAGTAGTGGGGCGGGGGGGAATGGCTTCTCAGTGTTTGTATGTTGATCCCTGTTTACACTATTATGTTAAAAAGTACACCAGAATTTAGTGGCGTTGGATATTTTGGGTCCCAAAAGGTCCCCGCCAGCAGTGGCTGCATAAAATCCTTTAGTCAGAACTGAGCTATGGGCAACACATTGTCGTGAGTCAGGAGCTGTGTGAGGAGCCCGTAGTCAAAACTGAGGTGAGGACAAAAGCATACCCTCCAACATTTCTCCGATGAAAATAGGGGTGCCCTGTTCTGTAACAACAATTTTACTACAGTGGTACCTCAGGTTAAGTACTTAATTCGTTCCGGAGGTCCGTTCTTAAACTGAAACTGTTCTTAACCTGAAGCACCACTTTAGCTAATGGGGCCTCCTGCTGTTGCCGCGCCGCCGGATCACGATTTCTGTTCTCAGAAGCAAATTTCTTAACCTGAAGCACTATTTCTGGGTTACCGGAGTCTGTAACCTGAAGCATCTGTAACCTGAAGCATATGTAACCCGAGGTACCACTGTATTTATACCACATCCATCTGCCTGGGTTGCTCTAGCCACTCTGGACCGCTTCCAAAACATATAAAAAGGAAATAAAACATTAAACATTAAAAAACATCCCTAGGTTGTTGTTGTTTAGTCGTTTAGTCGTGTCCGACTCTTCGTGACCCCATGGACCAGAGCACGCCAGGCACCTCTGTCCTCCACTACCTCCCGCAGTTTGGTCAAACTCATGCTGGTAACCTCGAAAACACTATCCAACCATCTCGTCCTCTGTCGCCCCCTTCTCCTTGTGCCCTCCATCTTTCCCAGCATCAGTGTCTTCTCCAGGGAGTCTTCTCTTCTCATGAGGTGGCCAAAGTACAGGAGCCTCAGCTTCACGATCTGTCCTTCCAGTGAGCACTCAGGGCTGATTTCCTTAAGAATGGATGCGTTTGATCTTCTTGCAGTCCATGGGACTCTCAAGAGTCTCCTCCAGCACCAGAATTCAAAAGCATCAATTCTTCGGCGATCAGCCTTCATTATGGTCCAGCTCTCACTTCCATACATCACTACTGGGAAAACCATGGCTTTAACTATACGGACCTTTGTTGGCAAGGGGACGTCTCTACTTCTCAAGATGCTGTCTAGGCCTGTCATTGCCCTTCTCCCAAGAAGCAGGCGTCTTTTAATTTTGTGGCTGCTGTCACCATCTGCAGTGATCATGGAGCCCAAGAAAGTAAAATCTCTCACTGCCTCCATTTCTTCCCCTTCTATTTGCCAGGAGGTGATGGGACCAGTGGCCATGATCTTCGTTTTTTTGATGTTGAGCTTCAGACTATATTTTGCGCTCTCCTCTTTCACCCTCATTAAAAGGTTCTTTAATTCCTCCTCACTTTCTGCCATCAAGGTTGTGTCATCTGCATATCTGAGGTTGTTGATATTTCTTCCGGCAATTTTAATTCCAGCTTGGGATTCATCCAGCCCAGCCTTTCGCATGATGCATTCTGCATATAAATTGTTGTGTATTGAGTCAAAGGATTTTATATCTGTATTATTATTGTCTGTATTTGCATTAGGGTAAAGTAACTGCCTTTTGGTTCCAGAGGGTACAGCTACTATTGGTTCATTTTAGCTGCTGTATTTGGATCCTCTGCCTTATTGGTTTCCTCCAAAAGGCAGGACTGTGATTGCCTGATATTGTTCCCTCCAAAATGTATCCTTTCTAGCTAGTTCCCTGTCCCTATAAATGTAGCTCTCCCCTCCTCAGGTCTCAGTCTTGTTTGCTTTAATAAAGAAGTGTTACTAGAGAACTGTCTCCAGCATATTATGTCAAGAGAGCTGAAATCACAAACCCCACGTCACAACATAAATTAAATAAGCAGGGAGACAAAATACAGCCTTGTCGTACTCCTTTTCCAATTTTGAACCAATCAGTTGTTCCATATCCAGTTCTAACTGTAGCTTCTTGTCCCACATAGAGATTTCTCGGGAGACAAAGAAATGGGTGTGCCTGGTCACCTCATCTAAGAACTTGCCATAGTTTGCTGTGGTCGACACAGTCAAAGGCTTTTGCGTAGTCAATGAAGCAGAAGTAGATGTCTTTCTGGAACTCTCTAGCTTTCTCCATAATCCAGCGCATGTTTGCAATTTGGTCTCTGGTTCTTCTGCCTCTTCTAAATCCAGCTTGCACTTCTGGGAGTTCTCGATCCACATACTGCTTGAGCCTTCCTTGTAGAATTTTAAGCATAACCTTGCTAGCGTGTGAAATGAGTGCAATTGTGCGGTAGTTGGAGCATTCTTTGGCACTGCCCTTCTTTGGGATTGGGATGTAGACTGATCTTCTCCGATCTTCTGGCCACTGCTGAGTTTTCCAAATTTGCTGGCATATTGAGTGTAGCACCTTAACAGCATCATCTTTTAAAATTTTAAATAGTTCAGCTGGAATACCATCACTTCCACTGGCCTTGTTATTTGCAGTGCTTTCTGAGGCCCATTTGACTTCACTTTCCAGGATGTCTGGCTCAAGGTCAGCAACCACACTACCTGGGGTGTACGAGACATCCATAGCTTTCTGGTATAATTCCTCTGTGTATTCTTGCCACCTCTTCTTGATGTCTTCTGCTTCTGTTAGGTCCTTACCACTTTTGTCTTTTATTATGGTAATCTTTGTACGAAATGTTCCTTTCATAGCTCCAATTTTCTTGAACAGATCTCTGGTTCTTCCCATTCTGTTGTTTTCCTCTATTGTTTGCATTGCTCGTTTAAGAAGGCCTTCTTGTCTCTCCTTGCTATTCTTTGGAAATCTGAATGAGCCTTTGCCCTGCTTCGTTTTGATCTCCAAGGCCAAACTTGCCAGTTGTTCCTCTTATCTCTTGCCTCCCTACTTTAGCATTCCAATCCCCTATAATGAGAAGAACATCCTTCTTTGGTGTCACTTCTATAAGGTGTTGTAAGTCTTCATAGAATTGGTCAATTTCAGTTTCTTCAGCACCCGTAGTTGGTGCATAAACTTGGATTACTGTGATGTTAAAAGGTCTGCCTAGGATTGGTATCGAGATCATTCTATCATTCTATTCTATGTATAACTCCATACCATCCAACATTTCTCCCATGAACATAGGGACGTCCTAAGGAAAAGCAGGATAACATCAGAAACCAGGACAGCTTCAATAAATCTGGGACTGTCCCGGCAAAATTAGGGACAACTGGAAGGTTTGCAAAAGTGAGGAAGTTAAGATCAAGGAACAAGAGAGAAGTCATGAGTGAAGGACAAGCCAAAGGAGAGGTTGAGGGAGGAGGCTTATTGGTTTGTTCTTGTTCTTGTTTTTATTGTGTATTTTGTGTTTTTTACCTTGCATTTTTAAGTCGTAAACCAACCTTAAATCTACGGATGAAGGGCAGTATATACAATTAATAAAATAGTAACAATACTATTTGTTACTATCGACAGGCATGCCATTGTTCAGGAAGGTCTACTGTATAAATAGGGGTATAAATAGTAAAGAAGTATAAGTAATAAAGTAGCAGTAGTAAAGTGGAAGTAAAGTGGTAGTAAAGCAATAGTAAACCAGTAGGGAAGTAGCAGTTAAGTAATGGTAAAACAATAGTAAAGTGGTGGAATAGTAGCAGTAAAATAGCAGTAAAGTAGTAGTAACGCAGTAGTAAAATAGTAGTAAAATGGTAGTAAGGCAGTAGTGAAACAGCAGTAAGATAGTAGTAAAGAAGTAGTAAAGCGGTAGTAAAATGGTCCAATAGTAAAGTGGTGGAATAGCAGTAAAATAGTTTTAAAGTAGTAGTAAAATTGTAGAAAAATAGTAGTTAAATGGTAGTAAAGCAGTAGTAAGGTAGTAGTAAAATGGTAGTACAGTAGTAGTAAAGCGGTAGTAAAGCAGTAGTAAAACGGTAGTAAAGCAGTAGTAAAATGGTAGTAAAGTAGTAGAAAATTGTAGTAAAGTAGTAGTAAAGTGGTAGGAAAGTAGTAGTAAAGTGGTAGTAAAGTAGTAGTAAAGCAGGTTAAGTTGTCGAGGGCTGATTTCTTTTCCTTTCATAAAAAGCCTTCTGTTTCGACCGCCAAACCTCTCAAGGGAGCATTTGCAACCGTTTGGCACCATTTTAGAGTGAATGGTTGAAAGTCAGATTTTTGAATGAAATTGTGACCCCGGGGCATAGGGATTTTTTCAAAAAAATATTTTTCTGCCGGTTAAGTTGGCGTAGGGATGCGGGTGGCGCTGTGGGTAAAAGCCTCAGCGCCTAGGGCCTGCTGATCAAAAGGTCGGCGGTTCGAATCCACACGGCTGGGTGCGCTCCTGTTGCTTGGTCCCAGCGCCTGCCAACCTAGCAGTTCGAAAGCAACCCCGGGTGCAAGTAGATAAATAGGGACCGCTTACTGGCGGGAAGGTAAACGGCGTTTCCGTGTGCTGCGCTGGCTCACCAAATGCAGCTTTGTCACGCATTAGTAAAGCAGGTTAAGTTGTCGTAACAATATAGTAACAATACTATTTGTTACTATAGTACAAATACTATATTATAGGAACAATACTATTTGTTACTATAGACAGGCATGCCATTGTTCAGGAAGGTCTACTGTATAAATAGGGGTATAAATAGTAGCAGCAGTAAAGTGGAAGTAAAGTGGTAGTAAAGCATTAGTAAACCAGTAGGGAAGTAGCTGTTAAGTAATGGTAAAACAATAGTAAAGTGGTGGAATAGTAGCAGTAAAATAGCAGTAAAGTAGTAGTAACGCAGTAGTAAAATAGTAGTAAAATGGTAGTAAGGCAGTAGTGAAACAGCAGTAAGATAGTAGTAAAGAAGTAGTAAAGTGGTATTTAAATGGTCCAATAGTAAAGTGGTGGAATAGCAGTAAAAGAACTTTAAAGTAGTAGTAAAGTTGTAGTAAAATTGTAGAAAAATAGTAGTTAAATGGAAGTAAAGCAGTAGTAAGGTAGTAGTAAAATGGTAGTAAAGAATAGTAAAGCGGTAGTAAAGCAGTAGTAAAATTGTAGTAAAGCCGTAGTAAAGTAGTAGTAAAGTGATAGTAAAGTAGTAGTAAAGTAGTAGTAAAGCAGTAGTAAAGTGGTAGTAAAGTAGTAGTAAAGTGGTAGTAAAGTAGTAGTAAAGTGATAGTAAAGTAGTAGTAAAGTAGTAGTAAAGCAGTAGTAAGAATGACCTCAGAAGTGTTCGTTGTACAAAAAGGCGCCATGTTGATAGCCTCAATCACAGAGGTTTTTCCAGTTGTTTCCATATAAAGTAGTGGGGCGGGGGGGAATGGCTTCTCAGTGTTTGTATGTTGATCCCTGTTTACACTATTATGTTAAAAAGTACACCAGAATTTAGTGGCGTTGGATATTTTGGGTCCCAAAAGGTCCCCGCCAGCAGTGGCTGCATAAAATCCTTTAGTCAGAACTGAGCTATGGGCAACACACTGTCGTGAGTCAGGAGCTGTGTGAGGAGCCCGTAGTGAAAACTGAGGTGAGGACAAAAGCATACCCTCCAACATTTCTCCGATGAAAATAGGGGTGCCCTGTTCTGTAACAACAATTTTACTACAGTGGTACCTCAGCTTAAGTACTTAATTCGTTCCGGAGGTCCGTTCTTAAACTGAAACTGTTCTTAACCTGAAGCACCACTTTAGCTAATGGGGCCTCCTGCTGTTGCCGCGCCGCAAGATCACGATTTCTGTTCTCAGAAGCAAATTGCTTAACCTGAAGCACTATTTCTGGGTTACCGGAGTCTGTAACCTGAAGTATATGTAACCTGGACCATATGTAACCCGAGGTACCACTGTATTTATACCACATCCATCTGCCTGGGTTGCTCTAGCCCAGTGTTTCCCAACCGGTGTTCCGCGGCACACTAGTGTGCCGCGAGACCTTGCCTGGTGTGCCGCGAGTCGGGCGGCGAGAGGCGGGGCGGCGGCGGCGAGGATCCGTGTCGAGCCGGGGGCGGCTCCGCGGTGGTGGTGCCGAGGTTTCTCCATCCATTCTCCCCTCACACACACACACAGGAAATAACACAGGATCAGCTGACAGGACCCGGCCAATGGGGCCGCGGCGGGGCAGCGCGCGCAAAAGGGAGGAGCGCGAGACATCGGACGAGGAGGAGGCCGGCATGTCCGGGCAGCAGCAGCAACAACAGCAGCAGCAACTCCCGGCGACGGCTCCTCAAGCCCCGGGCAACCCTACTCCCTCACCGGCCTCGGCCCCGCCGGCCACCTCGGCCCCGCCGCCGCCCCCTCCTCCGCCCGCTATCGCTGCCACCACCACAACAGCCGCCGCCGCCTCAGCTGGGCCCATGCCTGCTGGGAGCGGCGGCGGCAGCAGCAGCGCCCCGGCGCCCTTCCTTCACGGCGGCGACCCGGCCCTCCTGGTTCGGGAGGCGGGCGCGAGAGCCCCACCCCTCGGCGCTCGCCAGCTCCGCGCGCGTCCTTGCCTGGGCGAAGGTGCTTCTTGGAAGGGAGGCTGCGGCGACCAAAGACCCCGGCGGCTGTCAGGAGGAAGCGGAGGAGGAGCGGGAGGCTGACCCCGAACTCGTGGGAGGAGGCGAGAGAGAGAAGGCGCTTGGGCAGCCATCCCAAGCCGGCGCACGGGGGCGCCCGTTTGGAGCTGCCCACCTGAGCGCACGGGACAGGAGCGGCGATTTGATTCGCGCCAGGCCACGCTTGCTGCGGAGGGAGGAGGAGAGCGGCGCCTTCCAGCCTCGTCTCGCTTCGTGACAGCGCCAACCGAGCCTGAGAGGGAGCAGATCCGAGGGGGATCTTCCCCACCCAGCCACCCCCTCGCCGCCCGCCCTGCTCCTGTCGTGGCAGCAGACGAGCCGACTCGCCCTGACCTGCGGGGTCCCCCACGCCGCCTCCGCTCACGGCGGCGACCCGGCCCTGAACGAGCAGGAGAAGGAGCTCAAGCGGCGCCTCAAGCGGCTCTACCCGGCTGTGGACGAGCAGGAGGAGGAGTTGGAGGAGTCCCTCAGTCCCTCGCTTTGCTGCCTCCTCCCCCCCCACCCCCAAAGCTTGGAGGTTCCCCGGCAAGGGGGAGGGGAAAAAATTGAAACTTACACTTTCGTGCGTCCCTCCCGGCGTGACGCTGCGCGTTGACGTCACGGGGCTGTAATGGTGGTGTGCCTCGAGATTTTTTTCATCAATCAAGTGTGCCTTTGCCCAAAAAAGGTTGGGAAACACTGCTCTAGCCACTCTGGGCGGCTTCCAAAACATATAAAAAGGTAATAAAACAGTAAACATTAAAAAACTTCCCTAGGTTGTTGTTGTTTAGTCGTTTAGTCGTGTCCGACTCTTCGTGACCCCATGGACCAGAGCACGCCAGGCACCTCTGTCCTCCACTACCTCCCGCAGTTTGGTCAAACTCATGCTGGTAACCTCGAAAACACTATCCAACCATCTGGTCCTCTGTCGCCCCCTTCTCCTTGTGCCCTCCATCTTTCCCAGCATCAGTGTCTTCTCCAGGGAGTCTTCTCTTCTCATGAGGTGGCCAAAGTACAGGAGCCTCAGCTTCACGATCTGTCCTTCCAGTGAGCACTCAGGGCTGATTTCCTTAAGAATGGATGCGTTTGATCTTCTTGCAGTCCATGGGACTCTCAAGAGTCTCCTCCAGCACCAGAATTCAAAAGCATCAATTCTTCGGCGATCAGCCTTCTTTATGGTCCAGCTCTCACTTCCATACATCACTACTGGGAAAACCATGGCTTTAACTATACCGACCTTTGTTGGCAAGGGGACGTCTCTACTTCTCAAGATGCTGTCTAGGCCTGTCATTGCCCTTCTCCCAAGAAGCAGGCGTCTTTTAATTATGTGGCTGCTGTCACCATCTGCAGTGATCGTGGAGCCCAAGAAAGTAAAATCTCTCACTGCCTCCATTTCTTCCCCTTCTATTTGCCAGGAGGTGATGGGACCAGCGGCCATGATCTTTGTTTTTTTGATGTTGAGCTTCAGACCATATTTTGCGCTCTCCTCTTTCACCCTCATTAAAAGGTTCTTTAATTCCTCCTCACTTTCTGCCATCAAGGTTGTGTCATCTGCATATCTGAGGTTGTTGATATTTCTTCCGGCAATCTTAATTCCAGCTTGGGATTCATCCAGCCCAGCCTTTCGCATGATGCATTCTGCATATAAATTGTTGTGTATTGAGTCAAAGGATTTTATATCTGTATTATTATTGTCTGTATTTGCATTAGGGTAAAGTAACTGCCTTTTGGTTCCAGAGGGTACAGCTACTATTGATTCATTTTAGCTGCTGTATTTGGATCCTCTGTCTTATTGGTTTCCTCCAAAAGGCAGGACTGTGATTGCCTGATATTGTTCCCTCCAAAATGTATCCTTTCTAGCTAGTTCCCTGTCTCTATAAATGTAGCTCTCCCCTCCTCAGGTCTCAGTCTTGTTTGCTTTAATAAAGAAGTGTTACTAGAGAACTGTCTCCAGCATATTATGTCAAGAGAGCTGAAATCACAAACCCCACGTCACAACATAAATTAAATAAGCAGGGAGACAAAATACAGCCTTGTCGTACTCCTTTTCCAATTTTGAACCAATCAGTTGTTCCATATGCAGTTCTAACTGTAGCTCCTTGTCCCACATAGAGATTTCTCGGGAGAAAGATGAGGTGATCAGGCACTCCCATTTCTTTAAGAACTTGCCATAGTTTGCTGTGGTCGACACAGTCAAAGGCTTTTGCGTAGTCAATGAAGCAGAAGTAGATGTCTTTCTGGAACTCTCTAGCTTTCTCCATAATCCAGCGCATGTTTGCAATTTGGTCTCTGGTTCTTCTGCCTCTTCTAAATCCAGCTTGCACTTCTGGGAGTTCTCGATCCACATACTGCTTGAGCCTTCCTTGTAGAATTTTAAGCATAACCTTGCTAGCGTGTGAAATGAGTGCAATTGTGCGGTAGTTGGAGCATTCTTTGGCACTGCCCTTCTTTGGGATTGGGATGTAGACTGATCTTCTGCAATCTTCTGGCCACTGCTGAGTTTTCCAAATTTGCTGGCATATTGAGTGTAGCACCTTAACAGCATCATCTTTTAAAATTTTAAATAGTTCAGCTGGAATACCATCACTTCCACTGGCCTTGTTATTTGCAGTGCTTTCTGAGGCCCATTTGACTTCACTTTCCAGGATGTCTGGCTCAAGGTCAGCAACCACACTACCTGGGGTGTACGAGACATCCATATCTTTCTGGTATAATTCCTCTGTGTATTCTTGCCACCTCTTCTTGATGTCTTCTGCTTCTCTTAGGTCCTTACCACTTTTGTCCTTTATTATGGTAATCTTTGTACGAAATGTTCCTTTCATAGCTCCAATTTTCTTGAACAGATCTCTGGTTCTTCCCATTCTGTTGTTTTCCTCTATTGTTTGCATTGCTCGTTTAAGAAGGCCTTCTTGTCTCTCCTTGCTATTCTTTGGAAATCTGCATTCAGTTTCCTGTATCTTTCACTATCTCCCTCGCATTTTGCTTGCCTTCTCTCCTCCGCTGTTTGTAAGGCCTCGTTGGACAGCCACTTTGCTTTCTTGCATTTCCTTTTCATTGGGATGGTTTTCGTTGTTGCCTCCTGTACAATGTTACCAGCCTCCATCCATAGTTCTTCAGGCACTCTGTCCACCAAATCTAAATCCTTAAACCTATTCGTCACTTCCGCTGTGTATTCATAAGGGATTTGACTTAGATGATATCTTACCGGCCCAGTGGTTTTCCCTACTTTCTTCAGTTCAAGTTTGAATTTTGCTATAAGAAGCTGATGATCTGAGCCACAGTCAGCTCCAGGTCTTGTTTTTGCTGACTGTATAGAGCCTCTCCATCTTTGGCTGCAGAGAATATAATCAATCTGATTTCGATGCTGCCCATCTGGTGATGTCCATGTGTAGAGTCGTCTCTCGTGTTGTTGGAAAACCGTGTTTGTGATGACCAGCTTGTTCTCTTGACAGAACTCTATTAGCCTTTGCCCTGCTTCGTTTTGATCTCCAAGGCCAAACTTGCCAGTTGTTCCTCTTATCTCTTGCCTCCCTACTTTAGCATTCCAATCCCCTATAATGAGAAGAACATCCTTCTTTGGTGTCACTTCTATAAGGTGTTGTAAGTCTTCATAGAATTGGTCAATTTCAGTTTCTTCAGCACCCGTAGTTGGTGCATAAACTTGGATTACTGTGATGTTAAAAGGTCTGCCTAGGATTGGTATCGAGATCATTCTATCATTCTATTCTATGTATAACTCCATACCATCCAACATTTCTCCCATGAACATAAGGACGTCCTAAGGAAAAGCAGGATAACATCAGAAACCAGGACAGCTTCAATAAATCTGGGACTGTCCCGGCAAAATTAGGGACAACTGGAAGGTTTGCAAAAGTGAGGAAGTTAAGATCAAGGAACAAGAGAGAAGTCATGAGTGAAGGACAAGCCAAAGGAGAGGTTGAGGGAGGAGGCTTATTGGTTTGTTCTTGTTCTTTTTTTTATTGTGTATTTTGTGTTTTTTACCTTGCATTTTTAAGTCGTAAACCAACCTTAAATCTACGGATGAAGGGCAGTATATACAATTAATAAAATAGTAACAATACTATTTGTTACTATAGACAGGCATGCCATTGTTCAGGAAGGTCTACTGTATAAATAGGGGTATAAATAGTAAAGTAGTATAAGTAATAAAGTAGCAGTAGTAAAGTGGAAGTAAAGTGGTAGTAAAGCAATAGTAAACCAGTAGGGAAGTAGCAGTTAAGTAATGGTAAAACAATAGTAAAGTGGTGGAATAGTAGCAGTAAAATAGCAGTAAAGTAGTAGTAACGCAGTAGTAAAATAGTAGTAAAATGGTAGTAAGGCAGTAGTGAAACAGCAGTAAGATAGTAGTAAAGAAGTAGTAAAGCGGTAGTAAAATGGTCCAATAGTAAAGTGGTGGAATAGCAGTAAAATAGCTTTAAAGTAGTAGTAAAGCAGTAGTAAAATTGTAGAAAAATAGTAGTTAAATGGTAGTAAAGCAGTAGTAAGGTAGTAGTAAAATGGTAGTAAAGTAGTAGTAAAGCGGTAGTAAAGCAGTAGTAAAACGGTAGTAAAGCAGTAGTAAAATGGTAGTAAAGTAGTAGAAAATTGTAGTAAAGTAGTAGTAAAGTGGTAGGAAAGTAGTAGTAAAGTGGTAGTAAAGTAGTAGTAAAGCAGGTTAAGTTGTCGAGGGCTGATTTCTTTTCCTTTCATAAAAAGCCTTCTGTTTCGACCGCCAAACCTCTCAAGGGAGCATTTGCAACCGTTTGGCACCATTTTAGAGTGAATGGTTGAAAGTCAGATTTTTGAATGAAATTGTGACCCCGGGGCATAGGGATTTTTTCAAAAAAATATTTTTCTGCCGGTTAAGTTGGCGTAGGGATGCGGGTGGCGCTGTGGGTAAAAGCCTCAGCGCCTAGGGCCTGCTGATCAAAAGGTCGGCGGTTCGAATCCACACGGCTGGGTGCGCTCCTGTTGCTTGGTCCCAGCGCCTGCCAACCTAGCAGTTCGAAAGCAACCCCGGGTGCAAGTAGATAAATAGGGACCGCTTACTGGCGGGAAGGTAAACGGCGTTTCCGTGTGCTGCGCTGGCTCACCAAATGCAGCTTTGTCACGCATTAGTAAAGCAGGTTAAGTTGTCGTAACAATATAGTAACAATACTATTTGTTACTATAGTACAAATACTATATTATAGGAACAATACTATTTGTTACTATAGACAGGCATGCCATTGTTCAGGAAGGTCTACTGTATAAATAGGGGTATAAATAGTAGCAGCAGTAAAGTGTAAGTAAAGCGGTAGTAAAGCATTAGTAAACCAGTAGGGAAGTAGCTGTTAAGTAATGGTAAAACAATAGTAAAGTGGTGGAATAGTAGCAGTAAAATAGCAGTAAAGTAGTAGTAACGCAGTAGTAAAATAGTAGTAAAATGGTAGTAAGGCAGTAGTGAAACAGCAGTAAGATAGTAGTAAAGAAGTAGTAAAGTGGTATTTAAATGGTCCAATAGTAAAGTGGTGGAATAGCAGTAAAAGAACTTTAAAGTAGTAGTAAAGTTGTAGTAAAATTGTAGAAAAATAGTAGTTAAATGGAAGTAAAGCAGTAGTAAGGTAGTAGTAAAATGGTAGTAAAGAATAGTAAAGCGGTAGTAAAGCAGTAGTAAAATTGTAGTAAAGCAGTAGTAAAGTAGTAGTAAAGCAGTAGTAAAGTAGTAGTAAAGTGATAGTAAAGTAGTAGTAAAGTAGTAGTAAAGCAGTAGTAAAGTGGTAGTAAAGTAGTAGTAAAGTGGTAGTAAAGTAGTAGTAAAGTGGTAGTAAAGTAGTAGTAAAGTAGTAGTAAAGTGGTAGTAAAGTAGTAGTAAAGTAGTAGTAAAGCAGTAGTAAGAATGACCTCAGAAGTGTTCGTTGTACAAAAAGGCGCCATGTTGATAGCCTCAATCACAGAGGTTTTTCCAGTTGTTTCCATATAAAGTAGTAGGGCGGGGGGAATGGCTTCTCAGTGTTTGTATGTTGATCCCTGTTTACACTATTATGTTAAAAAGTACACCAGAATTTAGTGGCGTTGGATATTTTGGGTCCCAAAAGGTCCCCGCCAGCAGTGGCTGCATAAAATCCTTTAGTCAGAACTGAGCTATGGGCAACACACTGTCGTGAGTCAGGAGCTGTGTTTGGAGGCCGTAGTCAAAACTGAGGTGAGGACAAAAGCATACCCTCCAACATTTCTCCGATGAAAATAGGGGTGCCCTGTTCTGTAACAACAATTTTACTACAGTGGTACCTCAGGTTAAGTACTTAATTCGTTCCGGAGGTCCGTTCTTAAACTGAAACTGTTCTTAACCTGAAGCACCACTTTAGCTAATGGGGCCTCCTGCTGTCGCCGCGCCGCCGGATCACGATTTCTGTTCTCAGAAGCAAATTTCTTAACCTGAAGCACTATTTCTGGGTTACCGGAGTCTGTAACCTGAAGCATCTGTAACCTGAAGCATATGTAACCTGGACCATATGTAACCCGAGGTACCACTGTATTTATACCACATCCATCTGCCTGGGTTACTCTAGCCACTCTGGGCGGCTTCCAAAACATATAAAAAGGTAATAAAACAGTAAACATTAAAAAACTTCCCTAGGTTGTTGTTGTTTAGTCGTTTAGTCGTGTCCGACTCTTCGTGACCCCATGGACCAGAGCACGCCAGGCACCTCTGTCCTCCACTACCTCCCGCAGTTTGGTCAAACTCATGCTGGTAACCTCGAAAACACTATCCAACCATCTCGTCCTCTGTCGTCCCCTTCTCCTTGTGCCCTCCATCTTTCCCAGCATCAGTGTCTTCTCCAGGGAGTCTTCTCTTCTCATGAGGTGGCCAAAGTACAGGAGCCTCAGCTTCACGATCTGTCCTTCCAGTGAGCACTCAGGGCTGATTTCCTTAAGAATGGATGCGTTTGATCTTCTTGCAGTCCATGGGATTCTCAAGAGTCTCCTCCAGCACCAGAATTCAAAAGCATCAATTCTTCGGCGATCAGCCTTCTTTATGGTCCAGCTCTCACTTCCATACATCACTACTGGGAAAACCATGGCTTTAACTATACGGACCTTTGTTGGCAGGGGGACGTCTCTACTTCTCAAGATGCTGTCTAGGCCTGTCATTGCCCTTCTCCCAAGAAGCAGGAGTCTTTTAATTATGTGGCTGCTGTCACCATCTGCAGTGATCATGGAGCCCAAGAAAGTAAAATCTCTCACTGCCTCCATTTCTTCCCCTTCTATTTGCCAGGAGGTGATGGGACCAGCGGCCATGATCTTTGTTTTTTTGATGTTGAGCTTCAGACCATATTTTGCGCTCTCCTCTTTCACCCTCATTAAAAGGTTCTTTAATTCCTCCTCACTTTCTGCCATCAAGGTTGTGTCATCTGCATATCTGAGGTTGTTGATATTTCTTCCGGCAATCTTAATTCCAGCTTGGGATTCATCCAGCCCAGCCTTTCGCATGATGCATTCTGCATATAAATTGTTGTGTATTGAGTCAAAGGATTTTATATCTGTATTATTATTGTCTGTATTTGCATTAGGGTAAAGTAACTGCCTTTTGGTTCCAGAGGGTACAGCTACTATTGGTTCATTTTAGCTGCTGTATTTGGATCCTCTGTCTTATTGGTTTCCTCCAAAAGGCAGGACTGTGATTGCCTGATATTGTTCCCTCCAAAATGTATCCTTTCTAGCTAGTTCCCTGTCCCTATAAATGTAGCTCTCCCCTCCTCAGGTCTCAGTCTTGTTTGCTTTAAGAAAGAAGTGTTACTAGAGAACTGTCTCCAGCATATTATGTCAAGAGAGCTGAAATCACAAACCCCACGTCACAACATAAATTAAATAAGCAGGGAGACAAAATACAGCCTTGTCGTACTCCTTTTCCAATTTTGAACCAATCAGTTGTTCCATATCCAGTTCTAACTGTAGCTTCTTGTCCCACATAGAGATTTCTCGGGAGACAGATGAGGTGATCAGGCACTCCCATTTCTTTAAGAACTTGCCATAGTTTGCTGTGGTCGACACAGTCAAAGGCTTTTGCGTAGTCAATGAAGCAGAAGTAGATGTCTTTCTGGAACTCTCTAGCTTTCTCCATAATCCAGCGCATGTTTGCAATTTGGTCTCTGGTTCTTCTGCCTCTTCTAAATCCAGCTTGCACTTCTGGGAGTTCTCGATCCACATACTGCTTGAGCCTTCCTTGTAGAATTTTAAGCATAACCTTGCTAGCGTGTGAAATGAGTGCAATTGTGCGGTAGTTGGAGCATTCTTTGGCACTGCCCTTCTTTGGGATTGGGATGTAGACTGATCTTCTCCAATCTTCTGGCCACTGCTGAGTTTTCCAAATTTGCTGGCATATTGAGTGTAGCACCTTAACAGCATCATCTTTTAAAATTTTAAATAGTTCAGCTGGAATACCATCACTTCCACTGGCCTTGTTATTTGCAGTGCTTTCTGAGGCCCATTTGACTTCACTTTCCAGGATGTCTGGCTCAAGGTCAGCAACCACACTACCTGGGGTGTACGAGACATCCATATCTTTCTGGTATAATTCCTCTGTGTATTCTTGCCACCTCTTCTTGATGTCTTCTGCTTCTCTTAGGTCCTTACCACTTTTGTCCTTTATTATGGTAATCTTTGTACGAAATGTTCCTTTCATAGCTCCAATTTTCTTGAACAGATCTCTGGTTCTTCCCATTCTGTTGTTTTCCTCTATTGTTTGCATTGCTCGTTTAAGAAGGCCTTCTTGTCTCTCCTTGCTATTCTTTGGAAATCTGCATTCAGTTTCCTGTATCTTTCACTATCTCCCTCGCATTTTGCTTGCCTTCTCTCCTCCGCTGTTTGTAAGGCCTCGTTGGACAGCCACTTTGCTTTCTTGCATTTCCTTTTCATTGGGATGGTTTTCGTTGTTGCCTCCTGTACAATGTTACCAGCCTCCATCCATAGTTCTTCAGACACTCTGTCCACCAAATCTAAATCCTTAAACCTGTTCGTCACTTCCACTGTGTATTCATAAGGGATTTGACATAGATGATATCTTACCGGCCCAGTGGTTTTCCCTACTTTCTTCAGTTTAAGTTTGAATTTTGCTATAAGAAGCTGATGATCTGAGCCACAGTCAGCTCCAGGTCTTGTTTTTGCTGACTGTATAGAGCCTCTCCATCTTTGGCTGCAGAGAATATAATCAATCTGATTTCGATGCTGCCCATCTGGTGATGTCCATGTGTAGAGTCGTCTCTTGTGTTGTTGGAAAAGCGTGTTTGTGATGACCAGCTTGTTCTCTTGACAGAACTCTATTAGCCTTTGCCCTGCTTCGTTTTGATCTCCAAGGCCAAACTTGCCAGTTGTTCCTCTTATCTCTTGCCTCCCTACTTTAGCATTCCAATCCCCTATAATGAGAAGAACATCCTTCTTTGGTGTCACTTCTATAAGGTGTTGTAAGTCTTCATAGAATTGGTCAATTTCAGTTTCTTCAGCACCAGTAGTTGGTGCATAAACTTGGATTACTGTGATGTTAAAAGGTCTGCCTTGGATTCATATCGAGATCATTCTATCATTCTATTCTATGTATAACTCCATACCATCCAACATTTCTCCCATGAACATAGGGACGTCCTAAGGAAAAGCAGGATAACATCAGAAACCAGGACAGCTTCAATAAATCTGGGACTGTCCCGGCAAAATTAGGGACAACTGGAAGGTTTGCAAAAGTGAGGAAGTTAAGATCAAGGAACAAGAGAGAAGTCATGAGTGAAGGACAAGCCAAAGGAGAGGTTGAGGGAGGAGGCTTATTGGTTTGTTCTTGTTCTTGTTTTTATTGTGTATTTTGTGTTTTTTACCTTGCATTTTTAAGTCGTAAACCAACCTTAAATCTACGGATGAAGGGCAGTATATACAATTAATAAAATAGTAACAATACTATTTGTTACTATAGACAGGCATGCCATTGTTCAGGAAGGTCTACTGTATAAATAGGGGTATAAATAGTAAAGTAGTATAAGTAATAAAGTAGCAGTAGTAAAGTGGAAGTAAAGTGGTAGTAAAGCAATAGTAAACCAGTAGGGAAGTAGCAGTTAAGTAATGGTAAAACAATAGTAAAGTGGTGGAATAGTAGCAGTAAAATAGCAGTAAAGTAGTAGTAACGCAGTAGTAAAATAGTAGTAAAATGGTAGTAAGGCAGTAGTGAAACAGCAGTAAGATAGTAGTAAAGAAGTAGTAAAGCGGTAGTAAAATGGTCCAATAGTAAAGTGGTGGAATAGCAGTAAAATAGCTTTAAAGTAGTAGTAAAGCAGTAGTAAAATTGTAGAAAAATAGTAGTTAAATGGTAGTAAAGCAGTAGTAAGGTAGTAGTAAAATGGTAGTAAAGTAGTAGTAAAGCGGTAGTAAAGCAGTAGTAAAACGGTAGTAAAGCAGTAGTAAAATGGTAGTAAAGTAGTAGAAAATTGTAGTAAAGTAGTAGTAAAGTGGTAGGAAAGTAGTAGTAAAGTGGTAGTAAAGTAGTAGTAAAGCAGGTTAAGTTGTCGAGGGCTGATTTCTTTTCCTTTCATAAAAAGCCTTCTGTTTCGACCGCCAAACCTCTCAAGGGAGCATTTGCAACCGTTTGGCACCATTTTAGAGTGAATGGTTGAAAGTCAGATTTTTGAATGAAATTGTGACGCCGGGGCATAGGGATTTTTTCAAAAAAATATTTTTCTGCCGGTTAAGTTGGCGTAGGGATGCGGGTGGCGCTGTGGGTAAAAGCCTCAGCGCCTAGGGCCTGCTGATCAAAAGGTCGGCGGTTCGAATCCACACGGCTGGGTGCGCTCCTGTTGCTTGGTCCCAGCGCCTGCCAACCTAGCAGTTCGAAAGCAACCCCGGGTGCAAGTAGATAAATAGGGACCGCTTACTGGCGGGAAGGTAAACGGCGTTTCCGTGTGCTGCACTGGCTCACCAAATGCAGCTTTGTCACGCATTAGTAAAGCAGGTTAAGTTGTCGTAACAATATAGTAACAATACTATTTGTTACTATAGTACAAATACTATATTATAGGAACAATACTATTTGTTACTATAGACAGGCATGCCATTGTTCAGGAAGGTCTACTGTATAAATAGGGGTATAAATAGTAGCAGCAGTAAAGTGGAAGTAAAGTGGTAGTAAAGCATTAGTAAACCAGTAGGGAAGTAGCTGTTAAGTAATGGTAAAACAATAGTAAAGTGGTGGAATAGTAGCAGTAAAATAGCAGTAAAGTAGTAGTAACGCAGTAGTAAAATAGTAGTAAAATGGTAGTAAGGCAGTAGTGAAACAGCAGTAAGATAGTAGTAAAGAAGTAGTAAAGTGGTATTTAAATGGTCCAATAGTAAAGTGGTGGAATAGCAGTAAAAGAACTTTAAAGTAGTAGTAAAATTGTAGTAAAATTGTAGAAAAATAGTAGTTAAATGGAAGTAAAGCAGTAGTAAGGTAGTAGTAAAATGGTAGTAAAGAATAGTAAAGCGGTAGTAAAGCAGTAGTAAAATTGTAGTAAAGCAGTAGTAAAGTAGTAGTAAAGTGATAGTAAAGTAGTAGTAAAGTAGTAGTAAAGCAGTAGTAAAGTGGTAGTAAAGTAGTAGTAAAGTGGTAGTAAAGTAGTAGTAAAGTGATAGTAAAGTAGTAGTAAAGTGGTAGTAAAGTAGTAGTAAAGTAGTAGTAAAGCAGTAGTAAGAATGACCCTAGAAGTGTTCGTTGTAGAAAAAGGCGCCATGTTGATAGCCTCAATCACAGAGGTTTTTCCAGTTGTTTCCATATAAAGTAGTGGGGCGGGGGGGAATGGCTTCTCAGTGTTTGTATGTTGATCCCTGTTTACACTATTATGTTAAAAAGTACACCAGAATTTAGTGGCGTTGGATATTTTGGGTCCCAAAAGGTCCCCGCCAGCAGTGGCTGCATAAAATCCTTTAGTCAGAACTGAGCTATGGGCAACACACTGTCGTGAGTCAGGAGCTGTGTGAGGAGCCCGTAGTGAAAACTGAGGTGAGGACAAAAGCATACCCTCCAACATTTCTCCGATGAAAATAGGGGTGCCCTGTTCTGTAACAACAATTTTACTACAGTGGTACCTCAGGTTAAGTACTTAATTCGTTCCGGAGGTCCGTTCTTAAACTGAAACTGTTCTTAACCTGAAGCACCACTTTAGCTAATGGGGCCTCCTGCTGTTGCCGCGCCGCCGGATCACGATTTCTGTTCTCAGAAGCAAATTTCTTAACCTGAAGCACTATTTCTGGGTTAGCGGAGTCTGTAACCTGAAGCGTCTGTAACCTGAAGCATATGTAACCTGAAGCATATGTAACCCGAGGTACCACTGTATTTATACCACATCCATCTGCCTGGGTTGCTCTAGCCACTCTGGGCGGCTTCCAAAACATATAAAAAGGTAATAAAACAGTAAACATTAAAAAACTTCCCTAGGTTGTTGTTGTTTAGTCGTTTAGTCGTGTCCGACTCTTCGTGACCCCATGGACCAGAGCACGCCAGGCACCTCTGTCCTCCACTACCTCCCGCAGTTTGGTCAAACTCATGCTGGTAACCTCGAAAACACTATCCAACCATCTCGTCCTCTGTCGCCCCCTTCTCCTTGTGCCCTCCATCTTTCCCAGCATCAGTGTCTTCTCCAGGGAGTCTTCTCTTCTCATGAGGTGGCCAAAGTACAGGAGCCTCAGCTTCACGATCTGTCCTTCCAGTGAGCACTCAGGGCTGATTTCCTTAAGAATGGATGCGTTTGATCTTCTTGCAGTCCATGGGACTCTCAAAGTCTCCTCCAGCACCAGAATTCAAAAGCATCAATTCTTCGGCGATCAGCCTTCTTTATGGTCCAGCTCTCACTTCCATACATCACTACTGGGAAAACCATGGCTTTAACTATACGGACCTTTGTTGGCAAGGGGACGTCTCTACTTCTCAAGATGCTGTCTAGGCCTGTCATTGCCTTTCTCCCAAGAAGCAGGCGTCTTTTAATTATGTGGCTGCTGTCACCATCTGCAGTGATCATGGAGCCCAAGAAAGTAAAATCTCTCACTGCCTCCATTTCTTCCCCTTCTATTTGCCAGGAGGTGATGGGACCAGTGGCCATGATCTTTGTTTTTTTGATGTTGAGCTTCAGACCATATTTTGCGCTCTCCTCTTTCACCCTCATTAAAAGGTTCTTTAATTCCTCCTCACTTTCTGCCATCAAGGTTGTGTCATCTGCATATCTGAGGTTGTTGATATTTCTTCCGGCAATCTTAATTCCAGCTTGGGATTCATCCAGCCCAGCCTTTCGCATGATGCATTCTGCATATAAATTGTTGTGTATTGAGTCAAAGGATTTTATATCTGTATTATTATTGTCTGTATTTGCATTAGGGTAAAGTAACTGCCTTTTGGTTCCAGAGGGTACAGCTACTATTGGTTCATTTAAGCTGCTGTATTTGGATCCTCTGTCTTATTGGTTTCCTCCAAAAGGCAGGACTGTGATTGCCTGATATTGTTCCCTCCAAAATGTATCCTTTCTAGCTAGTTCCCTGTCCCTATAAATGTAGCTCTCCCCTCCTCAGGTCTCTTTTTTTATAATATTTTTTATTGAGTTTGTGAAATACAGAAAAAAGAATAAAGAACATATTATAAGAGTAAAGTAGAAAGGTTACAAATTTTCTTGTTCTTTTTTCCAAGTCTACTGGACTTCCCCACATCCTCCCAACCCTGCATTCTCTGTGATACATAACATCAGCAATTTGTTAACTTGTTTCAATACTTGTTGTATCCTTCATTTTATCATGTTACCCAATTTCAAATGTGTTATAACCCAAATCATGTACATTTTCATTTAAACACAATAAAGTTGTTTCATTATTCTATCTCTGACTTCTTGTGCCTTAATTTCCATTTCTTTAGTTTAACATTACTGAAGCTAGAATTTCCTAAAAGGTGCATTTTTTAACATTCATACAGCTTATAATGTTTTTTCAGATAGTCCTTAAATTTTTTCCATTCCTCCTCAATTGTTTCTTCTCCCAAGTCTCGGATTCTGCCAGTCATTTCGGCCAGTTCCATGTAGTCCATCAACTGCGTGTGCCATTCCTCCAGTGTGGGTAAATCTTGTGTCTTCCAATGCTTTGCAATCAGGATCCTTGCTGCTGTAGTAGCGTACATAAAACAAGTTTTGTCCTTCTTAAGCACTCTCTGGTCCACCATGCCCAGGAGGAAGGCCTCTGGTTTCTTAGGTAAGGTAAATCTAAGTACCTTTTTTAGTTCATTATGAATCATCTCCCAAAAGGCCTTCACTTTCGGGCAGGTCCACCAGAGGTGAAAAAATGTCCCTTCCGCCTCTTTACATTTCCAACATTTATTATCAGACAGGTGATATATCTTAGCAAGCTTGACTGGGGTCATGTACCACCGGTATATCATTTTCATAATGTTTTCCTTCAAGGCACTACATGCCGTAAATTTCATTCCGGTGTTCCATAACCTTTCCCAGTCTTCAAACATAATGTTATGCCCCAAATCCTGCGCCCACTTTATCATGGCGGATTTGACTGTCTCATCCTGAGTATTCCATTTAAGCAGCAGGTTATACATTCTCGAAAGTAGTTTACTTTTTGGTTCTAACAGTTCTGTCTCTAGTTTCGATTTTTCCACCTGGAATCCAACCTTCTTGTCTACTTTAAAAACCTCTT
The DNA here is from genome assembly GCF_964106915.1 of Podarcis gaigeae. Taxonomy (NCBI): domain Eukaryota; kingdom Metazoa; phylum Chordata; class Lepidosauria; order Squamata; family Lacertidae; genus Podarcis; species Podarcis gaigeae. The sequence goes on along the minus strand of NC_139677.1, from coordinate 13,022,878 downwards.
GAATTTGTGCATAATGCAACCAATCTCGCACCTTGTTTTTTAATTTTTCCAAGCTCTGCAACCTCCAATTGTCTCCAATCTTTTCAATTATTTCCCCATATTTAGGCCAATTGGCCTCCATGTTAAGTCTCTTACGTGCCTTGGCCTCCACCGGTGAGAGCCACCTCGGAGTCTTACTCTCCAATAAGTCTTTATATTTTGTCCAGACCATTAAAATTGCTCTCCTAACAATGTGGTTTTTAAACAATTTGTGCACTTTAACCTTGTCATACCACAAATATGCATGCCACCCAAAAGCATTGTCAAACCCTTCCAGATCTAGGACATCAGTGTTTTCCAGTAAGATCCAATCTTTCAACCAGCAGAAGGCTGCGGATTCATAATATAACCTCAAGTCTGGCAGGGCAAATCCCCCTCTTTCTTTCGCATCAGTTAATATTTTAAACTTTATTCGGGGCTTTTTGCCCTGCCAAACAAACTTAGAAATATCCTTCTGCCACTTTCCAAAACATTCCACCTTGTCCACGATCTGTAGGGCCTGAAACAAAAATAACATTTTTGGCAATACATTCATCTTTATAGCTGCTATTCGGCCCAACAAGGAAAGTTTCAATCTTGACCACGTTTCCAAATCTCTTTTGATTTCTGACCAACATTTCTCGTAGTTGTCTTTAAACAAATTCAAATTTTTGGAGGTCAGATACACCCCTAGGTATTTTACTTTTTTAACCACATTTAATTCTGTTTCTTTCAGGAACTCATCTGTTTCTGTAGTTGTCAAATTTTTTGCTAAAACCTTAGTTTTTTGCTTGTTCAGCTTAAATCCCAACACCCGACCAAAGTCAGAAATTAATTCTAACACTCTTTTAGTACTAGAGACTGGCTCCTGTAATGTTAATACCAGGTCATCTGCAAATGCTTTCAATTTATATTGTTTCACTCCGACCTCAATTCCCTGTACCAACCGGTCCTTTCTAATCATGTTCAATAGCACCTCCAGAACTGAAATAAACAATAGGGGGGATAGAGGGCACCCCTGCCGTGTCCCTTTTTCAATTTTAAACTCCTCTGTCACCACATTGTTTACTATCAATTTGGCTTTTTGTTCTGAATATATTGCTTCTATTCCATTTTCAAACCCCCGCCCCACTCCCATCCCTTCCAAATTTTTCTTCATAAACATCCAAGAAATGTTGTCAAAGGCTTTCTCCGCATCAATAAAGATTAACACCGCTCTAGTGTTGAGATTTGTTTGTAAAAGTTCCAAAATGTCGATGATGTTTCTTGTGTTGTCAAACAAATGCCTACCAGGGAGAAAGCCTGCCTGGTCCTTATGGATCACTTCATTAAGCACTTTTTTAAACCTACTTGCCAAAATGTCTGCAAAAATTTTGTAATCCACATTTAGGAGTGAGATGGGGCGGTAGTTCTTAAGCTGGGTCTTTTCAGTTTCTAGTTTGGGTATCAATGTGATGAAGGCTTCTTTCCACGTTTCCGGTGCCTTCCTCCCCTCCATAATCTGGTTACAAACCTCCAACAAAGGTTGTATCAAGTAGTCCTTCAGAACCTTATAATATTTGGAGGTAAGTCCATCAGGGCCTGGAGATTTGCCTAATTGGAGGTTCTGAATGGCACTTTCAGTTTCTTGCTGTGTGATATTACTATTCAGGATTGTTCTCATTTCCTGAGGTATTTTCTGTAATCCGTTGGTTTTAAGAAATTGGTCCACCTCCGAATCTTTCTGTGGCCCTTGTGAATAAAGTTCTTTGAAATATCTCTGGAAGCACTTTCTAATTTCCTCGGGTTTCTGAACCATTCTCCCTTCAATCTCTAGATTTGTAACTGTATTAAGTTTTTGTCTCTTTTTCAACTGCCATGCTAGCAGTTTCCCACACTTATTTGCTGATTCAAAAGATCTTTGTTTCATTTGTTTAATTTTCCATTCCACCTCTTGATTTATCAATTTCAAATATTGTGCTTGGAAAAATTTCACTTCTCTCAGCACTTCCTTCGACTTGGGCCTGGATCTTAGTTTTTTCTCTCCATCTCTTATTTTTTCCAATATCTTCTCCTTCTTTTCATTCCAGAGCTTTTTCTTGATCGTATTTCGTTGTATTAGAAACCCTCTCATGACTGCTTTACTTGCGTCCCAGATTGTTCTTTTTTCCACAGTGGTATTTAAATTTATCTCAAAATAGTCTTTTAAAGTTTTTTGGGCCTTCTTAACAATCTTCTCGTCCCTTAGTAAGGTGTCATTCATTTTCCATCTAAAGGATCCGATTGTATTTAGTCTCAGTTCCATTTTCAAAGCGTTATGGTCGGAGCAGGTTTTTGGGCAGATTTCCACCTTTCTAGTCTTGGGTGCCAGTCCTCTAGTTATCCATATTTGGTCGATTCGTGTCCATGTCAGATGAGCTTCAGAAAAGAAAGTTCCTTCTTTTCCTAGGGGGTTCTTAACCCTCCATATGTCAATTAAGTCCACATTGTCAGTCATTTCAAAGAAAGTTTTAGGTAGTCTACCATCTTTCGTTATGTTAGCGCTTTGCGACTTATCCATATTTACAGACACCACCCCATTCATATCACCCATCATAATAATGTTGTTGTAGTCTAAGTAGTCCAGCATAATCTCATGCAGCTTCCTGAAAAATTCCGATTTTCCTTCATTTGGAGCATATATTCCTAATATCAAAATTTTTTCTCCTTGTGTCTGAATTTCAATCGCCAAAATTCTGCCGTGTTCGTCTTTAAATAAAAGTTTCGGTGACAGGCTCTCCTTTGCATATAACACCACTCCTCTTTTCTTAACTTTATCCGAAGAAATAAATTCTTGGCCTAGTCTTTTATTAATTAGCACTTTTCTGTGGAGCCTTGTCACATGCGTTTCTTGCAGGCAAATAATGTCCAATTGTTCTTTTTTCAAAATATGAAATACTTTTCTTCTTTTTTCCGGAGAATTTCCGCCATTTATATTCCAACTGAGAAGCTGCAACGACATCCTGGTCTAATTGGTGGGTCCTACAGTGGGGTGTCTAGGTTTCCCTCCGATCCCGGAGGTGGTAATGCTGGTCCAGATCCAGACGGTGTAGGTTTTGGAGATGGTCCCGGTGGTGGTGGTGGCCAAGAAGCTGTGGCTCCTTTCTGGAGGTCCTTCTCGTGGTCGTGTAAGAACTTCTGTTGGTCCTCAGGTGTTTTAATTCTTACTTTCCTTCCTTTGTAAGTAAATGATAGTCCTTGCGGAAACTCCCACCTATAAGGGATTGTGTTGTATCTCAGCAGTTTGGTCAAATCTGTGTAAGTGGTCCTGAGATCCAAAAGATGTTTGGGTATGTCTCTGTAAATTTCAGCCTTTTTACCTTCTATCTCCAAGGATTTTTTAAAATGTAGGCCTAGTATCTTGTCTCTTTCCTCTCTTGATCTCAAAATAACCAAACAGTCTCTGGACTTATCCTTCTTTATCGATTTTCCCAGTCTAAAAGCCGTCACAATTTTAAAATCCTTGTCTTCCTCAATCCCCCAGAATTTGGAGAACAAAAGTGTTAAAAATCCCTGTAAATTTCCTTCCTCCAGTTCTGGGATGGCCCTTAACCTGAGATTATTTTCCTTACTTTTCAATTCAACCAATGACAGGTAGGCTTGTTGTTCCCCTACCTGTCTTTTCAGAGGCCTTACTTCCCCCTTGATCTCATCAACCTTTTTGTTCGCCTGTTCTGCTTTTTGACTGGCTTCCACAGCTAATTTATAGTTTTCAGCCGTGGCTCCTTGCAATTTCTCAATTGCCTGAGTGTGCTGGGAAACCTGCTCAGATAATTTACTAATAGAGGATGTAGCTTGGTCAATTTTTGATGATTGATTGTCCACTTTTTGATTTAAAATTGCCAGTTGTTCCAAAATTTGTTTCAGGACTATTTCAGATCCTCCAGTTGCCATATCTTCTGCAGCAGGCTCTTCAGCTTCCACCTCCTGTGCTGTCAGCACAGTTGGGACAGATGATCTTCGTTGATGAGATAGGGTTGTTTGAACAAGTTGCACTGGTTTCTTTTCTTTTTCTTTAGCTTTAGCTGCTCTTGTTCTCCCTGAGCCACTCATTCCACACCTGCCTCTGTTCAAGGTCAAATTTTCTTTTGTTCCATAAGTCAGACAAGTCCAGAGTGTAAACAATTTAACCACAGAAAATCACAATAAAGTACAGTTCCCAGGCCTCTATGTCTCCACAATCCTCTAGGGGGGGTATTTCAAAGTTTCAAGGAAGGAGAGAACTCTTTTCCGCCATTGAAGTTCTTATGTTCCCTATATTAAATCTTAGTAGTTCCAGAGCACAAAAGGAAGGTTCCCCGGGCTTTCTATTTCTTGAAAAAAGGCCACAAGGTGTCAAGAAAGGTCCCAGCAACAGTGTTTAAACGTTAATGTCTCAGTCTATGTATCAGTTTAAACTCCAATAACAGTATCAGCAGTTTGACAGTTCTCTTTTGCACACTGACAGTCCGACAGCTGGGTTGTCCCTTTTAACTCCGCATAGTTCAAAATTAGGAAGAAAGTTCCAAGAATAAAGTCCACAGATTTTACAAAGATTTCCTGCTTGTCTTTTCACTACAAAGTCTATCAAATACACCCTCGTTTTGCTTTTGCAATCCCTTTTAAACGCTTCAGCGCTCTTCTGAACCGTTGCTTTGATCTAGTTAGCAAGATCGGGAGACGGACTTCCTGTTACTCGCCTCCCGTTTTCAGCCAAATTCCAAAATTTTAGTCCGATATTTAGTTCCCCTTACTCACGGGTATGTTGCAGCCAATTTTGATGTTTTCAAGAAGAAAGGTCGGCGCTCATCAGCAGCAGCAGCGCGGCTTTGCATCCACGAAAAGAGCGATGAACTCACAGCGCCGCTCCCCCTTTCACGTTCCGGAGCCCCTTACGGGGTTCCTTCTTCGTTTCTGGGGGGGCTTTTGGGGCCCGCCGAGTCCCACGGCCACAGGCTCGCTCTGCCTGTGGTTTTTCTTGATGGGTCTCCGCTTTGCCGCAGCGGACGACCCTTTTTCGCGGAGCCCCTCTTCACAGAGTAAAGAGGACCGCCATTGCCGTTTTGCGCCACCTCCGGAGGTCCTCTCCCCTCCTCAGGTCTCAGTCTTGTTTGCTTTAATAAAGAAGTGTTACTAGAGAACTGTCTCCAGCATATTATGTCAAGAGAGCTACCTGGGGTGTACGAGACATCCATATCTTTCTGGTATAATTCCTCTGTGTATTCTTGCCACCTCTTCTTGATGTCTTCTGCTTCTGTTAGGTCCTTACCACTTTTGTCCTTTATTATGGTAATCTTTGTACGAAATGTTCCTTTCATAGCTCCAATTTTCTTGAACAGATCTCTGGTTCTTCCCATTCTGTTGTTTTCCTCTATTGTTTGCATTGCTCGTTTAAGAAGGCCTTCTTGTCTCTCCTTGCTATTCTTTGGAAATCTGCATTCAATTTCCTGTATCTTTCACTATCTCCCTCGCATTTTGCTTGCCTTCTCTCCTCCACTGTTTGTAAGGCCTCGTTGGACAGCCACTTTGCTTTCTTGCATTTCCTTTTCATTGGGATGGTTTTCGTTGTTGCCTCCTGTACAATGTTACCAGCCTCCATCCATAGTTCTTCAGGCACTCTGTCCACCAAATCTAAATCCTTAAACCTGTTCGTCACTTCCACTGTGTATTCATAAGGGATTTGACTTAGATGACATCTTACCGGCCCAGTGGTTTTCCCTACTTTCTTCAGTTTAAGTTTGAATTTTGCTATAAGAAGCTGATGATCTGAGCCACAGTCAGCTCCAGGTCTTGTTTTTGCTGACTGTATAGAGCCTCTCCATCTTTGGCTGCAGAGAATATAATCAATCTGATTTCGATGCTGCCCATCTGGTGATGTCCATGTGTAGAGTCGTCTCTTGTGTTGTTGGAAAAGCGTGTTTATGATGACCAGCTTGTTCTCTTGACAGAACTCTATTAGCCTTTGCCCTGCTTCGTTTTGATCTCCAAGGCCAAACTTGCCAGTTGTTCCTCTTATCTCTTGCCTCCCTACTTTAGCATTCCAATCCCCTATAATGAGAAGAACATCCTTCTTTGGTGTCACTTCTATAAGGTGTTGTAAGTCTTCATAGAATTGGTCAATTTCAGTTTCTTCAGCACCAGTAGTTGGTGCATAAACTTGGATTACTGTGATGTTAAAAGGTCTGCCTTGGATTCGTATCGAGATCATTCTATCATTCTATTCTATGTATAACTCCATACCATCCAACATTTCTCCCATGAACATAGGGACGTCCTAAGGAAAAGCAGGATAACATCAGAAACCAGGACAGCTTCAATAAATCTGGGACTGTCCCGGCAAAATTAGGGACAACTGGAAGGTTTGCAAAAGTGAGGAAGTTAAGATCAAGGAACAAGAGAGAAGTCATGAGTGAAGGACAAGCCAAAGGAGAGGTTGAGGGAGGAGGCTTATTGGTTTGTTCTTGTTCTTGTTTTTATTGTGTATTTTGTGTTTTTTACCTTGCATTTTTAAGTCGTAAACCAACCTTAAATCTACGGATGAAGGGCAGTATATGTCCCATTAAACTTTAATTAGTTTAATGTAAATGCCCAGTGCGCTTCCATCGTCACAAGTCCCACTACAGCAGAGTATTTCACACAGCAGTTGAAAAAGGGCAGGAGAGGCAGTATCTTTTCAAAGAGGAGTCTTGGAGCATGCGGTTTGTAACTCAAAGATAAGGTTTATTTACAAAAAAAAACAACAACCCTGGCGAAGAACCACACATCTCAGCAAACACGCCCAAAAAAGGGGGAGAAAGAAAAGGGAGAACAAACACACAGGAGACTATTTATACAAACTCATGTTCCTGGAAGCCTAATGACCTCCAGCTGCTCAGTGATTAGAGCGTTTCTGCTACCCTTTAACCCTTTGATAGCAACACCCCCTCTCGCTCGGAGCACTGAGCTGTACCAACCTTAATTCAAATTTAAACCTGAACAGAAACATTTATGAGATTGCGGACTCAAAGCTTTCGTAAAACCGTCTGCAAGGTTTTCTTGGCTTGGACAATACTTTAGTTCAATTAAACCTTGTTTTACACTTTGGCATACATTTTGATAACGGATATCCAAGTGTTTTGTGTGGCCCTTGAATTGACCTGATTTAGCTAGTTTAATACAAGGTTGGTTGTCTTCCCACACTCTGATAGGTAGGGGACATTCTCCAAACAATTCTTGTACCAGTTGCTTATAAAATTCCAGTTCTCTACATACATCTGATAATGCATTGAACTCAGATTCAGTTGAACTTAAAGCTATAAGTGATTGCTTTCTTGATCTCCAACCAATTAGTGCATTTCCAAATTTTATCGCCATTCCTGACACTGATTTTCTATCTGGTCCAGCATCTGCCCAACTACTGTCGGCCCAACATTCAAGTTTTGTGCTGCCCTCTGCTGATAGTTTTAAGCAAAACCTTTTGGTAGTTTGGAGATACCTTAAAACTCTTTTTACTCCTTGCCAAGCATGCATTGATGGTTTTTCAGCTTGTCTACACAGCATGTTGACAGCATATGTTATATCGGGCCGAGTCCACTGTGCAATGTGGAGTAGACTGCCTATCGCTGACTGGTAAACCCCGGGATTACTGAACTCTGTCTGTTGCTCGGCTTGAGCATCCTTTATGTAACTTAGCTCCATTGGGGTTTTAACACCAGCACAGTTGTCCATTTTAAACCTTTCCAGCAACTGCTGGATCTTAGCTTCTTGGCTGAGCCAATAGTTCCCATTTTCATCTTGCTGAATTTTAACTCCTAGATAAACAGATACATTGCCTAGTGATTTTATCTGAAACCTTTCTCCAAGCTTTGTGGCAAATTGTTGTGCAAGTTTATCATCCTTTCCACTGTATAATAAATCATCAACAAATATCAAAACTGCTTCTTGTTCACATCCCGAGCCTTTTAGATAAAGACACGCATCTGCTGCGCTCTTTCTGAACCCCATGCTCTCTAGAGCATCGTTTAAGCAGGAATTCCAATTACGGGCGGACTGTTTCAACCCATAAATGGATTTGTGTAGGCGCCAGACCTGGTTTGGCTTGTCTCCTTCAAAACCCGGTGGTGGTGTTATATAGACTTCCTCCTGTAAGTCTGCGTTTAAATAAGCCACATTGACATCAAAATGAAACAGCTTATTTCCCTTCTTAGCTGAAGAGGCTAAAAGCATTCTTAATGACTCCGATCTTGAAGTTGGGGCATAGATTTGAGAATAGTGAACACCTTTGCGCTGCGAAAACCCTTTTGCAACTAGTCGGGCTTTATATTGCAACTCCTCAGTAGTTGTGGGCTTTAAACGATATACCCATCGACAACCTACAGCTTGTTGCCCTTTCGGAAGCTCTGTACTTGTAAACACACCGAGAGACTTCATTGAAGCCATCTCTTTTTCCATTGCTTCCTGCCACTTAACGGCTTCTGAGCTTGGAAGCTGTTGTACCTCCATATAGCTATCTGGCTCACACTGTGCCATATTTACGTATACACTTGTCACCTTAAACCGCTCTGGCGGCTTGCCCTTTGTGGCACGATTTGACCTGCGCAATTGTTCCTCTTGTGCCCCCTCTGACCGTTGGCTGTCAGAATCTGTCTCAGACTTTATACCTGGATGTGCCTCTAGGGATAAAGACCTCCGTTTAGATACCTCCCTTGGGCTTGGTGTTGCAGGTGACCTGCTTCGCTTTTGCTGTCTGCTAGGCCTACTGACTGGCGATGTTGGAACACTCCTAGATTCTGGATTTTCTACCTTAGGAGAAGAACCTTGTGCCTGGTCAGAATCTGCGTCTGAACTATGTGCACCATCCTCTTCTGGCTCACTACTCTCTGGACTTTCATTCTCAGCATAAATGCCTAAATCATCTCTCAAAATGTCAGGGTTACCGTGTAAGTGAGTCCATCCAGACTGCTCACAAAATTCAGCGCTCCTACTGAGGACCACTTGTAGTATCCCCATTTTGGTTCACGAACCTCCAAGATTTGGCGTGTGGTTCGTACCCACAAAAGATGAGTTTCCTAGCCCTTGGACCTCCCTTTTTCCTTAACGCTTTTGGGATAAGTACATAGGCTGGACATCCAAACACCCGAAAGTAATTAATTTTGGGCTTCTTCCCATATAAAGCAAAATATGGGGTAGTGGCAATTACCGAATTATATACTCGGTTCAGAATATGAGTAGCCGCCTGCCAGGCTTCCGCCCAGTAACTTTGAGGGAGTTTAGCATCAAACAACATAGAGTTTGCCAACTCTTGCAGAACCCTGTTTTTACGTTCGGCCACGCCTCCTTCTTGGGGGGAATAAGGTGTAGACAGACGATGCTTAATTCCCTTTTTCTTAAAGAAATTCTGCAACACAGACCCGGTAAATTCTGACCCTCTGTCTGTCTGAAAAGCAAGTACTCTAGTACCAAATTCAAGTTCCACTGCATGAACCCAATTTTTAACTGTTTCTGCAGTATCTGCTTTTGTTTTGAGAGGAAAAAACCATGTAACCTTTGTTTTGTCATCCGAGAGACACAGTGCATACCTCGAACCTCCCATGCTAGCAACAGGCATTGGGCCACATAGGTCCATATGCACAAGTTGGAATACTTTGTCAGATTTCCTATCTGAGCTGGAATAACTGCATCTATGAACCTTCGCCCTTTTGCATGCAGTACATGTTGGAATTGTAGCCCGTCTCAGAGGTATGTGCCTATCTGTTCAGGCACCGGCTGAATTCCTTTGACCTCCCTCCGGCGACTCCCGGCAGGAAAAACATACGAGGTCCGTTCCGGTGATTTTCCTCAGGCTGTGAGAAAAACACACCAACTGCTTCTCCTCCTCCCTGCTCCCTGCATTTCCCCAGGGAGGGGAATCAGACACAGACAGAAATGTAACTACATGCTTTTATTCCTGTCTTTAGCGGTCATACAGTAAAAGATGTCTGCTCTCTTCAACAAACAGAGAGAAATTCCAAACTCCACCCATGTACATCCTGTACAGGTCATATGACACATCCTGAGCTCACATCCTGTGCTCAATAAGGAGAATGGACTGCCCCTTCGTTTTCATGGCAACAGTCACATACTTCCTGTTTGGCTTTCCAGCCACAACCAGCAGACCGAGCTGCTAGAGCCTTTGCTTGCTGCAGCATTGCTGCTTTAGAATAACAACCTCCCCCTAAAGTATCAATGCGTGCTGCGAGCAAAGCGTCATCCAGAGAAGAAAACAAACAGTTGTTATACTTATAACACTCCCCTGTTGTTTCAGTTCCACCCTTGGAACTACCCGCCACTGGTTTTACCAATGTACCTCTCTGGTTGTGTGACTTCCAAGGAATGAGTGCTGCTGCATTACCTTGGTTAACAACTCTCTGTTGTACCTTTGTCTCTGACTCAGACACAGCTTCAATTTGACCTTGGTCGTTTACAACAGCAACAGCTAAGTTAGCAAACTCTTGTGAATACCTCTTGGGTGGTACACCCTTCGTTGCTCTCTCAGACCTACGTAAGAGGTGCTGCTCTTCTTTGCTTTCTGGTTCAACCTTTGGACTCTTTGGAGAACCAGTACCAATAGTAAACAGTGGTTCATCCTCCTCTTCTGAGGGTCTAGTCATTATGTGAGATTTCCTCTCAATGACTGTGACAACTGAGCTGTCTGAGCTATCGCTGTCATCATCAGTACTACTGAACTCAATAAAATCAACATCATCATCATCATCAGAATTATCATCATCTCCTGTGGGAAATGTGTGAACAATCACTCTCTCCTGTTCAGGAGCACTCTCTAGAAATTTTGTGAGAATCACCTTTCCAGATTCAGACAAAATTACTCTGTAGAGACCCTTTTCATAACCCACAAAAATGCCTCTGGCATTCTTTACTCCACCCAGAGCTTCTGTCCTCACATGAGACCCAAACACCTTGAAATGGGCAACAGAAGGTTTTCTGTGGAACAGTTTCTCAAAAGGAGAACTTCCCAACTCTTTTGAAAACTTTCTCAACCACGTATAACAAAATGACATCAGCGACTCAGCCCAGTACTCATGTGGCAGATGTGAACTAAGCAATTGCGCATGCATTCCCTTTTGCAATTTTCTTTGTTCACCCTAACACAGACACATCTGTTCCAAGCTTCTTCGGAACTAGCAATTTTGTGTCTTATCCCTTTCTTCTTCAGGAACCTCTGGAACTCCTGTAAAAGAAAAATTGGCTTCTCATCTGTGCAAAGACAATCTATGTCAGCATCATGCATATTTTTAACCTTATCACAAAACTCTTTAAACCTTTCTAAGGCTTCTTGCGGTCTCTCCAAAAGATAAATCCAGACAAAACCTGTAAAAGAATCAACACATATTAGGTAATACTTTGCATTGCCTCTAGATGGTGCTAAAGGACCAATCACATCAGCATACACCCGCTGAAATGCCCTGTTGACCCTCGAGGTCACCTTCTTGGTGTTCTCCTTGGCTACACCTGCAAAAGAAATCATGTTAGAATCACAAGAATTACATTCCATGTAATCACTTTGATCAAATGTCAACAAATACAGTCCATCTTTCTCTTTGGCAGAAAGATACAACCCTCCATCTTTGTAGATCTCGCAGTGTTGATCATCATAGGACAGTTTTAGTCCCTTCTTAGCAATCTGCGAAACGCTGAGCAGATTGTACTTCAACTCTGGAACCAAATATACATTGTTTATAGTCAAGTTCAGACTTTCAAGATACACAGTCCCAATTCCGGTGGCTTCCAGCTCTTGACCGTTGGCCTGTTGTACAGCGAAGCTTTGCTTCTTAAACTTCAAAAATAGTCCTCTGTGTCGACACATATGCTGCGTACATCCGGTGTCTAGGACAAAGAAATTTCCCGCTTCTGGTGTGGCTTTTAGGGACATCAAAGCCTTTGCAGTCTTTGCCTTTGGCTTGGTGTGACCTTTGTCTGACGCCTCAGACTTTGTGGAGCTTCCCTTGGCTCCTTTGTTCTGACGTGGCTTCTTGCAGTACCGCTGAAGATGCCCAGTCTGTCCACAATTGTAGCATCGGACAACATTCAAAGCTACAGCGTTTTCTCCAGTAGCTTTAGCAGTGGGGGTGTCAGAACTCCGTTCATGTCTCCCCCTGTCCTTGACTTCCAGGGCGGCAAGTCTGTCATGTTCATTCAGAACGACGGCAAAGACCCTGTCCGACGTTAGATCAGCTGCTGGGAGAGACCCCAGCTGACTGGCAACTGTTTTGTAAGTCCGATTCAGGCTGTTGATCACCATGAAGCAAAACACTTCCTCATCCAGACGGAAATTGCGTTCCACCATCTGCTGACGCAGAAATTTCATTTCCGTCAGGTGCGCTTGAACATCTCCATCAGGCGCAAGCCTCAGGTTGGTCAGCTTCTCAAAATACAGCAACGCTGAAGAACCTGCATCTCTCTGATGTGTCCTTCTCAGCGTGTCCCAAACATCTTTCGCGTGCTGTAAATGCTGTATGTGAATAAGCTGAGAGTCTGACACGCACAGAATTATAGCTGTTCTGGCCTTCACATCCTGTGACTCCCAAGCACGTGTTGGTGCTGCAGGGATGGGGTTCTCAATCACCCCAAACAGTCTCTGATTCTGCAGCAAGGCCTTCATCTTAATAGACCAAGATGCATAATTGTCACTGGTCAGGAGGCTTGGAGAAGGCAGGCCTCCCCCCTTCTTGGCATCCATTTTGAGTCCTTGCATTGACTCTCAAACACAAGCCTCTAAAATCCAATAGCTGGCTTGTTTACACTCTGTGCACCTGGCAGTTATAACACTGGCCGCTTTGGAAAGTCCCTTTCCAACAGTTCCTTTGGGCCTAAGTCAAAACAAAACCTTGTTTTTGCCTCTCCGAGGCAAAGCCTGACTTCCAGCCCTCTCGTGAAACTGGCCTTCGTTGCTAAGCAACAGCATTCCTTCCCTTGGACAGGATTAACCACAGGAATGTTTGGAATGCAGAGCTCTTCTCTCTCGGAGCTGTTTTCCCAAACCTTGCTCCCTCGAAGCAGAGAATGAATCAATCTGCATTCACTCTTCTAAGCCCGAAAATCGCATACCTGGGCTCCGTGGCTTGGCTCAGCTTCGTCTTCCCGTCTGGTCAGCTTCTGGCTGCAGAGGGATTAGCCTCTCACCTCAGGCTTCCATGGAGGCCACTTCTTGATGCAGAGGTCGATGAAAACAGCAACCATCCTCTGCTACCACTGTTGGAATTGTAGCCCGTCTCAGAGGTATGTGCCTATCTGTTCAGGCACCGGCTGAATTCCTTTGACCTCCCTCCGGCGACTCCCGGCAGGAAAAACATACGAGGTCCGTTCCGGCGATTTTCCTCAGGCTGTGAGAAAAACACACCAACTGCTTCTCCTCCTCCCTGCTCCCTGCATTTCCCCAGGGAGGGGAATCAGACACAGACAGAAATGTAACTACATGCTTTTATTCCTGTCTTTAGCGGTCATACAGTAAAAGATGTCTGCTCTCTTCAACAAACAGAGAGAAACTCCAAACTCCACCCATGTACATCCTGTACAGGTCATATGACACATCCTGAGCTCACATCCTGTGCTCAATAAGGAGAATGGACTGCCCCTTCGTTTTCATGGCAACAGTCACATACTTCCTGTTTGGCTTTCCAGCCACAACCAGCAGACCGAGCTGCTAGAGCCTTTGCTTGCTGCAGCATTGCTGCTTTAGAATAACAGTACAATCCAAATACTTAGTACATTTGTTCATTTTGCACCCTTCTGATAATTCAGGTTGCCTTTTAACATACTGAAAATTAATATGTCCCAGACGGCGGTGCCATAAATGGACACAAGAATTATGGGTAGGCGTGTTCACACAACCAGCATGAACCTGTTCAACTTCATCTGGACTTGTCTCAAAATAATATAACCCATCTCTGCATTCCACCTGCAAAAGAGATACGTTATTCTTTGAAATAGTGCAAACCCCATTTTCAAACACAGTTTTAAACCCATTTCTATCAAGTTCTGACACAGACAAAATACACCCCTTCAATCCCTTTAGCACGTAGGCATCAATTTCTGTTTGCAAACATTTCAAGAACACTGTGCCTACGGTCTCTAAGGAACGTTTAGTTGAATCTGCCATTGTCACAACTTTAAGGGTTTGCAAATGTCTGCAATTCTGCAAACGGACACTAGATGGCGCCACCAGGTGGTGAGATGCACCACTGTCGATCAACCAGCGTAGATTGCTGCCTTGGCCACGCCCTTGCATCAACGCCATTACTGAAGCCATGTGCTGTGTGCTGTGGGAGTAGCCACGACCTCCTCCTCTTCTTCGACGTCCCCTGGAACTCCTTGTCTGGTAACTAGGGGTAACGGCCTTGGTGCTGTCTTGACCAGGTTCACGTGTGCAATTCCTAATTAAATGGGAAGGGGAACCACAGCGAAAACAGTGTCTAGCTGCAAAAGCATTTACTGTGTGCTCAAACTCAGCATCAACACTCTTAGGCACAGCATAACTCCCCTTTAAAGACAAACCTCTTTCTCTTTGCCTTTTATCCTGTTCATCTGCAAGCCGAGATGAAATGTATTCAAGGGTTAATTCAGTTGAAGGCATAGCTTCCAAAGTTAGAGCTAGAGTCTCATAGCTTTTATCAAGAGAAGACAACAATATGTATGACTGCTGCTCCATAGAGAAAGGAATGCCCAGCTGTCTTAGTTGATTAAAGGCAGACACCATTTTGGCAATATGTTCTTTCACACACGCTCCCGGTTGGAGACGTAAATCAAACAAACATCTTGTAGCATGGATCTTGGCCCCCGCAGTGTTTCTGGAATTTAGCCGCTGCAGAACCGTCCAGACCTCATGCGTGTTCTTTAACTCAGAAACGTAAGGCATTTGCTCTGGTCCCACTGCCAAAACTAGTAGACCTTGGGCTTTCCTGTCACGTTTCTGTGAAGCTGCTGCTGTTGCTTTGTCTTCTGCAGACGCGTCTGCAGCTGCCTGTAAAGGCGGTGCTTCAGTGCAACTCCACAACTCTTTTGCTTGCAACCAAACCCTTACTCTAGCCTTCCAATCTTGCCAATTTTTCCCATTGAGTCGCGTAAACGGGACAGAAAAACTTTCCTGGGACTCTGCCATCCTCCCTGGGGCTTAGGAACGATACTCACACACCTGTAGACCGTCTCCCAGCTGCTGAGGTGGCTCCTTGAGGAATAAGACGTCTTCCAGCGAGTACAAACTGCTCAGTGCCTGTTTAAAACTTTTCTAGGCACGTTGCAGGACTCAAGCTGCTTTGAAGGCTTTCGTTGTCGGCAACCGCTTCTGTCTTCGCTCCAGTCCTTTCATAAATCACTCTGAACTGCACTCCTTAGCTCCTTCTTGACGTACAAACATCCATAACCTGTCCCATTAAACTTTAATTAGTTTAATGTAAATGCCCAGTGCGCTTCCATCGTCACAAGTCCCACTACAGCAGAGTATTTCGCACAGCAGTTGAAGAAGGGCAGGAGAGGCAGTATCTTTTCAAAGAGGAGTCTTGGAGCATGCGGTTTGTAACTCAAAGATAAGGTTTATTTACAAAAACAAAAAACAACCCTGGCGAAGAACCACACATCTCAGCAAACACGCCCAAAAAAGGGAGAGAAAGAAAAGGGAGAACAAACACACAGGAGACTATTTATACAAACTCATGTTCCTGGAAGCCTAATGACCTCCAGCTGCTCAGTGATTAGAGCGTTTCTGCTACCCTTTAACCCTTTGATAGCAACTCAAACTCAGCATCAACACTCTTAGGCACAGCATAACTCCCCTTTAAAGACAGACCTCTTTCTCTTTGCCTTTTATCCTGTTCATCTGCAAGCCGAGATGAAATGTATTCAAGGGTTAATTCAGTTGAAGGCATAGCTTCCAAAGTTAGAGCTAGAGTCTCATAGCTTTACACCTGGATGTGCCTCTAGGGATAAAGACCTCCGTTTAGATATACAATTAATAAAATAGTAACAATACTATTTGTTACTATAGACAGGCATGCCATTGTTCAGGAAGGTCTACTGTATAAATAGGGGTATAAATAGTAAAGTAGTATAAGTAATAAAGTAGCAGTAGGAAATTGGAAATAAAGTGGTAGTAAAGCAATAGTAAACCAGTAGGGAAGTAGCAGTTAAGTAATGGTAAAACAATAGTAAAGTGGTGGAATAGTAGCAGTAAAGTAGTAGTAACGCAGTAGTAAAATAGTAGTAAAATGGTAGTAAGGCAGTAGTGAAACAGCAGTAAGATAGTAGTAAAGAAGTAGTAAAGCGGTAGTAAAATGGTCCAATAGTAAAGTGGTGGAATAGCAGTAAAAGAACTTTAAAGTAGTAGTAAAGTTGTAGTAAAATTGTAGAAAAATAGTAGTTAAATGGAAGTAAAGCAGTAGTAAGGTAGTAGTAAAATGGTAGTAAAGTAATAGTAAAGCGGTAGTAAAGCAGTAGTAAAATTGTAGTAAAGCAGTAGTAAAGTAGTAGTAAAGTGGTAGTAAAGTAGTAGAAAAGTGATAGTAAAGTTGTAGTAAAGCAGTAGTAAAGTGGTAGTAAAGTAGTAGTAAAGTGATAGTAAAGTAGTAGTAAAGTGATAGTAAAGTGGTAGTAAAGTAGTAGTAAAGTGATAGTAAAGTAGTAGTAAAGTAGTAGTAAAGTGATAGTAAAGTAGTAGTAAAGTAGTAGTAAAGTAGTAGTAAAGTAGTAGTAAAGTGGTAGTAAAGTAGTAGTAAAGTAGTAGTAAAGTGGTAGTAAAGTGGTAGTAAAGTGATAGTAAAGTAGGAGTAAAGTAGTAGTAAAGTAGTAGTAAAGCAGTAGTAAGAATGACCCTAGAAGTGTTCGTTGTAGAAAAAGGCGCCATGTTGATAGCCTCAATCACAGAGGTTTTTCCAGTTGTTTCCATATAAAGTAGTGGGGCGGGGGGGAATGGCTTCTCAGTGTTTGTATGTTGATCCCTGTTTACACTATTATGTTAAAAAGTACACCAGAATTTAGTGGCGTTGGATATTTTGGGTCCCAAAAGGTCCCCGCCAGCAGTGGCTGCATAAAATCCTTTAGTCAGAACTGAGCTATGGGCAACACATTGTCGTGAGTCAGGAGCTGTGTGAGGAGCCCGTAGTCAAAACTGAGGTGAGGACAAAAGCATACCCTCCAACATTTCTCCGATGAAAATAGGGGTGCCCTGTTCTGTAACAACAATTTTACTACAGTGGTACCTCAGGTTAAGTACTTAATTCGTTCCGGAGGTCCGTTCTTAAACTGAAACTGTTCTTAACCTGAAGCACCACTTTAGCTAATGGGGCCTCCTGCTGTTGCCGCGCCGCCGGATCACGATTTCTGTTCTCAGAAGCAAATTTCTTAACCTGAAGCACTATTTCTGGGTTACCGGAGTCTGTAACCTGAAGCATCTGTAACCTGAAGCATATGTAACCCGAGGTACCACTGTATTTATACCACATCCATCTGCCTGGGTTGCTCTAGCCACTCTGGACCGCTTCCAAAACATATAAAAAGGAAATAAAACATTAAACATTAAAAAACATCCCTAGGTTGTTGTTGTTTAGTCGTTTAGTCGTGTCCGACTCTTCGTGACCCCATGGACCAGAGCACGCCAGGCACCTCTGTCCTCCACTACCTCCCGCAGTTTGGTCAAACTCATGCTGGTAACCTCGAAAACACTATCCAACCATCTCGTCCTCTGTCGCCCCCTTCTCCTTGTGCCCTCCATCTTTCCCAGCATCAGTGTCTTCTCCAGGGAGTCTTCTCTTCTCATGAGGTGGCCAAAGTACAGGAGCCTCAGCTTCACGATCTGTCCTTCCAGTGAGCACTCAGGGCTGATTTCCTTAAGAATGGATGCGTTTGATCTTCTTGCAGTCCATGGGACTCTCAAGAGTCTCCTCCAGCACCAGAATTCAAAAGCATCAATTCTTCGGCGATCAGCCTTCATTATGGTCCAGCTCTCACTTCCATACATCACTACTGGGAAAACCATGGCTTTAACTATACGGACCTTTGTTGGCAAGGGGACGTCTCTACTTCTCAAGATGCTGTCTAGGCCTGTCATTGCCCTTCTCCCAAGAAGCAGGCGTCTTTTAATTTTGTGGCTGCTGTCACCATCTGCAGTGATCATGGAGCCCAAGAAAGTAAAATCTCTCACTGCCTCCATTTCTTCCCCTTCTATTTGCCAGGAGGTGATGGGACCAGTGGCCATGATCTTCGTTTTTTTGATGTTGAGCTTCAGACCATATTTTGCGCTCTCCTCTTTCACCCTCATTAAAAGGTTCTTTAATTCCTCCTCACTTTCTGCCATCAAGGTTGTGTCATCTGCATATCTGAGGTTGTTGATATTTCTTCCGGCAATTTTAATTCCAGCTTGGGATTCATCCAGCCCAGCCTTTCGCATGATGCATTCTGCATATAAATTGTTGTGTATTGAGTCAAAGGATTTTATATCTGTATTATTATTGTCTGTATTTGCATTAGGGTAAAGTAACTGCCTTTTGGTTCCAGAGGGTACAGCTACTATTGGTTCATTTTAGCTGCTGTATTTGGATCCTCTGCCTTATTGGTTTCCTCCAAAAGGCAGGACTGTGATTGCCTGATATTGTTCCCTCCAAAATGTATCCTTTCTAGCTAGTTCCCTGTCCCTATAAATGTAGCTCTCCCCTCCTCAGGTCTCAGTCTTGTTTGCTTTAATAAAGAAGTGTTACTAGAGAACTGTCTCCAGCATATTATGTCAAGAGAGCTGAAATCACAAACCCCACGTCACAACATAAATTAAATAAGCAGGGAGACAAAATACAGCCTTGTCGTACTCCTTTTCCAATTTTGAACCAATCAGTTGTTCCATATCCAGTTCTAACTGTAGCTTCTTGTCCCACATAGAGATTTCTCGGGAGACAAAGAAATGGGTGTGCCTGGTCACCTCATCTAAGAACTTGCCATAGTTTGCTGTGGTCGACACAGTCAAAGGCTTTTGCGTAGTCAATGAAGCAGAAGTAGATGTCTTTCTGGAACTCTCTAGCTTTCTCCATAATCCAGCGCATGTTTGCAATTTGGTCTCTGGTTCTTCTGCCTCTTCTAAATCCAGCTTGCACTTCTGGGAGTTCTCGATCCACATACTGCTTGAGCCTTCCTTGTAGAATTTTAAGCATAACCTTGCTAGCGTGTGAAATGAGTGCAATTGTGCGGTAGTTGGAGCATTCTTTGGCACTGCCCTTCTTTGGGATTGGGATGTAGACTGATCTTCTCCGATCTTCTGGCCACTGCTGAGTTTTCCAAATTTGCTGGCATATTGAGTGTAGCACCTTAACAGCATCATCTTTTAAAATTTTAAATAGTTCAGCTGGAATACCATCACTTCCACTGGCCTTGTTATTTGCAGTGCTTTCTGAGGCCCATTTGACTTCACTTTCCAGGATGTCTGGCTCAAGGTCAGCAACCACACTACCTGGGGTGTACGAGACATCCATAGCTTTCTGGTATAATTCCTCTGTGTATTCTTGCCACCTCTTCTTGATGTCTTCTGCTTCTGTTAGGTCCTTACCACTTTTGTCTTTTATTATGGTAATCTTTGTACGAAATGTTCCTTTCATAGCTCCAATTTTCTTGAACAGATCTCTGGTTCTTCCCATTCTGTTGTTTTCCTCTATTGTTTGCATTGCTCGTTTAAGAAGGCCTTCTTGTCTCTCCTTGCTATTCTTTGGAAATCTGAATGAGCCTTTGCCCTGCTTCGTTTTGATCTCCAAGGCCAAACTTGCCAGTTGTTCCTCTTATCTCTTGCCTCCCTACTTTAGCATTCCAATCCCCTATAATGAGAAGAACATCCTTCTTTGGTGTCACTTCTATAAGGTGTTGTAAGTCTTCATAGAATTGGTCAATTTCAGTTTCTTCAGCACCCGTAGTTGGTGCATAAACTTGGATTACTGTGATGTTAAAAGGTCTGCCTAGGATTGGTATCGAGATCATTCTATCATTCTATTCTATGTATAACTCCATACCATCCAACATTTCTCCCATGAACATAGGGACGTCCTAAGGAAAAGCAGGATAACATCAGAAACCAGGACAGCTTCAATAAATCTGGGACTGTCCCGGCAAAATTAGGGACAACTGGAAGGTTTGCAAAAGTGAGGAAGTTAAGATCAAGGAACAAGAGAGAAGTCATGAGTGAAGGACAAGCCAAAGGAGAGGTTGAGGGAGGAGGCTTATTGGTTTGTTCTTGTTCTTGTTTTTATTGTGTATTTTGTGTTTTTTACCTTGCATTTTTAAGTCGTAAACCAACCTTAAATCTACGGATGAAGGGCAGTATATACAATTAATAAAATAGTAACAATACTATTTGTTACTATCGACAGGCATGCCATTGTTCAGGAAGGTCTACTGTATAAATAGGGGTATAAATAGTAAAGAAGTATAAGTAATAAAGTAGCAGTAGTAAAGTGGAAGTAAAGTGGTAGTAAAGCAATAGTAAACCAGTAGGGAAGTAGCAGTTAAGTAATGGTAAAACAATAGTAAAGTGGTGGAATAGTAGCAGTAAAATAGCAGTAAAGTAGTAGTAACGCAGTAGTAAAATAGTAGTAAAATGGTAGTAAGGCAGTAGTGAAACAGCAGTAAGATAGTAGTAAAGAAGTAGTAAAGCGGTAGTAAAATGGTCCAATAGTAAAGTGGTGGAATAGCAGTAAAATAGTTTTAAAGTAGTAGTAAAATTGTAGAAAAATAGTAGTTAAATGGTAGTAAAGCAGTAGTAAGGTAGTAGTAAAATGGTAGTACAGTAGTAGTAAAGCGGTAGTAAAGCAGTAGTATAACGGTAGTAAAGCAGTAGTAAAATGGTAGTAAAGTAGTAGAAAATTGTAGTAAAGTAGTAGTAAAGTGGTAGGAAAGTAGTAGTAAAGTGGTAGTAAAGTAGTAGTAAAGCAGGTTAAGTTGTCGAGGGCTGATTTCTTTTCCTTTCATAAAAAGCCTTCTGTTTCGACCGCCAAACCTCTCAAGGGAGCATTTGCAACCGTTTGGCACCATTTTAGAGTGAATGGTTGAAAGTCAGATTTTTGAATGAAATTGTGACCCCGGGGCATAGGGATTTTTTCAAAAAAATATTTTTCTGCCGGTTAAGTTGGCGTAGGGATGCGGGTGGCGCTGTGGGTAAAAGCCTCAGCGCCTAGGGCCTGCTGATCAAAAGGTCGGCGGTTCGAATCCACACGGCTGGGTGCGCTCCTGTTGCTTGGTCCCAGCGCCTGCCAACCTAGCAGTTCGAAAGCAACCCCGGGTGCAAGTAGATAAATAGGGACCGCTTACTGGCGGGAAGGTAAACGGCGTTTCCGTGTGCTGCGCTGGCTCACCAAATGCAGCTTTGTCACGCATTAGTAAAGCAGGTTAAGTTGTCGTAACAATATAGTAACAATACTATTTGTTACTATAGTACAAATACTATATTATAGGAACAATACTATTTGTTACTATAGACAGGCATGCCATTGTTCAGGAAGGTCTACTGTATAAATAGGGGTATAAATAGTAGCAGCAGTAAAGTGGAAGTAAAGTGGTAGTAAAGCATTAGTAAACCAGTAGGGAAGTAGCTGTTAAGTAATGGTAAAACAATAGTAAAGTGGTGGAATAGTAGCAGTAAAATAGCAGTAAAGTAGTAGTAACGCAGTAGTAAAATAGTAGTAAAATGGTAGTAAGGCAGTAGTGAAACAGCAGTAAGATAGTAGTAAAGAAGTAGTAAAGTGGTATTTAAATGGTCCAATAGTAAAGTGGTGGAATAGCAGTAAAAGAACTTTAAAGTAGTAGTAAAGTTGTAGTAAAATTGTAGAAAAATAGTAGTTAAATGGAAGTAAAGCAGTAGTAAGGTA
This sequence comes from Podarcis gaigeae, assembly GCF_964106915.1. Classification (NCBI taxonomy): domain Eukaryota; kingdom Metazoa; phylum Chordata; class Lepidosauria; order Squamata; family Lacertidae; genus Podarcis; species Podarcis gaigeae. Next base: position 13,001,003 of record NC_139677.1, on the reverse strand, counting down.
GTAGTAAAATGGTAGTAAAGAATAGTAAAGCGGTAGTAAAGCAGTAGTAAAATTGTAGTAAAGCCGTAGTAAAGTAGTAGTAAAGTGATAGTAAAGTAGTAGTAAAGTAGTAGTAAAGCAGTAGTAAAGTGGTAGTAAAGTAGTAGTAAAGTGGTAGTAAAGTAGTAGTAAAGTGATAGTAAAGTAGTAGTAAAGTAGTAGTAAAGCAGTAGTAAGAATGACCTCAGAAGTGTTCGTTGTACAAAAAGGCGCCATGTTGATAGCCTCAATCACAGAGGTTTTTCCAGTTGTTTCCATATAAAGTAGTGGGGCGGGGGGGAATGGCTTCTCAGTGTTTGTATGTTGATCCCTGTTTACACTATTATGTTAAAAAGTACACCAGAATTTAGTGGCGTTGGATATTTTGGGTCCCAAAAGGTCCCCGCCAGCAGTGGCTGCATAAAATCCTTTAGTCAGAACTGAGCTATGGGCAACACACTGTCGTGAGTCAGGAGCTGTGTGAGGAGCCCGTAGTGAAAACTGAGGTGAGGACAAAAGCATACCCTCCAACATTTCTCCGATGAAAATAGGGGTGCCCTGTTCTGTAACAACAATTTTACTACAGTGGTACCTCAGCTTAAGTACTTAATTCGTTCCGGAGGTCCGTTCTTAAACTGAAACTGTTCTTAACCTGAAGCACCACTTTAGCTAATGGGGCCTCCTGCTGTTGCCGCGCCGCAAGATCACGATTTCTGTTCTCAGAAGCAAATTGCTTAACCTGAAGCACTATTTCTGGGTTACCGGAGTCTGTAACCTGAAGTATATGTAACCTGGACCATATGTAACCCGAGGTACCACTGTATTTATACCACATCCATCTGCCTGGGTTGCTCTAGCCCAGTGTTTCCCAACCGGTGTTCCGCGGCACACTAGTGTGCCGCGAGACCTTGCCTGGTGTGCCGCGAGTCGGGCGGCGAGAGGCGGGGCGGCGGCGGCGAGGATCCGTGTCGAGCCGGGGGCGGCTCCGCGGTGGTGGTGCCGAGGTTTCTCCATCCATTCTCCCCTCACACACACACACAGGAAATAACACAGGATCAGCTGACAGGACCCGGCCAATGGGGCCGCGGCGGGGCAGCGCGCGCAAAAGGGAGGAGCGCGAGACATCGGACGAGGAGGAGGCCGGCATGTCCGGGCAGCAGCAGCAACAACAGCAGCAGCAACTCCCGGCGACGGCTCCTCAAGCCCCGGGCAACCCTACTCCCTCACCGGCCTCGGCCCCGCCGGCCACCTCGGCCCCGCCGCCGCCCCCTCCTCCGCCCGCTATCGCTGCCACCACCACAACAGCCGCCGCCGCCTCAGCTGGGCCCATGCCTGCTGGGAGCGGCGGCGGCAGCAGCAGCGCCCCGGCGCCCTTCCTTCACGGCGGCGACCCGGCCCTCCTGGTTCGGGAGGCGGGCGCGAGAGCCCCACCCCTCGGCGCTCGCCAGCTCCGCGCGCGTCCTTGCCTGGGCGAAGGTGCTTCTTGGAAGGGAGGCTGCGGCGACCAAAGACCCCGGCGGCTGTCAGGAGGAAGCGGAGGAGGAGCGGGAGGCTGACCCCGAACTCGTGGGAGGAGGCGAGAGAGAGAAGGCGCTTGGGCAGCCATCCCAAGCCGGCGCACGGGGGCGCCCGTTTGGAGCTGCCCACCTGAGCGCACGGGACAGGAGCGGCGATTTGATTCGCGCCAGGCCACGCTTGCTGCGGAGGGAGGAGGAGAGCGGCGCCTTCCAGCCTCGTCTCGCTTCGTGACAGCGCCAACCGAGCCTGAGAGGGAGCAGATCCGAGGGGGATCTTCCCCACCCAGCCACCCCCTCGCCGCCCGCCCTGCTCCTGTCGTGGCAGCAGACGAGCCGACTCGCCCTGACCTGCGGGGTCCCCCACGCCGCCTCCGCTCACGGCGGCGACCCGGCCCTGAACGAGCAGGAGAAGGAGCTCAAGCGGCGCCTCAAGCGGCTCTACCCGGCGGTGGACGAGCAGGAGGAGGAGTTGGAGGAGTCCCTCAGTCCCTCGCTTTGCTGCCTCCTCCCCCCCCACCCCCAAAGCTTGGAGGTTCCCCGGCAAGGGGGAGGGGAAAAAATTGAAACTTACACTTTCGTGCGTCCCTCCCGGCGTGACGCTGCGCGTTGACGTCACGGGGCTGTAATGGTGGTGTGCCTCGAGATTTTTTTCATCAATCAAGTGTGCCTTTGCCCAAAAAAGGTTGGGAAACACTGCTCTAGCCACTCTGGGCGGCTTCCAAAACATATAAAAAGGTAATAAAACAGTAAACATTAAAAAACTTCCCTAGGTTGTTGTTGTTTAGTCGTTTAGTCGTGTCCGACTCTTCGTGACCCCATGGACCAGAGCACGCCAGGCACCTCTGTCCTCCACTACCTCCCGCAGTTTGGTCAAACTCATGCTGGTAACCTCGAAAACACTATCCAACCATCTGGTCCTCTGTCGCCCCCTTCTCCTTGTGCCCTCCATCTTTCCCAGCATCAGTGTCTTCTCCAGGGAGTCTTCTCTTCTCATGAGGTGGCCAAAGTACAGGAGCCTCAGCTTCACGATCTGTCCTTCCAGTGAGCACTCAGGGCTGATTTCCTTAAGAATGGATGCGTTTGATCTTCTTGCAGTCCATGGGACTCTCAAGAGTCTCCTCCAGCACCAGAATTCAAAAGCATCAATTCTTCGGCGATCAGCCTTCTTTATGGTCCAGCTCTCACTTCCATACATCACTACTGGGAAAACCATGGCTTTAACTATACCGACCTTTGTTGGCAAGGGGACGTCTCTACTTCTCAAGATGCTGTCTAGGCCTGTCATTGCCCTTCTCCCAAGAAGCAGGCGTCTTTTAATTATGTGGCTGCTGTCACCATCTGCAGTGATCGTGGAGCCCAAGAAAGTAAAATCTCTCACTGCCTCCATTTCTTCCCCTTCTATTTGCCAGGAGGTGATGGGACCAGCGGCCATGATCTTTGTTTTTTTGATGTTGAGCTTCAGACCATATTTTGCGCTCTCCTCTTTCACCCTCATTAAAAGGTTCTTTAATTCCTCCTCACTTTCTGCCATCAAGGTTGTGTCATCTGCATATCTGAGGTTGTTGATATTTCTTCCGGCAATCTTAATTCCAGCTTGGGATTCATCCAGCCCAGCCTTTCGCATGATGCATTCTGCATATAAATTGTTGTGTATTGAGTCAAAGGATTTTATATCTGTATTATTATTGTCTGTATTTGCATTAGGGTAAAGTAACTGCCTTTTGGTTCCAGAGGGTACAGCTACTATTGATTCATTTTAGCTGCTGTATTTGGATCCTCTGTCTTATTGGTTTCCTCCAAAAGGCAGGACTGTGATTGCCTGATATTGTTCCCTCCAAAATGTATCCTTTCTAGCTAGTTCCCTGTCTCTATAAATGTAGCTCTCCCCTCCTCAGGTCTCAGTCTTGTTTGCTTTAATAAAGAAGTGTTACTAGAGAACTGTCTCCAGCATATTATGTCAAGAGAGCTGAAATCACAAACCCCACGTCACAACATAAATTAAATAAGCAGGGAGACAAAATACAGCCTTGTCGTACTCCTTTTCCAATTTTGAACCAATCAGTTGTTCCATATGCAGTTCTAACTGTAGCTCCTTGTCCCACATAGAGATTTCTCGGGAGACAGATGAGGTGATCAGGCACTCCCATTTCTTTAAGAACTTGCCATAGTTTGCTGTGGTCGACACAGTCAAAGGCTTTTGCGTAGTCAATGAAGCAGAAGTAGATGTCTTTCTGGAACTCTCTAGCTTTCTCCATAATCCAGCGCATGTTTGCAATTTGGTCTCTGGTTCTTCTGCCTCTTCTAAATCCAGCTTGCACTTCTGGGAGTTCTCGATCCACATACTGCTTGAGCCTTCCTTGTAGAATTTTAAGCATAACCTTGCTAGCGTGTGAAATGAGTGCAATTGTGCGGTAGTTGGAGCATTCTTTGGCACTGCCCTTCTTTGGGATTGGGATGTAGACTGATCTTCTGCAATCTTCTGGCCACTGCTGAGTTTTCCAAATTTGCTGGCATATTGAGTGTAGCACCTTAACAGCATCATCTTTTAAAATTTTAAATAGTTCAGCTGGAATACCATCACTTCCACTGGCCTTGTTATTTGCAGTGCTTTCTGAGGCCCATTTGACTTCACTTTCCAGGATGTCTGGCTCAAGGTCAGCAACCACACTACCTGGGGTGTACGAGACATCCATAGCTTTCTGGTATAATTCCTCTGTGTATTCTTGCCACCTCTTCTTGATGTCTTCTGCTTCTGTTAGGTCCTTACCACTTTTGTCCTTTATTATGGTAATCTTTGTACGAAATGTTCCTTTCATAACTCCAATTTTCTTGAACAGATCTCTGGTTCTTCCCATTCTGTTGTTTTCCTCTATTGTTTGCATTGCTCGTTTAAGAAGGCCTTCTTGTCTCTCCTTGCTATTCTTTGGAAATCTGCATTCAGTTTCCTGTATCTTTCACTATCTCCCTTGCATTTTGCTTGCCTTCTCTCCTCCGCTGTTTGTAAGGCCTCGTTGGACAGCCACTTTGCTTTCTTGCATTTCCTTTTCATTGGGATGGTTTTCGTTGTTGCCTCCTGTACAATGTTACCAGCCTCCATCCATAGTTCTTCAGGCACTCTGTCCACCAAATCTAAATCCTTAAACCTATTCGTCACTTCCACTGTGTATTCATAAGGGATTTGACTTAGATGATATCTTACCGGCCCAGTGGTTTTCCCTACTTTCTTCAATTTAAGTTTGAATTTTGCTATAAGAAGCTGATGATCTGAGCCAAAGTCAGCTCCAGGTCTTGTTTTTGCTGACTGTATAGAGCCTCTCCATCTTTGGCTGCAGAGAATATAATCAATCTGATTTCGATGCTGCCCATCTGGTGATGTCCATGTGTAGAGTCGTCTCTTGTGTTGTTGGAAAAGCGTGTTTGTGATGACCAGCTTGTTCTCTTGACAGAACTCTATTAGCCTTTGCCCTGCTTCGTTTTGATCTCCAAGGCCAAAGTTGCCAGTTGTTCCTCTTATCTCTTGCCTCCCTACTTTAGCATTCCAATCCCCTATAATGAGAAGAACATCCTTCTTTGGTGTCACTTCTATAAGGTGTTGTAAGTCTTCATAGAATTGGTCAATTTCAGTTTCTTCAGCACCAGTAGTTGGTGCATAAACTTGGATTACTGTGATGTTAAAAGGTCTGCCTTGGATTCATATCGAGATCATTCTATCATTCTATTCTATGTATAACTCCATACCATCCAACATTTCTCCCATGAACATAGGGACGTCCTAAGGAAAAGCAGGATAACATCAGAAACCAGGACAGCTTCAATAAATCTGGGACTGTCCCGGCAAAATTAGGGACAACTGGAAGGTTTGCAAAAGTGAGGAAGTTAAGATCAAGGAACAAGAGAGAAGTCATGAGTGAAGGACAAGCCAAAGGAGAGGTTGAGGGAGGAGGCTTATTGGTTTGTTCTTGTTCTTGTTTTTATTGTGTATTTTGTGTTTTTTACCTTGCATTTTTAAGTCGTAAACCAACCTTAAATCTACGGATGAAGGGCAGTATATACAATTAATAAAATAGTAACAATACTATTTGTTACTATAGACAGGCATGCCATTGTTCAGGAAGGTCTACTGTATAAATAGGGGTATAAATAGGAAAGTAGTATAAGTAATAAAGTAGCAGTAGTAAAGTGGAAGTAAAGTGGTAGTAAAGCAATAGTAAACCAGTAGGGAAGTAGCAGTTAAGTAATGGTAAAACAATAGTAAAGTGGTGGAATAGTAGCAGTAAAATAGCAGTAAAGTAGTAGTAACGCAGTAGTAAAATAGTAGTAAAATGGTAGTAAGGCAGTAGTGAAACAGCAGTAAGATAGTAGTAAAGAAGTAGTAAAGCAGTAGTAAAATGGTCCAATAGTAAAGTGGTGGAATAGCAGTAAAATAGTTTTAAAGTAGTAGTAAAATTGTAGAAAAATAGTAGTTAAATGGTAGTAAAGCAGTAGTAAGGTAGTAGTAAAATGGTAGTAAAGTAGTAGTAAAGCGGTAGTAAAGCAGTAGTAAAACGGTAGTAAAGCAGTAGTAAAATGGTAGTAAAGTAGTATAAAATTGTAGTAAAGTAGTAGTAAAGTGGTAGGAAAGTAGTAGTAAAGTGGTAGTAAAGTAGTAGTAAAGCAGGTTAAGTTGTCGAGGGCTGATTTCTTTTCCTTTCATAAAAAGCCTTCTGTTTCGACCGCCATACCTCTCAAGGGAGCATTTGCAACCATTTGGCACCATTTTTGAGTGAATGGTTGAAAGTCAGATTTTTGATCAAATTGTGACCCCGGGGCTTTGGGATTTTTCAAAAAAATATTTTTCTGCCGGTTAAGTTGGCGTAGGGATGCGGGTGGCGCTGTGGGTAAAAGCCTCAGCGCCTAGGGCCTGCTGATCAAAAGGTCGGCGGTTCGAATCCACACGGCTGGGTGCGCTCCTGTTGCTTGGTCCCAGCGCCTGCCAACCTAGCAGTTCGAAAGCAACCCCGTGTGCAAGTAGATAAATAGGGACCGCTTACTGGCGGGAAGGTAAACGGCGTTTCCGTGTGCTGCGCTGGCTCACCAAATGCAGCTTTGTCACGCATTAGTAAAGCAGGTTAAGTTGGCGTAACAATATAGTAACAATACTATTTGTTACTATAGTACAAATACTATATTATAGGAACAATACTATTTGTTACTATAGACAGGCATGCCATTGTTCAGGAAGGTCTACTGTATAAATAGGGGTATAAATAGTAGCAGCAGTAAAGTGGAAGTAAAGTGGTAGTAAAGCATTAGTAAACCAGTAGGGAAGTAGCTGTTAAGTAATGGTAAAACAATAGTAAAGTGGTGGAATAGTAGCAGTAAAATAGCAGTAAAGTAGTAGTAACGCAGTAGTAAAATAGTAGTAAAATGGTAGTAAGGCAGTAGTGAAACAGCAGTAAGATAGTAGTAAAGAAGTAGTAAAGTGGTATTTAAATGGTCCAATAGTAAAGTGGTGGAATAGCAGTAAAAGAACTTTAAAGTAGTAGTAAAGTTGTAGTAAAATTGTAGAAAAATAGTAGTTAAATGGAAGTAAAGCAGTAGTAAGGTAGTAGTAAAATGGTAGTAAAGTAATAGTAAAGCGGTAGTAAAGCAGTAGTAAAATTGTAGTAAAGCAGTAGTAAAGTAGTAGTAAAGCAGTAGTAAAGTAGTAGTAAAGTGATAGTAAAGTAGTAGTAAAGTAGTAGTAAAGCAGTAGTAAAGTGGTAGTAAAGTAGTAGTAAAGTGGTAGTAAAGTAGTAGTAAAGTGATAGTAAAGTAGTAGTAAAGTGGTAGTAAAGTAGTAGTAAAGTAGTAGTAAAGCAGTAGTAAGAATGACCTCAGAAGTGTTCGTTGTACAAAAAGGCGCCATGTTGATAGCCTCAATCACAGAGGTTTTTCCAGTTGTTTCCATGTAAAGTAGTGGGGCGGGGGGGAATGGCTTCTCAGTGTTTGTATGTTGATCCCTGTTTACACTATTATGTTAAAAAGTACACCAGAATTTAGTGGCGTTGGATATTTTGGGTCCCAAAAGGTCCCCGCCAGCAGTGGCTGCATAAAATCCTTTAGTCAGAACTGAGCTATGGGCAACACACTGTCGTGAGTCAGGAGCTGTGTGAGGAGCCCGTAGTGAAAACTGAGGTGAGGACAAAAGCATACCCTCCAACATTTCTCCGATGAAAATAGGGGTGCCCTGTTCTGTAACAACAATTTTACTACAGTGGTACCTCAGGTTAAGTACTTAATTCGTTCCGGAGGTCCGTTCTTAAACTGAAACTGTTCTTAAGCTGAAGCACCACTTTAGCTAATGGGGCCTCCTGCTGTTGCCGCGCTGCCGGATCACGATTTCTGTTCTCAGAAGCAAATTTCTTAACCTGAAGCACTATTTCTGGGTTACCGGAGTCTGTAACCTGAAGCATCTGTAACCTGAAGCATATGTAACCTGGACCATATGTAACCCGAGGTACCACTGTATTTATACCACATCCATCTGCCTGGGTTGCTCTAGCCACTCTGGGCGGCTTCCAAAACATATAAAAAGGTAATAAAACAGTAAACATTAAAAAACTTCCCTAGGTTGTTGTTGTTTAGTCGTTTAGTCGTGTCCGACTCTTCGTGACCCCATGGACCAGAGCACGCCAGGCACCTCTGTCCTCCACTACCTCCCGCAGTTCGGTCAAACTCATGCTGGTAACCTTGAAAACACTATCCAACCATCTGGTCCTCTGTCGCCCCCTTCTCCTTGTGCCCTCCATCTTTCCCAGCATCAGTGTCTTCTCCAGGGAGTCTTCTCTTCTCATGAGGTGTTCAAAGTACAGGAGCCTCAGCTTCACGATCTGTCCTTCCAGTGAGCACTCAGGGCTGATTTCTTTAAGAATGGATGCGTTTGATCTTCTTGCAGTCCATGGGACTCTCAAGAGTCTCCTCCAGCACCAGAATTCAAAAGCATCAATTCTTCGGCGATCAGCCTTCTTTATGGTCCAGCTCTCACTTCCATACATCACTACTGGGAAAACCATGGCTTTAACTATACGGACCTTTGTTGGCAAGGGGACGTCTCTACTTCTCAAGATGCTGTCTAGGCCTGTCATTGCCCTTCTCCCAAGAAGCAGGCGTCTTTTAATTTTGTGGCTGCTGTCACCATCTGCAGTGATCATGGAGCCCAAGAAAGTAAAATCTCTCACTGCATCCATTTCTTCCCCTTCTATTTGCCAGGAGGTGATGGGACCAGTGGCCATGATCTTTGTTTTTTTGATGTTGAGCTTCAGACCATATTTTGCGCTCTCCTCTTTCACCCTCATTAAAAGGTTCTTTAATTCCTCCTCACTTTCTGCCATCAAGGTTGTGTCATCTGCATATCTGAGGTTGTTGATATTTCTTCCGGCAATCTTAATTCCAGTTTGGGATTCATCCAGCCCAGCCTTTCGCATGATGCATTCTGCATATAAATTGTTGTGTATTGAGTCAAAGGATTTTATATCTGTATTATTATTGTCTGTATTTGCATTAGGGTAAAGTAACTGCCTTTTGGTTCCAGAGGGTACAGCTACTATTGGTTCATTTAAGCTGCTGTATTTGGATCCTCTGTCTTATTGGTTTCCTCCAAAAGGCAGGACTGTGATTGCCTGATATTGTTCCCTCCAAAATGTATCCTTTCTAGCTAGTTCCCTGTCCCTACTCGCTTACTGGCGGGAAGGTAAACGGCGTTCCTGTGTGCTGCGCTGGCTCACCAAATGCAGCTTTGTCACGCATTAGTAAAGCAGGTTAAGTTGTCGTAACAATATAGTAACAAAACCAGTAGGGAAGTAGCTGTTAAGTAATGGTAAAACAATAGTAAAGTGGTGGAATAGTAGCAGTAAAATAGCAGTAAAGTAGTAGTAACGCAGTAGTAAAATAGTAGTAAAATGGCAGTAAGGCAGTAGTGAAACAGCAGTAAGATAGTAGTAAAGAAGTAGTAAAGTGGTATTTAAATTGTCCAATAGTAAAGTGGTGGAATAGCAGTAAAAGAACTTTAAAGTAGTAGTAAAGTTGTAGTAAAATTGTAGAAAAATAGTAGTTAAATGGTAGTAAAGCAGTAGTAAGGTAGTAATAAAATGGTAGTAAAGTAATAGTAAAGCGGTAGTAAAGCAGTAGTAAAATTGTAGTAAAGCAGTAGGAAAGAAGTAGTAAAGTGGTAGTAAATTAGTAGTAAAGTGGTAGTAAAGTAGTAGTAAAGTTGTAGTAAAGCAGTAGTAAAGTAGTAGTAAAGTGGTAGTAAAGTGATAGTAAAGTAGTAGTAAAGTAGTAGTAAAGTGATAGTAGAGTAGTAGTAAAGTAGTAGTAAAGTGGTAGTAAAGTAGGAGTAAAGTAGTAGTAAAGTAGTAGTAAAGCAGTAGTAAGAATGACCCTAGAAGTGTTCGTTGTAGAAAAAGGCGCCATGTTGATAGCCTCAATCACAGAGCTTTTTCCAGTTGTTTCCATATAAAGTAGTGGGGCGGGGGGGAATGGCTTCTCAGTGTTTGTATGTTGATCCCTGTTTACACTATTATGTTAAAAAGTACACCAGAATTTAGTGGCGTTGGATATTTTGGGTCCCAAAAGGTCCCCGCCAGCAGTGGCTGCATAAAATCCTTTAGTCAGAACTGAGCTATGGGCAACACACTGTCGTGAGTCAGGAGCTGTGTGAGGAGCCCGTAGTGAAAACTGAGGTGAGGACAAAAGCATACCCTCCAACATTTCTCCGATGAAAATAGGGGTGCCCTGTTCTGTAACAACAATTTTACTACAGTGGTACCTCAGGTTAAGTACTTAATTCGTTCCGGAGGTCCGTTCTTAAACTGAAACTGTTCTTAACCTGAAGCACCACTTTAGCTAATGGGGCCTCCTGCTGTTGCCGCGCCGCCGGATCACGATTTCTGTTCTCAGAAGCAAATTTCTTAACCTGAAGCACTATTTCTGGGTTAGCGGAGTCTGTAACCTGAAGCATCTGTAACCTGAAGCATATGTAACCTGAAGCATATGTAACCCGAGGTACCACTGTATTTATACCACATCCATCTGCCTGGGTTGCTCTAGCCACTCTGGGCGGCTTCCAAAACATATAAAAAGGTAATAAAACAGTAAACATTAAAAAAACTTCCCTAGGCTGTTGTTGTTTAGTTGTTTAGTCGTGTCCGACTCTTCGTGACCCCATGGACCAGAGCACGCCAGGCACCTCTGTCCTCCACTACCTCCCGCAGTTTGGTCAAACTCATGCTGGTAACCTCGAAAACACTATCCAACCATCTGGTCCTCTGTCGCCCCCTTCTCCTTGTGCCCTCCATCTTTCCCAGCATCAGTGTCTTCTCCAGGGGGTCTTCTCTTCTCATGAGGTGGCCAAAGTACAGGAGCCTCAGCTTCACGATCTGTCCTTCCAGTGAGCACTCAGGGCTGATTTCCTTAAGAATGGATGCGTTTGATCTTCTTGCAGTCCATGGGACTCTCAAAGTCTCCTCCAGCACCAGAATTCAAAAGCATCAATTCTTCGGCGATCAGCCTTCTTTATGGTCCAGCTCTCACTTCCATACATCACTACTGGGAAAACCATGGCTTTAACTATACGGACCTTTGTTGGCAAGGGGACGTCTCTACTTCTCAAGATGCTGTCTAGGCCTGTCATTGCCTTTCTCCCAAGAAGCAGGCGTCTTTTAATTATGTGGCTGCTGTCACCATCTGCAGTGATCATGGAGCCCAAGAAAGTAAAATCTCTCACTGCCTCCATTTCTTCCCCTTCTATTTGCCAGGAGGTGATGGGACCAGTGGCCATGATCTTCGTTTTTTTGATGTTGAGCTTCAGACCATATTTTGCGCTCTCCTCTTTCACCCTCATTAAAAGGTTCTTTAATTCCTCCTCACTTTCTGCCATCAAGGTTGTGTCATCTGCATATCTGAGGTTGTTGATATTTCTTCCGGCAATCTTAATTCCAGCTTGGGATTCATCCAGCCCAGCCTTTCGCATGATGCATTCTGCATATAAATTGTTGTGTATTGAGTCAAAGGATTTTATATCTGTATTATTATTGTCTGTATTTGCATTAGGGTAAAGTAACTGCCTTTTGGTTCCAGAGGGTACAGCTACTATTGGTTCATTTAAGCTGCTGTATTTGGATCCTCTGTCTTATTGGTTTCCTCCAAAAGGCAGGACTGTGATTGCCTGATATTGTTCCCTCCAAAATGTATCCTTTCTAGCTAGTTCCCTGTCCCTATAAATGTAGCTCTCCCCTCCTCAGGTCTCTTTTTTTATAATATTTTTTATTGAGTTTGTGAAATACAGAAAAAAGAATAAAGAACATATTATAAGAGTAAAGTAGAAAGGTTACAAATTTTCTTGTTCTTTTTTCCAAGTCTACTGGACTTCCCCACATCCTCCCAACCCTGCATTCTCTGTGATACATAACATCAGCAATTTGTTAACTTGTTTCAATACTTGTTGTATCCTTCATTTTATCATGTTACCCAATTTCAAATGTGTTATAACCCAAATCATGTACATTTTCATTTAAACACAATAAAGTTGTTTCATTATTCTATCTCTGACTTCTTGTGCCTTAATTTCCATTTCTTTAGTTTAACATTACTGAAGCTAGAATTTCCTAAAAGGTGCATTTTTTAACATTCATACAGCTTATAATGTTTTTTCAGATAGTCCTTAAATTTTTTCCATTCCTCCTCAATTGTTTCTTCTCCCAAGTCTCGGATTCTGCCAGTCATTTCGGCCAGTTCCATGTAGTCCATCAACTGCGTGTGCCATTCCTCCAGTGTGGGTAAATCTTGTGTCTTCCAATGCTTTGCAATCAGGATCCTTGCTGCTGTAGTAGCGTACATAAAACAAGTTTTGTCCTTCTTAAGCACTCTCTGGTCCACCATGCCCAGGAGGAAGGCCTCTGGTTTCTTAGGTAAGGTAAATCTAAGTACCTTTTTTAGTTCATTATGAATCATCTCCCAAAAGGCCTTCACTTTCGGGCAGGTCCACCAGAGGTGAAAAAATGTCCCTTCCGCCTCTTTACATTTCCAACATTTATTATCAGACAGGTGATATATCTTAGCAAGCTTGACTGGGGTCATGTACCACCGGTATATCATTTTCATAATGTTTTCCTTCAAGGCACTACATGCCGTAAATTTCATTCCGGTGTTCCATAACCTTTCCCAGTCTTCAAACATAATGTTATGCCCCAAATCCTGCGCCCACTTTATCATGGCGGATTTGACTGTCTCATCCTGAGTATTCCATTTAAGCAGCAGGTTATACATTCTCGAAAGTAGTTTACTTTTTGGTTCTAACAGTTCTGTCTCTAGTTTCGATTTTTCCACCTGGAATCCAACCTTCTTGTCTACTTTAAAAACCTCTTGAATTTGTGCATAATGCAACCAATCTCGCACCTTGTTTTTTAATTTTTCCAAGCTCTGCAACCTCCAATTGTCTCCAATCTTTTCAATTATTTCCCCATATTTAGGCCAATTGGCCTCCATGTTAAGTCTCTTACGTGCCTTGGCCTCCACCGGTGAGAGCCACCTCGGAGTCTTACTCTCCAATAAGTCTTTATATTTTGTCCAGACCATTAAAATTGCTCTCCTAACAATGTGGTTTTTAAACAATTTGTGCACTTTAACCTTGTCATACCACAAATATGCATGCCACCCAAAAGCATTGTCAAACCCTTCCAGATCTAGGACATCAGTGTTTTCCAGTAAGATCCAATCTTTCAACCAGCAGAAGGCTGCGGATTCATAATATAACCTCAAGTCTGGCAGGGCAAATCCCCCTCTTTCTTTCGCATCAGTTAATATTTTAAACTTTATTCGGGGCTTTTTGCCCTGCCAAACAAACTTAGAAATATCCTTCTGCCACTTTCCAAAACATTCCACCTTGTCCACGATCTGTAGGGCCTGAAACAAAAATAACATTTTTGGCAATACATTCATCTTTATAGCTGCTATTCGGCCCAACAAGGAAAGTTTCAATCTTGACCACGTTTCCAAATCTCTTTTGATTTCTGACCAACATTTCTCGCAGTTGTCTTTAAACAAATTCAAATTTTTGGAGGTCAGATACACCCCTAGGTATTTTACTTTTTTAACCACATTTAATTCTGTTTCTTTCAGGAACTCATCTGTTTCTGTAGTTGTCAAATTTTTTGCTAAAACCTTAGTTTTTTGCTTGTTCAGCTTAAATCCCACCACCCGACCAAAGTCAGAAATTAATTCTAACACTCTTTTAGTACTAGAGACTGGCTCCTGTAATGTTAATACCAGGTCATCTGCAAATGCTTTCAATTTATATTGTTTCACTCCGACCTCAATTCCCTGTACCAACCGGTCCTTTCTAATCATGTTCAATAGCACCTCCAGAACTGAAATAAACAATAGGGGGGATAGAGGGCACCCCTGCCGTGTCCCTTTTCAATTTTAAACTCCTCTGTCACCACATTGTTTACTATCAATTTGGCTTTTTGTTCTGAATATATTGCTTCTATTCCATTTTCAAACCCCCGCCCCACTCCCATCCCTTCCAAATTTTTCTTCATAAACATCCAAGAAATGTTGTCAAAGGCTTTCTCCGCATCAATAAAGATTAACACCGCTCTAGTGTTGAGATTTGTTTGTAAAAGTTCCAAAATGTCGATGATGTTTCTTGTGTTGTCAAACAAATGCCTACCAGGGAGAAAGCCTGCCTGGTCCTTATGGATCACTTCATTAAGCACTTTTTTAAACCTACTTGCCAAAATGTCTGCAAAAATTTTGTAATTCACATTTAGGAGTGAGATGGGGCGGTAGTTCTTAAGCTGGGTCTTTTCAGTTTCTAGTTTGGGTATCAATGTGATGAAGGCTTCTTTCCACGTTTCCGGTGCCTTCCTCCCCTCCATAATCTGGTTACAAACCTCCAACAAAGGTTGTATCAAGTAGTCCTTCAGAACCTTATAATATTTGGAGGTAAGTCCATCAGGGCCTGGAGATTTGCCTAATTGGAGGTTCTGAATGGCACTTTCAATTTCTTGCTGTGTGATATTACTATTCAGGATTGTTCTCATTTCCTGAGGTATTTTCTGTAATCCGTTGGTTTTAAGAAATTGGTCCACCTCCGAATCTTTCTGTGGCCCTTGTGAATAAAGTTCTTTGAAATATCTCTGGAAGCACTTTCTAATTTCCTCGGGTTTCTGAACCATTCTCCCTTCAATCTCTAGATTTGTAACTGTATTAAGTTTTTGTCTCTTTTTCAACTGCCATGCTAGCAGTTTCCCACACTTATTTGCTGATTCAAAAGATCTTTGTTTCATTTGTTTAATTTTCCATTCCACCTCTTGATTTATCAATTTCAAATATTGTGCTTGGAAAAATTTCACTTCTCTCAGCACTTCCTTCGACTTGGGCCTGGATCTTAGTTTTTTCTCTCCATCTCTTATTTTTTCCAATATCTTCTCCTTCTTTTCATTCCAGAGCTTTTTCTTGATCGTATTTTGTTGTATTAGAAACCCTCTCATGACTGCTTTACTTGCGTCCCAGATTGTTCTTTTTTCCACAGTGGTATTTAAATTTATCTCAAAATAGTCTTTTAAAGTTTTTTGGGCCTTCTTAACAATCTTCTCGTCCCTTAGTAAGGTGTCATTCATTTTCCATCTAAAGGATCCGATTGTATTTAGTCTCAGTTCCATTTTCAAAGCGTTATGGTCGGAGCAGGTTTTTGGGCAGATTTCCACCTTTCTAGTCTTGGGTGCCAGTCCTCTAGTTATCCATATTTGGTCGATTCGTGTCCATGTCAGATGAGCTTCAGAAAAGAAAGTTCCTTCTTTTCCTAGGGGGTTCTTAACCCTCCATATGTCAATTAAGTCCACATTGTCAGTCATTTCAAAGAAAGTTTTAGGTAGTCTACCATCTTTCGTTATGTTAGCGCTTTGCGACTTATCCATATTTACAGACACCACCCATTCATATCACCCATCATAATAATGTTGTTGTAGTCTAAGTAGTCCAGCATAATCTCATGCAGCTTCCTGAAAAATTCCGATTTTCCTTCATTTGGAGCATATATTCCTAATATCAAAATTTTTTCTCCTTGTGTCTGAATTTCAATCGCCAAAATTCTGCCGTGTTCGTCTTTAAATAAAAGTTTCGGTGACAGGCTCTCCTTTGCATATATCACCACTCCTCTTTTCTTAACTTTATCCGAAGAAATAAATTCTTGGCCTAGTCTTTTATTAATTAGCACTTTTCTGTGGAGCCTTGTCACATGCGTTTCTTGCAGGCAAATAATGTCCAATTGTTCTTTTTTCAAAATATGAAATACTTTTCTTCTTTTTTCCGGAGAATTTCCGCCATTTATATTCCAACTGAGAAGCTGCAACGACATCCTGGTCTAATTGGTGGGTCCTACAGTGGGGTGTCTAGGTTTCCCTCCGATCCCGGAGGTGGTAATGCTGGTCCAGATCCAGACGGTGTAGGTTTTGGAGATGGTCCCGGTGGTGGTGGTGGCCAAGAAGCTGTGGCTCCTTTCTGGAGGTCCTTCTCGTGGTCGTGTAAGAACTTCTGTTGGTCCTCAGGTGTTTTAATTCTTACTTTCCTTCCTTTGTAAGTAAATGATAGTCCTTGCGGAAACTCCCACCTATAAGGGATTGTGTTGTATCTCAGCAGTTTGGTCAAATCTGTGTAAGTGGTCCTGAGATCCAAAAGATGTTTGGGTATGTCTCTGTAAATTTCAGCCTTTTTACCTTCTATCTCCAAAGATTTTTTAAAATGTAGGCCTAGTATCTTGTCTCTTTCTTCTCTTGATCTCAAAATAACCAAACAGTCTCTGGACTTATCCTTCTTTATCGATTTTCCCAGTCTAAAAGCCGTCACAATTTTAAAACCCTTGTCTTCCTCAATCCCCCAGAATTTGGAGAACAAAAGTGTTAAAAATCCCTGTAAATTTCCTTCCTCCAGTTCTGGGATGGCCCTTAACCTGAGATTATTTTCCTTACTTTTCAATTCAACCAATGACAGGTAGGCTTGTTGTTCCCCTACCTGTCTTTTCAGAGGCCTTACTTCCCCCTTGATCTCATCAACCTTTTTGTTCGCCTGTTCTGCTTTTTGACTGGCTTCCACAGCTAATTTATAGTTTTCAGCCGTGGCTCCTTGCAATTTCTCAATTGCCTGAGTGTGCTGGGAAACCTGCTCAGATAATTTACTAATAGAGGATGTAGCTTGGTCAATTTTTGATGATTGATTGTCCACTTTTTGATTTAAAATTGCCAGTTGTTCCAAAATTTGTTTCAGGACTATTTCAGATCCTCCAGTTGCCATATCTTCTGCAGCAGGCTCTTCAGCTTCCACCTCCTGTGCTGTCAGCACAGTTGGGACAGATGATCTTCGTTGATGAGATAGGGTTGTTTGAACAAGTTGCACTGGTTTCTTTTCTTTTTCTTTAGCTTTAGCTGCTCTTGTTCTCCCTGAGCCACTCATTCCACACCTGCCTCTGTTCAAGGTCAAATTTTCTTTTGTTCCATAAGTCAGACAAGTCCAGAGTGTAAACAATTTAACCACAGAAAATCACAATAAAGTACAGTTCCCAGGCCTCTATGTCTCCACAATCCTCTGGGGGGGTATTTCAAAGTTTCAAGGAAGGAGAGAACTCTTTTCCGCCATTGAAGTTCTTATGTTCCCTATATTAAATCTTAGTAGTTCCAGAGCACAAAAGGAAGGTTCCCCGGGCTTTCTATTTCTTGAAAAAAGGCCACAAGGTGTCAAGAAAGGTCCCAGCAACAGTGTTTAAACGTTAATGTCTCAGTCTATGTATCAGTTTAAACTCCAATAACAGTATCAGCAGTTTGACAGTTCTCTTTTGCACACTGACAGTCCGACAGCTGGGTTGTCCCTTTTAACTCCGCATAGTTCAAAATTAGGAAGAAAGTTCCAAGAATAAAGTCCACAGATTTTACAAAGATTTCCTGCTTGTCTTTTCACTACAAAGTCTATCAAATACACCCTCGTTTTGCTTTTGCAATCCCTTTTAAACGCTTCAGCGCTCTTCTGAACCGTTGCTTTGATCTAGTTAGCAAGATCGGGAGACGGACTTCCTGTTACTCGCCTCCCGTTTTCAGCCAAATTCCAAAATTTTAGTCCGATATTTAGTTCCCCTTACTCACGGGTATGTTGCAGCCAATTTTGATGTTTTCAAGAAGAAAGGTCGGCGCTCATCAGCAGCAGCAGCGCGGCTTTGCATCCACGAAAAGAGCGATGAACTCACAGCGCCGCTCCCCCTTTCACGTTCCGGAGCCTCTTACGGGGTTCCTTCTTCGTTTCTGGGGGGGCTTTTGGCGCCCGCCGAGTCCCACGGCCACAGGCTCGCTCTGCCTGTGGTTTTTCTTGATGGGTCTCCGCTTTGCCGCAGCGGACGACCCTTTTTCGCGGAGCCCCTCTTCACAGAGTAAAGAGAACCGCCATTGCCGTTTTGCGCCACCTCCGGAAGTCCTCTCCCCTCCTCAGGTCTCAGTCTTGTTTGCTTTAATAAAGAAGTGTTACTAGAGAACTGTCTCCAGCATATTATGTCAAGAGAGCTGAAATCACAAACCCCACGTCACAACATAAATTAAATAAGCAGGGAGACAAAATACAGCCTTGTCGTACTCCTTTTCCAATTTTGAACCAATCAGTTGTTCCATATCCAGTTCTAACTGTAGCTTCTTGTCCCACATAGAGATTTCTCGGGAGACAGATGAGGTGATCAGGCACTCCCATTTCTTTAAGAACTTGCCATAGTTTGCTGTGGTCGACACAGTCAAAGGCTTTTGCGTAGTCAATGAAGCAGAAGTAGATGTCTTTCTGGAACTCTCTAGCTTTCTCCATAATCCAGCGCATGTTTGCAATTTGGTCTCTGGTTCTTCTGCCTCTTCTAAATCCAGCTTGCACTTCTGGGAGTTCTCGATCCACATACTGCTTGAGCCTTCCTTGTAGAATTTTAAGCATAACCTTGCTAGCGTGTGAAATGAGTGCAATTGTGCGGTAGTTGGAGCATTCTTTGGCACTGCCCTTCTTTGGGATTGGGATGTAGACTGATCTTCTCCAATCTTCTGGCCACTGCTGAGTTTTCCAAATTTGCTGGCATATTGAGTGTAGCACCTTAACAGCATCACCTTTTAAAATTTTAAATAGTTCAGCTGGAATACCATCACTTCCACTGGCCTTGTTATTTGCAGTGCTTTCTGAGGCCCATTTGACTTCACTTTCCAGGATGTCTGGCTCAAGGTCAGCAACCACACTACCTGGGGTGTACGAGACATCCATATCTTTCTGGTATAATTCCTCTGTGTATTCTTGCCACCTCTTCTTGATGTCTTCTGCTTCTGTTAGGTCCTTACCACTTTTGTCCTTTATTATGGTAATCTTTGTACGAAATGTTCCTTTCATAGCTCCAATTTTCTTGAACAGATCTCTGGTTCTTCCCATTCTGTTGTTTTCCTCTATTGTTTGCATTGCTCGTTTAAGAAGGCCTTCTTGTCTCTCCTTGCTATTCTTTGGAAATCTGCATTCAATTTCCTGTATCTTTCACTATCTCCCTCGCATTTTGCTTGCCTTCTCTCCTCCACTGTTTGTAAGGCCTCGTTGGACAGCCACTTTGCTTTCTTGCATTTCCTTTTCATTGGGATGGTTTTCGTTGTTGCCTCCTGTACAATGTTACCAGCCTCCATCCATAGTTCTTCAGGCACTCTGTCCACCAAATCTAAATCCTTAAACCTGTTCGTCACTTCCACTGTGTATTCATAAGGGATTTGACTTAGATGACATCTTACCGGCCCAGTGGTTTTCCCTACTTTCTTCAGTTTAAGTTTGAATTTTGCTATAAGAAGCTGATGATCTGAGCCACAGTCAGCTCCAGGTCTTGTTTTTGCTGACTGTATAGAGCCTCTCCATCTTTGGCTGCAGAGAATATAATCAATCTGATTTCGATGCTGCCCATCTGGTGATGTCCATGTGTAGAGTCGTCTCTTGTGTTGTTGGAAAAGCGTGTTTATGATGACCAGCTTGTTCTCTTGACAGAACTCTATTAGCCTTTGCCCTGCTTCGTTTTGATCTCCAAGGCCTAACTTGCCAGTTGTTCCTCTTATCTCTTGCCTCCCTACTTTAGCATTCCAATCCCCTATAATGAGAAGAACATCCTTCTTTGGTGTCACTTCTATAAGGTGTTGTAAGTCTTCATAGAATTGGTCAATTTCAGTTTCTTCAGCACCAGTAGTTGGTGCATAAACTTGGATTACTGTGATGTTAAAAGGTCTGCCTTGGATTCATATCGAGATCATTCTATCATTCTATTCTATGTATAACTCCATACCATCCAACATTTCTCCCATGAACATAGGGACGTCCTAAGGAAAAGCAGGATAACATCAGAAACCAGGACAGCTTCAATAAATCTGGGACTGTCCCGGCAAAATTAGGGACAACTGGAAGGTTTGCAAAAGTGAGGAAGTTAAGATCAAGGAACAAGAGAGAAGTCATGAGTGAAGGACAAGCCAAAGGAGAGGTTGAGGGAGGAGGCTTATTGGTTTGTTCTTGTTCTTGTTTTTATTGTGTATTTTGTGTTTTTTACCTTGCATTTTTACGTCGTAAACCAACCTTAAATCTACGGATGAAGGGCAGTATATACAATTAATAAAATAGTAACAATACTATTTGTTACTATAGACAGGCATGCCATTGTTCAGGAAGGTCTACTGTATAAATAGGGGTATAAATAGGAAAGTAGTATAAGTAATAAAGTAGCAGTAGTAAAGTGGAAGTAAAGTGGTAGTAAAGCAATAGTAAACCAGTAGGGAAGTAGCAGTTAAGTAATGGTAAAACAATAGTAAAGTGGTGGAATAGTAGCAGTAAAATAGCAGTAAAGTAGTAGTAACGCAGTAGTAAAATAGTAGTAAAATGGTAGTAAGGCAGTAGTGAAACAGCAGTAAGATAGTAGTAAAGAAGTAGTAAAGCGGTAGTAAAATGGTCCAATAGTAAAGTGGTGGAATAGCAGTAAAATAAATTTAAAGTAGTAGCAAAGTTGTAGTAAAATTGTAGAAAAAAAGTAGTTAAATGGAAGTAAAGCAGTAGTAAGGTAGTAGTAAAATGGTAGTAAAGTAATAGTAAAGCGGTAGTAAAGCGGTAGTAAAATTGTAGTAAAGCAGTAGTAAAGTAGTAGTAAAGTTGTAGTAAAGCAGTACTAAAGTAGTAGTAAAGCAGTAGTAAAGTGGTAGTAAAGTAGTAGTAAAGTGATAGTAAAGCAGTAGGAAGAATGACCTCAGAAGTGTTCGTTGTACAAAAAGGCACCATGTTGATAGCCTCAATCACAGAGGTTTTTCCAGTTGTTTCCATATAAAGTAGTGGGGTGGGGGGGAATGGCTTCTCAGTGTTTGTATGTTGATCCCTGTTTACACTATTATGTTAAAAAGTACACCAGAATTTAGTGGCGTTGGATATTTTGGGTCCCAAAAGGTCCCCGCCAGCAGTGGCTGCATAAAATCCATTAGTCAGAACTGAGCTATGGGCAACACACTGTCGTGAGTCAGGAGCTGTGTGAGGAGCCCGTAGTCAAAACTGAGGTGAGGACAAAAGCATACCCTCCAACATTTCTCCGATGAAAATAGGGGTGCCCTGTTCTGTAACAACAATTTTACTACAGTGGTACCTCAGGTTAAGTACTTAATTCGTTCCGGAGGTCCGTTCTTAAACTGAAACTGTTCTTAACCTGAAGCACCACTTTAGCTAATGGGGCCTCCTGCTGTTGCCGCGCCGCCGGATCACGATTTCTGTTCTCAGAAGCAAATTTCTTAACCTGAAGCACTATTTCTGGGTTAGCGGAGTCTGTAACCTGAAGCATCTGTAACCTGAAGCATATGTAATCTGAAGCATATGTAACCCGAGGTACCACTGTATTTATACCACATCCATCTGCCTGGGTTGCTCTAGCCACTCTGGGCGGCTTCCAAAACATATAAAAAGGTAATAAAACAGTAAACATTAAAAAAACTTCCCTAGGCTGTTGTTGTTTAGTTGTTTAGTCGTGTCCGACTCTTCGTGACCCCATGGACCAGAGCACGCCAGGCACCTCTGTCCTCCACTACCTCCCGCAGTTTGGTCAAACTCATGCTGGTAACCTCGAAAACACTATCCAACCATCTGGTCCTCTGTCGCCCCCTTCTCCTTGTGCCCTCCATCTTTCCCAGCATCAGTGTCTTCTCCAGGGAGTCTTCTCTTCTCATGAGGTGGCCAAAGTACAGGAGCCTCAGCTTCACGATCTGTCCTTCCAGTGAGCACTCAGGGCTGATTTCCTTAAGAATGGATGCGTTTGATCTTCTTGCAGTCCATGGGACTCTCAAGAGTCTCCTCCAGCACCAGAATTCAAAAGCATCAATTCTTTGGCGATCAGCCTTCTTTATGGTCCAGCTCTCACTTCCATACATCACTACTGGGAAAACCATGGCTTTAACTATACGGACCTTTGTTGGCAAGGGGACGTCTCTACTTCTCAAGATGCTGTCTAGGCCTGTCATTGCCCTTCTCCCAAAAAAGCAGGCGTCTTTTAATTATGTGGGTGGTGTCACCATCTGCAGTGATCATGGAGCCCAAGAAAGTAAAATCTCTCACTGCCTCCATTTCTTTCCCTTCTATTTGCCAGGAGGTGATGGGACCAGTGGCCATGATCTTCGTTTTTTTGATGTTGAGCTTCAGACCATATTTTGCGCTCTCCTCTTTCACCCTCATTAAAAGGTTCTTTAATTCCTCCTCACTTTCTGCCATCAAGGTTGTGTCATCTGCATATCTGAGGTTGTTGATATTTCTTCCGGCAATCTTAATTCCAGCTTGGGATTCATCCAGCCCAGCCTTTCGCATGATGCATTCTGCATATAAATTGTTGTGTATTGAGTCAAAGGATTTTATATCTGTATTATTATTGTCTGTATTTGCATTAGGGTAAAGTAACTGCCTTTTGGTTCCAGAGGGTACAGCTACTATTGGTTCATTTAAGCTGCTGTATTTGGATCCTCTGTCTTATTGGTTTCCTCCAAAAGGCAGGACTGTGATTGCCTGATATTGTTCCCTCCAAAATGTATCCTTTCTAGCTAGTTCCCTGTCCCTATAAATGTAGCTCTCCCCTCCTCAGGTCTCTTTTTTTAATAATATTTTTTATTGAGTTTGTGAAATACAGAAAAAAGAATAAAGAACATATTATAAGAGTAAAGTAGAAAGGTTACAAATTTTCTTGTTCTTTTTTCCAAGTCTACTGGACTTCCCCACGTCCTCCCAACCCTGCATTCTCTGTGATACATAACATCAGCAATTTGTTAACTTGTTTCAATACTTGTTGTATCCTTCATTTTATCATGTTACCCAATTTCAAATTTGTTATAACCCAAATCATGTACATTTTCATTTAAACACAATAAAGTTGTTTCATTATTCTATCTCTGACTTCTTGTGCCTTAATTTCCATTTCTTTAGTTTAACATTACTGAAGCTAGAATTTCCTAAAAGGTGCATTTTTTAACATTCATACAGCTTATAATGTTTTTTCAGATAGTCCTTAAATTTTTTCCATTCCTCCTCAATTGTTTCTTCTCCCAAGTCTCGGATTCTGCCAGTCATTTCGGCCAGTTCCATGTAGTCCATCAACTGCGTGTGCCATTCCTCCAGTGTGGGTAAATCTTGTGTCTTCCAATGCTTTGCAATCAGGATCCTTGCTGCTGTAGTAGCGTACATAAAACAAGTTTTGTCCTTCTTAAGCACTCTCTGGTCCACCATGCCCAGGAGGAAGGCCTCTGGTTTCTTAGGTAAGGTAAATCTAAGTACCTTTTTTAGTTCATTATGAATCATCTCCCAAAAGGCCTTCACTTTCGGGCAGGTCCACCAGAGGTGAAAAAATGTCCCTTCCGCCTCTTTACATTTCCAACATTTATTATCAGACAGGTGATATATCTTAGCAAGCTTGACTGGGGTCATGTACCACCGGTATATCATTTTCATAATGTTTTCCTTCAAGGCACTACATGCCGTAAATTTCATTCCGGTGTTCCATAACCTTTCCCAGTCTTCAAACATAATGTTATGCCCCAAATCCTGCGCCCACTTTATCATGGCGGATTTGACTGTCTCATCCTGAGTATTCCATTTAAGCAGCAGGTTATACATTCTCGAAAGTAGTTTACTTTTTGGTTCTAACAGTTCTGTCTCTAGTTTCGATTTTTCCACCTGGAATCCAACCTTCTTGTCTACTTTAAAAACCTCTTGAATTTGTGCATAATGCAACCAATCTCGCACCTTGTTTTTTAATTTTTCCAAGCTCTGCAACCTCCAATTGTCTCCAATCTTTTCAATTATTTCCCCATATTTAGGCCAATTGGCCTCCATGTTAAGTCTCTTACGTGCCTTGGCCTCCACCGGTGAGAGCCACCTCGGAGTCTTACTCTCCAATAAGTCTTTATATTTTGTCCAGACCATTAAAATTGCTCTCCTAACAATGTGGTTTTTAAACAATTTGTGCACTTTAACCTTCTCATACCACAAATATGCATGCCACCCAAAAGCATTGTCAAACCCTTCCAGATCTAGGACATCAGTGTTTTCCAGTAAGATCCAATCTTTCAACCAGCAGAAGGCTGCGGATTCATAATATAACCTCAAGTCTGGCAGGGCAAATCCCCCTCTTTCTTTCGCATCAGTTAATATTTTAAACTTTATTCGGGGCTTTTTGCCCTGCCAAACAAACTTAGAAATATCCTTCTGCCACTTTCCAAAACATTCCACCTTGTCCACGATCTGTAGGGCCTGAAACAAAAATAACATTTTTGGCAATACATTCATCTTTATAGCTGCTATTCGGCCCAACAAGGAAAGTTTCAATCTTGACCACGTTTCCAAATCTCTTTTGATTTCTGACCAACATTTCTCGTAGTTGTCTTTAAACAAATTCAAATTATTGGAGGTCAGATACACCCCTAGGTATTTTACTTTTTTAACCACATTTAATTCTGTTTCTTTCAGGAACTCATCTGTTTCTGTAGTTGTCAAATTTTTTGCTAAAACCTTAGTTTTTTGCTTGTTCAGCTTAAATCCCACCACCCGACCAAAGTCAGAAATTAATTCTAACACTCTTTTAGTACTAGAGACTGGCTCCTGTAATGTTAATACCAGGTCATCTGCAAATGCTTTCAATTTATATTGTTTCACTCCGACCTCAATTCCCTGTACCAACCGGTCCTTTCTAATCATGTTCAATAGCACCTCCAGAACTGAAATAAACAATAGGGGGGATAGAGGGCACCCCTGCCGTGTCCCTTTTTCAATTTTAAACTCCTCTGTCACCACATTGTTTACTATCAATTTGGCTTTTTGTTCTGAATATATTGCTTCTATTCCATTTTCAAACCCCCGCCCCACTCCCATCCCTTCCAAATTTTTCTTCATAAACATCCAAGAAATGTTGTCAAAGGCTTTCTCTGCATCAATAAAGATTAACACCGCTCTAGTGTTGAGATTTGTTTGTAAAAGTTCCAAAATGTCGATGATGTTTCTTGTGTTGTCAAACAAATGCCTACCAGGGAGAAAGCCTGCCTGGTCCTTATGGATCACTTCATTAAGCACTTTTTTAAACCTACTTGCCAAAATGTCCGCAAAAATTTTGTAATCCACATTTAGGAGTGAGATGGGGCGGTAGTTCTTAAGCTGGGTCTTTTCAGTTTCTAGTTTGGGTATCAATGTGATGAAGGCTTCTTTCCACGTTTCCGGTGCCTTCCTCCCCTCCATAATCTGGTTACAAACCTCCAACAAAGGTTGTATCAAGTAGTCCTTCAGAACCTTATAATATTTGGAGGTAAGTCCATCAGGGCCTGGAGATTTGCCTAATTGGAGGTTCTGAATGGCACTTTCAATTTCTTGCTGTGTGATATTACTATTCAGGATTGTTCTCATTTCCTGAGGTATTTTCTGTAATCCGTTGGTTTTAAGAAATTGGTCCACCTCCGAATCTTTCTGTGGCCCTTGTGAATAAAGTTCTTTGAAATATCTCTGGAAGCACTTTCTAATTTCCTCGGGTTTCTGAACCATTCTCCCTTCAATCTCTAGATTTGTAACTGTATTAAGTTTTTGTCTCTTTTTCAACTGCCATGCTAGCAGTTTCCCACACTTATTTGCTGATTCAAAAGATCTTTGTTTCATTTGTTTAATTTTCCATTCCACCTCTTGATTTATCAATTTCAAATATTGTGCTTGGAAAAATTTCACTTCTCTCAGCACTTCCTTCGACTTGGGCCTGGATCTTAGTTTTTTCTCTCCATCTCTTATTTTTTCCAATATCTTCTCCTTCTTTTCATTCCAGAGCTTTTTCTTGATCGTATTTTGTTGTATTAGAAACCCTCTCATGACTGCTTTACTTGCGTCCCAGATTGTTCTTTTTTCCACAGTGGTATTTAAATTTATCTCAAAATAGTCTTTTAAAGTTTTTTGGGCCTTCTTAACAATCTTCTCGTCCCTTAGTAAGGTGTCATTCATTTTCCATCTAAAGGATCCGATTGTATTTAGTCTCAGTTCCATTTTCAAAGCGTTATGGTCGGAGCAGGTTTTTGGGCAGATTTCCACCTTTCTAGTCTTGGGTGCCAGTCCTCTAGTTATCCATATTTGGTCGATTCGTGTCCATGTCAGATGAGCTTCAGAAAAGAAAGTTCCTTCTTTTCCTAGGGGGTTCTTAACCCTCCATATGTCAATTAAGTCCACATTGTCAGTCATTTCAAAGAAAGTTTTAGGCAGTCTACCATCTTTCGTTATGTTAGCGCTTTGCGACTTATCCATATTTACAGACACCACCCCATTCATATCACCCATCATAATAATGTTGTTGTAGTCTAAGTAGTCCAGCATAATCTCATGCAGCTTCCTGAAAAATTCCGATTTTCCTTCATTTGGAGCATATATTCCTAATATCAAAATTTTTTCTCCTTGTGTCTGAATTTCAATCGCCAAAATTCTGCCGTGTTCGTCTTTAAATAAAAGTTTTGGTGACAGGCTCTCCTTTGCATATATCACCACTCCTCTTTTCTTAACTTTATCCGAAGAAATAAATTCTTGGCCTAGTCTTTTATTAATTAGCACTTTTCTGTGGAGCCTTGTCACATGCGTTTCTTGCAGGCAAATAATGTCCAATTGTTCTTTTTTCAAAATATGAAATACTTTTCTTCTTTTTTCCGGAGAATTTCCGCCATTTATATTCCAACTGAGAAGCTGCAACGACATCCTGGTCTAATTGGTGGGTCCTACAGTGGGGTGTCTAGGTTTCCCTCCGATCCCGGAGGTGGTAATGCTGGTCCAGATCCAGACGGTGTAGGTTTTGGAGATGGTCCCGGTGGTGGTGGTGGCCAAGAAGCTGTGGCTCCTTTCTGGAGGTCCTTCTCGTGGTCGTGTAAGAACTTCTGTTGGTCCTCAGGTGTTTTAATTCTTACTTTCCTTCCTTTGTAAGTAAATGATAGTCCTTGCGGAAACTCCCACCTATAAGGGATTGTGTTGTATCTCAGCAGTTTGGTCAAATCTGTGTAAGTGGTCCTGAGATCCAAAAGATGTTTGGGTATGTCTCTGTAAATTTCAGCCTTTTTACCTTCTATCTCCAAGGATTTTTTAAAATGTAGGCCTAGTATCTTGTCTCTTTCCTCTCTTGATCTCAAAATAACCAAACAGTCTCTGGACTTATCCTTCTTTATCGATTTTCCCAGTCTAAAAGCCGTCACAATTTTAAAATCCTTGTCTTCCTCAATCCCCCAGAATTTGGAGAACAAAAGTGTTAAAAATCCCTGTAAATTTCCTTCCTCCAGTTCTGGGATGGCCCTTAACCTGAGATTATTTTCCTTACTTTTCAATTCAACCAATGACAGGTAGGCTTGTTGTTCCCCTACCTGTCTTTTCAGAGGCCTTACTTCCCCCTTGATCTCATCAACCTTTTTGTTCGCCTGTTCTGCTTTTTGACTGGCTTCCACAGCTAATTTATAGTTTTCAGCCGTGGCTCCTTGCAATTTCTCAATTGCCTGAGTGTGCTGGGAAACCTGCTCAGATAATTTACTAATAGAGGATGTAGCTTGGTCAATTTTTGATGATTGATTGTCCACTTTTTGATTTAAAATTGCCAGTTGTTCCAAAATTTGTTTCAGGACTATTTCAGATCCTCCAGTTGCCATATCTTCTGCAGCAGGCTCTTCAGCTTCCACCTCCTGTGCTGTCAGCACAGTTGGGACAGATGATCTTCGTTGATGAGATAGGGTTGTTTGAACAAGTTGCACTGGTTTCTTTTCTTTTTCTTTAGCTTTAGCTGCTCTTGTTCTCCCTGAGCCACTCATTCCACACCTGCCTCTGTTCAAGGTCAAATTTTCTTTTGTTCCATAAGTCAGACAAGTCCAGAGTGTAAACAATTTAACCACAGAAAATCACAATAAAGTACAGTTCCCAGGCCTCTATGTCTCCACAATCCTCTAGGGGGGGTATTTCAAAGTTTCAAGGAAGGAGAGAACTCTTTTCCGCCATTGAAGTTCTTATGTTCCCTATATTAAATCTTAGTAGTTCCAGAGCACAAAAGGAAGGTTCCCCGGGCTTTCTATTTCTTGAAAAAAGGCCACAAGGTGTCAAGAAAGGTCCCAGCAACAGTGTTTAAACGTTAATGTCTCAGTCTATGTATCAGTTTAAACTCCAATAACAGTATCAGCAGTTTGACAGTTCTCTTTTGCACACTGACAGTCCGACAGCTGGGTTGTCCCTTTTAACTCCGCATAGTTCAAAATTAGGAAGAAAGTTCCAAGAATAAAGTCCACAGATTTTACAAAGATTTCCTGCTTGTCTTTTCACTACAAAGTCTATCAAATACACCCTCGTTTTGCTTTTGCAATCCCTTTTAAACGCTTCAGCGCTCTTCTGAACCGTTGCTTTGATCTAGTTAGCAAGATCGGGAGACGGACTTCCTGTTACTCGCCTCCCGTTTTCAGCCAAATTCCAAAATTTTAGTCCGATATTTAGTTCCCCTTACTCACGGGTATGTTGCAGCCAATTTTGATGTTTTCAAGAAGAAAGGTCGGCGCTCATCAGCAGCAGCAGCGCGGCTTTGCATCCACGAAAAGAGTGATGAACTCACAGCGCCGCTCCCCCTTTCACGTTCCGGAGCCTCTTACGGGGTTCCTTCTTCGTTTCTGGGGGGGCTTTTGGCGCCCGCCGAGTCCCACGGCCACAGGCTCGCTCTGCCTGTGGTTTTTCTTGATGGGTCTCCGCTTTGCCGCAGCGGACGACCCTTTTTCGCGGAGCCCCTCTTCACAGAGTAAAGAGAACCGCCATTGCCGTTTTGCGCCACCTCCGGAAGTCCTCTCCCCTCCTCAGGTCTCAGTCTTGTTTGCTTTAATAAAGAAGTGTTACTAGAGAACTGTCTCCAGCATATTATGTCAAGAGAGCTGAAATCACAAACCCCACGTCACAACATAAATTAAATAAGCAGGGAGACAAAATACAGCCTTGTCGTACTCCTTTTCCAATTTTGAACCAATCAGTTGTTCCATATCCAGTTCTAACTGTAGCTTCTTGTCCCACATAGAGATTTCTCGGGAGACAGATGAGGTGATCAGGCACTCCCATTTCTTTAAGAACTTGCCATAGTTTGCTGTGGTCGACACAGTCAAAGGCTTTTGCGTAGTCAATGAAGCAGAAGTAGATGTCTTTCTGGAACTCTCTAGCTTTCTCCATAATCCAGCGCATGTTTGCAATTTGGTCTCTGGTTCTTCTGCCTCTTCTAAATCCAGCTTGCACTTCTGGGAGTTCTCGATCCACATACTGCTTGAGCCTTCCTTGTAGAATTTTAAGCATAACCTTGCTAGCGTGTGAAATGAGTGCAATTGTGCGGTAGTTGGAGCATTCTTTGGCACTGCCCTTCTTTGGGATTGGGATGTAGACTGATCTTCTCCAATCTTCTGGCCACTGCTGAGTTTTCCAAATTTGCTGGCATATTGAGTGTAGCACCTTAACAGCATCACCTTTTAAAATTTTAAATAGTTCAGCTGGAATACCATCACTTCCACTGGCCTTGTTATTTGCAGTGCTTTCTGAGGCCCATTTGACTTCACTTTCCAGGATGTCTGGCTCAAGGTCAGCAACCACACTACCTGGGGTGTACGAGACATCCATATCTTTCTGGTATAATTCCTCTGTGTATTCTTGCCACCTCTTCTTGATGTCTTCTGCTTCTGTTAGGTCCTTACCACTTTTGTCCTTTATTATGGTAATCTTTGTACGAAATGTTCCTTTCATAGCTCCAATTTTCTTGAACAGATCTCTGGTTCTTCCCATTCTGTTGTTTTCCTCTATTGTTTGCATTGCTCGTTTAAGAAGGCCTTCTTGTCTCTCCTTGCTATTCTTTGGAAATCTGCATTCAATTTCCTGTATCTTTCACTATCTCCCTCGCATTTTGCTTGCCTTCTCTCCTCCACTGTTTGTAAGGCCTCGTTGGACAGCCACTTTGCTTTCTTGCATTTCCTTTTCATTGGGATGGTTTTCGTTGTTGCCTCCTGTACAATGTTACCAGCCTCCATC
Source organism: Podarcis gaigeae (assembly GCF_964106915.1). NCBI lineage: Eukaryota > Metazoa > Chordata > Lepidosauria > Squamata > Lacertidae > Podarcis > Podarcis gaigeae. The sequence goes on along the minus strand of NC_139677.1, from coordinate 12,970,884 downwards.
CATAGTTCTTCAGGCACTCTGTCCACCAAATCTAAATCCTTAAACCTGTTCGTCACTTCCACTGTGTATTCATAAGGGATTTGACTTAGATGACATCTTACCGGCCCAGTGGTTTTCCCTACTTTCTTCAGTTTAAGTTTGAATTTTGCTATAAGAAGCTGATGATCTGAGCCACAGTCAGCTCCAGGTCTTGTTTTTGCTGACTGTATAGAGCCTCTCCATCTTTGGCTGCAGAGAATATAATCAATCTGATTTCGATGCTGCCCATCTGGTGATGTCCATGTGTAGAGTCGTCTCTTGTGTTGTTGGAAAAGCGTGTTTATGATGACCAGCTTGTTCTCTTGACAGAACTCTATTAGCCTTTGCCCTGCTTCGTTTTGATCTCCAAGGCCTAACTTGCCAGTTGTTCCTCTTATCTCTTGCCTCCCTACTTTAGCATTCCAATCCCCTATAATGAGAAGAACATCCTTCTTTGGTGTCACTTCTATAAGGTGTTGTAAGTCTTCATAGAATTGGTCAATTTCAGTTTCTTCAGCACCAGTAGTTGGTGCATAAACTTGGATTACTGTGATGTTAAAAGGTCTGCCTTGGATTCATATCGAGATCATTCTATCATTCTATTCTATGTATAACTCCATACCATCCAACATTTCTCCCATGAACATAGGGACGTCCTAAGGAAAAGCAGGATAACATCAGAAACCAGGACAGCTTCAATAAATCTGGGACTGTCCCGGCAAAATTAGGGACAACTGGAAGGTTTGCAAAAGTGAAGAAGTTAAGATCAAGGAACAAGAGAGAAGTCATGAGTGAAGGACAAGCCAAAGGAGAGGTTGAGGGAGGAGGCTTATTGGTTTGTTCTTGTTCTTGTTTTTATTGTGTATTTTGTGTTTTTTACCTTGCATTTTTAAGTTGTAAACCAACCTTAAATCTACGGATGAAGGGCAGTATATACAATTAATAAAATAGTAACAATACTATTTGTTACTATAGACAGGCATGCCATTGTTCAGGAAGGTCTACTGTATAAATAGGGGTATAAATAGGAAAGTAGTATAAGTAATAAAGTAGCAGTAGTAAAGTGGAAGTAAAGTGGTAGTAAAGCAATAGTAAACCAGTAGGGAAGTAGCAGTTAAGTAATGGTAAAACAATAGTAAAGTGGTGGAATAGTAGCAGTAAAATAGCAGTAAAGTAGTAGTAACGCAGTAGTAAAATAGTAGTAAAATGGTAGTAAGGCAGTAGTGAAACAGCAGTAAGATAGTAGTAAAGAAGTAGTAAAGCGGTAGTAAAATGGTCCAATACTAAAGTGGTGGAATAGCAGTAAAATAGCTTTAAAGTAGTAGTAAAATTGTAGAAAAATAGTAGTTAAATGGTAGTAAAGCAGTAGTAAGGTAGTAGTAAAATGGTAGTAAAGTAGTAGTAAAGCGGTAGTAAAGGAGTAGTAAAACGGTAGTAAAGCAGTAGTAATATGGTAGTAAAGTAGTAGAAAATTGTAGTAAAGTAGTAGTAAAGAGGTAGGAAAGTAGTAGTAAAGTGGTAGGAAAGTAGTAGTAAAGCAGGTTAAGTTGTTGAGGGCTGATTTCTTTTCCTTTCATAAAAAGCCTTCTGTTTCGACCGCCAAACCTCTCAAGGGAGCATTTGCATCCGTTTGGCACCATTTTAGAGTGAATGGTTGAAAGTCAGATTATTGATGAAATTGTGACCCCGGGGCTTTGGGATTTTTCCAAAAAAAATATTTTTCTGCCGGTTAAGTTGGCGTAGGGATGCGGGTGGCGCTGTGGGTAAAAGCCTCAGCGCCTAGGGTCTGCCGATCAAAAGGTTGGCGGTTCGAATCCACACGGCTGGGTGCGCTCCTGTTGCTTGGTCCCAGCGCCTGCCAACCTAGCAGTTCGAAAGCAACCCCGGGTGCAAGTAGATAAATAGGGACCGCTTACTGGTGGGAAGGTAAACGGCGTTTCCGTGTGCTGCGCTGGCTCACCAAATGCAGCTTTGTCACGCATTAGTAAAGCAGGTTAAGTTGTCGTAACAATATAGTAACAATACTATTTGTTACTATAGTACAAATACTATATTATAGGAACAATACTATTTGTTACTATAGACAGGCATGCCATTGTTCAGGAAGGTCTACTGTATAAATAGGGGTATAAATAGTAAAGTAGTATAAGTAATAAAGTAGCAGTAGGAAAGTGGAAGTAAAGTGGTAGTAAAGCAATAGTAAACCAGTAGGGAAGTAGCTGGTAAGTAATGGTAAAACAATAGTAAAGTGGTGGAATAGTAGCAGTAAAATAGCAGTAAAGTAGTAGTAACGCAGTAGTAAAATAGTAGTAAAATGGTAGTAAGGCAGTAGTGAAACAGCAGTACGATAGTAGTAAAGAAGTAGTAAAGTGGTATTTAAATGGTCCAATAGTAAAGTGGTGGAATAGCAATAAAAGAACTTTAAAGTAGTAGTAAACTAGTAGTTAAATGGAAGTAAAGCAGTAGTAAGGTAGTAGTAAAATGGTAGTAAAGTAATAGTAAAGCGGTAGTAAAGCAGTAGTAAAATTGTAGTAAAGCAGCAGTAAAGTAGTAGTAAAGTGGTAGTAAAGTAGTAGTAAAGTGATAGTAAAGTTGTAGTAAAGCAGTAGTAAAGTGGTAGTAAAGTAGTAGTAAAGTAGTAGTAAAGTAGTAGTAAAGTGGTAGTAAAGTAGTAGTAAAGTAGTAGTAAAGTGGTAGTAAAGTAGTAGTAAAGTGGTAGTAAAGTGATAGTAGAGTAGTAGTAAAGTAGTAGTAAAGTGGTAGTAAAGTAGGAGTAAAGCAGTAGTAAGAATGACCCTAGAAGTGTTCGTTGTAGAAAAAGGCGCCATGTTGATAGCCTCAATCACAGAGGTTTTTCCAGTTGTTTCCATATAAAGTAGTGGGGCGGGGGGGAATGGCTTCTCAGTGTTTGTATGTTGATCCCTGTTTACACTATTATGTTAAAAAGTACACCAGAATTTAGTGGCGTTGGATATTTTGGGTCCCAAAAGGTCCCCGCCAGCAGTGGCTGCATAAAATCCTTTAGTCAGAACTGAGCTATGGGCAACACACTGTCGTGAGTCAGGAGCTGTGTGAGGAGCCCGTAGTCAAAACTGAGGTGAGGACAAAAGCATACCCTCCAACATTTCTCCGATGAAAATAGGGGTGCCCTGTTCTGTAACAACAATTTTACTACAGTGGTACCTCAGGTTAAGTACTTAATTCGTTCCGGAGGTCCGTTCTTAAACTGAAACTGTTCTTAACCTGAAGCACCACTTTAGCTAATGGGGCCTCCTGCTGTTGCCGCGCCGCAAGATCACGATTTCTGTTCTCAGAAGCAAATTTCTTAACCTGAAGCACTATTTCTGGGTTAGCGGAGTCTGTAACCTGAAGCATCTGTAACCTGAAGCATCTGTAACATGAAGCATATATAACCCGAGGTACCACTGTATTTATACCACATCCATCTGCCTGGGTTGCTCTAGCCACTCTGGGCGGCTTCCAAAACATATAAAAAGGTAATAAAACAGTAAACATTAAAAAACTTCCCTAGGTTGTTGTTGTTTAGTCGTTTAGTCGTGTCCGACTCTTCGTGACCCCATGGACCAGAGCACGCCAGGCACCTCTGTCCTCCACTACCTCCCGCAGTTCGGTCAAACTCATGCTGGTAACCTCGAAAACACTATCCAACCATCTGGTCCTCTGTCGCCCCCTTCTCCTTGTGCCCTCCATCTTTCCCAGCATCAGTGTCTTCTCCAGGGAGTCTTCTCTTCTCATGAGGTGGCCAAAGTACAGGAGCCTCAGCTTCACGATCTGTCCTTCCAGTGAGCACTCAGGGCTGATTTCCTTAAGAATGGATGCGTTTGATCTTCTTGCAGTCCATGGGACTCTCAAGAGTCTCCTCCAGCACCAGAATTCAAAAGCATCAATTCTTCGGCGATCAGCCTTCTTTATGGTCCAGCTCTCACTTCCATACATCACTACTGGGAAAACCATGGCTTTAACTATACGGACCTTTGTTGGCAAGGGGACGTCTCTACTTCTCAAGATGCTGTCTAGGCCTGTCATTGCCCTTCTCCCAAGAAGCAGGCGTCTTTTAATTATGTGGCTGCTGTCACCATCTGCAGTGATCATGGAGCCCAAGAAAGTAAAATCTCTCACTGCCTCCATTTCTTCCCCTTCTATTTGCCAGGAGGTGATGGGACCAGTGGCCATGATCTTTGTTTTTTTGATGTTGAGCTTCAGACCATATTTTGCGCTCTCCTCTTTCACCCTCATTAAAAGGTTCTTTAATTCCTCCTCACTTTCTGCCATCAAGGTTGTGTCATCTGCATATCTGAGGTTGTTGATATTTCTTCCGGCAATCTTAATTCCAGCTTGGGATTCATCCAGCCCAGCCTTTCGCATGATGCATTCTGCATATAAATTGTTGTGTATTGAGTCAAAGGATTTTATATCTGTATTATTATTGTCTGTATTTGCATTAGGGTAAAGTAACTGCCTTTTGGTTCCAGAGGGTACAGCTACTATTGGTTCATTTTAGCTGCTGTATTTGGATCCTCTGTCTTATTGGTTTCCTCCAAAAGGCAGGACTGTGATTGCCTGATATTGTTCCCTCCAAAATGTATCCTTTCTAGCTAGTTCCCTGTCCCTATAAATGTAGCTCTCCCCTCCTCAGGTCTCAGTCTTGTTTGCTTTAATAAAGAAGTGTTACTAGAGAACTGTCTCCAGCATATTATGTCAAGAGAGCTGAAATCACAAACCCCATGTCACAACATAAATTAAATAAGCAGGGAGACAAAATACAGCCTTGTCGTACTCCTTTTCCAATTTTGAACCAATCAGTTGTTCCATATCCAGTTCTAACTGTAGCTTCTTGTCCCACATAGAGATTTCTCGGGAGACAGATGAGGTGATCAGGCACTCCCATTTCTTTAAGAACTTGCCATAGTTTGCTGTGGTCGACACAGTCAAAGGCTTTTGCGTAGTCAATGAAGCAGAAGTAGATGTCTTTCTGGAACTCTCTAGCTTTCTCCATAATCCAGCGCATGTTTGCAATTTGGTCTCTGGTTCTTCTGCCTCTTCTAAATCCAGCTTGCACTTCTGGGAGTTCTCGATCCACATACTGCTTGAGCCTTCCTTGTAGAATTTTAAGCATAACCTTGCTAGCGTGTGAAATGAGTGCAATTGTGCGGTAGTTGGAGCATTCTTTGGCACTGCCCTTCTTTGGGATTGGGATGTAGACTGATCTTCTCCAATCTTCTGGCCACTGCTGAGTTTTCCAAATTTGCTGGCATATTGAGTGTAGCACCTTAACAGCATCATCTTTTAAAATTTTAAATAGTTCAGCTGGAATACCATCACTTCCACTGGCCTTGTTATTTGCAGTGCTTTCTGAGGCCCATTTGACTTCACTTTCCAGGATGTCTGGCTCAAGGTCAGCAACCACACTACCTGGGGTGTACGAGACATCCATATCTTTCTGGTATAATTCCTCTGTGTATTCTTGCCACCTCTTCTTGATGTCTTCTGCTTCTGTTAGGTCCTTACCACTTTTGTCCTTTATTATGGTAATCTTTGTACGAAATGTTCCTTTCATAGCTCCAATTTTCTTGAACAGATCTCTGGTTCTTCCCATTCTGTTGTTTTCCTCTATTGTTTGCATTGCTCGTTTAAGAAGGCCTTCTTGTCTCTCCTTGCTATTCTTTGGAAATCTGAATGAGCCTTTGCCCTGCTTCGTTTTGATCTCCAAGGCCAAACTTGCCAGTTGTTCCTCTTATCTCTTGCCTCCCTACTTTAGCATTCCAATCCCCTATAATGAGAAGAACATCCTTCTTTGGTGTCACTTCTATAAGGTGTTGTAAGTCTTCATAGAATTGGTCAATTTCAGTTTCTTCAGCACCAGTAGTTGGTGCATAAACTTGGATTACTGTGATGTTAAAAGGTCTGCCTTGGATTCGTATTGAGATCATTCTATCATTCTATTCTATGTATAACTCCATACCATCCAACATTTCTCCCATGAACATAGGGACGTCCTAAGGAAAAGCAGGATAACATCAGAAACCAGGACAGCTTCAATAAATCTGGGACTGTCCCGGCAAAATTAGGGACAACTGGAAGGTTTGCAAAAGTGAGGAAGTTAAGATCAAGGAACAAGAGAGAAGTCATGAGTGAAGGACAAGCCAAAGGAGAGGTTGAGGGAGGAGGCTTATTGGTTTGTTCTTGTTCTTGTTTTTATTGTGTATTTTGTGTTTTTTACCTTGCATTTTTAAGTCGTAAACCAACCTTAAATCTACGGATGAAGGGCAGTATATACAATTAATAAAATAGTAACAATACTATTTGTTACTATAGACAGGCATGCCATTGTTCAGGAAGGTCTACTGTATAAATAGGGGTATAAATAGGAAAGTAGTATAAGTAATAAAGTAGCAGTAGTAAAGTGGAAGTAAAGTGGTAGTAAAGCAATAGTAAACCAGTAGGGAAGTAGCAGTTAAGTAATGGTAAAACAATAGTAAAGTGGTGGAATAGTAGCAGTAAAATAGCAGTAAAGTAGTAGTAACGCAGTAGTAAAATAGTAGTAAAATGGTAGTAAGGCAGTAGTGAAACAGCAGTAAGATAGTAGTAAAGAAGTAGTAAAGCGGTAGTAAAATGGTCCAATAGTAAAGTGGTGGAATAGCAGTAAAATAGCTATAAAGTAGTAGTAAAGCAGTAGTAAAATTGTAGAAAAATAGTAGTTAAAAGGTAGTAAAGCAGTAGTAAGGTAGTAGTAAAATGGTAGTAAAGCAGTAGTAAAGCAGTAGTAAAACGGTAGTAAAGCAGTAGTAAAATGGTAGTAAGGTAGTAGAAAAATTGGAGTAAAGTAGTAGTAAAGTGGTAGGAAAGTAGTAGTAAAGTGGTAGTAAAGTAGTAGTAAAGCAGGGTAAGTTGTCGAGGGCTGATTTCTTTTCCTTTCATAAAAAGCCTTCTGTTTCGACCGCCAAACCTCTCAAGGGAGCATTTGCAACCGTTTGGCACCATTTTAGAGTGAATGGTTGAAAGTCAGATTTTTGAATGAAATTGTGACCCCGGGGCATACGAATTTTTTCAAAAAAATATTTTTCTGCCGGTTAAGTTGGCATAGGGATGCGGGTGGCACTGTTGGTAAAAGCCTCAGCGGCTAGGGCCTGCCGATCAAATGTTCGTCGGTTTGAATCCACACGGCTGGGTGCGCTCCTGTTGCTTGGTCCCAGCGCCTGCCAACCTAGCAGTTCGAAAGCAACCCTGGGTGCAAATAGATAAATAGGGACCGCTTACTGGCGGGAAGGTAAACGGCGTTCCTGTGTGCTGCGCTGGTTCACCAAATGCAGCTTTGTCACGCATTAGTAAAGCAGGTTAAGTTGTCATAACAATATAGTAACAATACTATTTGTTACTATAGTACAAATACTATATTATAGGAACAATACTATTTGTTACTATAGACAGGCATGCCATTGTTCAGGAAGGTCTACTGTATAAATAGGGGTATAAATAGTAAAGTAGTATAAGTAATAAAGTAGCAGTAGGAAAGTGGAAGTAAAGTGGTAGTAAAGCAATAGTAAACCAGTAGGGAAGTAGCTGTTAAGTAATGGTAAAACAATAGTAAAGTGGTGGAATAGTAGCAGTAAAATAGCAGTAAAGTAGTAGTAACGCAGTAGTAAAATAGTAGTAAAATGGTAGTAAGGCAGTAGTGAAACAGCAGTAAGATAGTAGTAAAGAAGTAGTAAAGTGGTATTTAAATGGTCCAATAGTAAAGTGGTGGAATAGCAGTAAAAGAACTTTAAAGTAGTAGTAAACTAGTAGTTAAATGGAAGTAAAGCAGTAGTAAGGTAGTAGTAAAATGGTAGTAAAGTAATAGTAAAGCGGTAGTAAAGCAGTAGTAAAGCAGTAGTAAAGTAGTAGTAAATTGGTAGTAAAGTAGTAGAAAAGTGATAGTAAAGTTGTAGTAAAGCAGTAGTAAAGTGGAAGTAAAGTAGTAGTAAAGTGATAGTAAAGTAGTAGTAAAGTGATAGTAAAGTGGTAGTAAAGTAGTAGTAAAGTGATAATAAAGTAGTAGTAAAGTAGTAGTAAAGTGGTAGTGAAGTAGTAGTAAAGTGATAGTAAAGTAGTAGTAAAGTAGTAGTAAAGCAGTAGTAAGAATGACCTCAGAAGTATTCGTTGTACAAAAAGGCGCCATGTTGATAGCCTCAATCACAGAGGTTTTTCCAGTTGTTTCCATATAAAGTAGTGGGGCGGGGGGGAATGGCTTCTCAGTGTTTGTATGTTGATCCCTGTTTACACTATTATGTTAAAAAGTACACCAGAATTTAGTGGCGTTGGATATTTTGGGTCCCAAAAGGTCCCCGCCAGCAGTGGCTGCATCAAATCCTTTAGTCAGAACTGAGCTATGGGCAACACACTGTCGTGAGTCAGGAACTGTGTGAGGAGCCCGTAGTCAAAACTGAGGTGAGGACAAAAGCATACCCTCCAACATTTCTCCGATGAAAATAGGGGTGCCCTGTTCTGTAACAACAATTTTACTACAGTGGTACCTCAGGTTAAGTACTTAATTCGTTCCGGAGGTCCGTTCTTAAACTGAAACTGTTCTTAACCTGAAGCACCACTTTAGCTAATGGGGCCTCCTGCTGTCGCCGCGCCGCCGGATCACGATTTCTGTTCTCAGAAGCAAATTTCTTAACCTGAAGCACTATTTCTGGGTTAGCGGAGTCTGTAACCTGAAGCATCTGTAACCTGAAGCATATGTAACCTGAAGCATATGTAACCCGAGGTACCACTGTATTTATACCACATCCATCTGCCTGGGTTGCTCTAGCCACTCTGGGCGGCTTCCAAAACATATAAAAAGGTAATAAAACAGTAAACATTAAAAAACTTCGCTAGGTTGTTGTTGTTTAGTCGTTTAGTCGTGTCCGACTCTTCGTGACCCCATGGACCAAAGCACGCCAGGCACCTCTGTCCTCCACTACCTCCCGCAGTTTGGTCAAACTCATGCTGGTAACCTCGAAAACACTATCCAACCATCTGGTCCTCTGTCGCCCCCTTCTCCTTGTGCCCTCCATCTTTCCCAGCATCAGTGTCTTCTATAAATTGTTGTGTATTGAGTCAAAGGATTTTATATCTGTATTATTATTGTCTGTATTTGCATTAGGGTAAAGTAACTGCCTTTTGGTTCCAGAGGGTACAGCTACTATTGGTTCATTTAAGCTGCTGTATTTGGATCCTCTGCCTTATTGGTTTCCTCCAATAGGCAGGACTGTGATTGCCTGATATTGTTCCTTCCAAAATGTATCCTTTCTAGCTAGTTCCCTGTCCCTATAAATGTAGCTCTCCCCTCCTCAGGTCTCAGTCTTGTTTGCTTTAATAAAGAAGTGTTACTAGAGAACTGTCTCCAGCATATTATGTCAAGAGAGCTGAAATCACAAACCCCACGTCACAACATAAATAAGCAGGGAGAAAAAATACAGCCTTGTCGTACTCCTTTTCCAATTTTGAACCAATCAGTTGTTCCATATCCAGTTCTAACTGTAGCTTCTTGTCCCACATAGAGATTTCTCGGGAGACAGATGAGGTGATCAGGCACTCCCATTTCTTTAAGAACTTGCCATAGTTTGCTGTGGTCGACACAGTCAAAGGCTTTTGCGTAGTCAATGAAGCAGAAGTAGATGTCTTTCTGGAACTCTCTAGCTTTCTCCATAATCCAGCGCATGTTTGCAATTTGGTCTCTGGTTCTTCTGCCTCTTCTAAATCCAGCTTGCACTTCTGGAAGTTCTCGATCCACATACTGCTTGAGCCTTCCTTGTAGAATTTTAAGCATAACCTTGCTAGCGTGTGAAATGAGTGCAATTGTGCGGTAGTTGGAGCATTCTTTGGCACTGCCCTTCTTTGGGATTGGGATGTAGACTGATCTTCTCCAATCTTCTGGCCACTGCTGAGTTTTCCAAATTTGCTGGCATATTGAGTGTAGCACCTTAACAGCATCATCTTTTAAAATTTTAAATAGTTCAGCTGGAATACCATCACTTCCACTGGCCTTGTTATTTGCAGTGCTTTCTGAGGCCCATTTGACTTCACTTTCCAGGATGTCTGGCTCAAGGTCAGCAACCACACTACCTGGGGTGTACGAGACATCCATATCTTTCTGGTATAATTCCTCTGTGTATTCTTGCCACCTCTTCTTGATGTCTTCTGCTTCTGTTAGGTCCTTACCACTTTTGTCCTTTATTATGGTAATCTTTGTACGAAATGTTCCTTTCATAGCTCCAATTTTCTTGAACAGATCTCTGGTTCTTCCCATTCTGTTGTTTTCCTCTATTGTTTGCATTGCTCGTTTAAGAAGGCCTTCTTGTCTCTCCTTGCTATTCTTTGGAAATCTGAATTAGCCTTTGCCCTGCTTCGTTTTGATCTCCAAGGCCAAACTTGCCAGTTGTTCCTCTTATCTCTTGCCTCCCTACTTTAGCATTCCAATCCCCTATAATGAGAAGAACATCCTTCTTTGGTGTCACTTCTATAAGGTGTTGTAAGTCTTCATAGAATTGGTCAATTTCAGTTTCTTCAGTACCAGTAGTTGGTGCATAAACTTGGATTACTGTGATGTTAAAAGGTCTGCCTTGGATTCGTATCGAGATCATTCTATCATTCTATTCTATGTATAACTCCATACCATCCAACATTTCTCCCATGAACATAGGGACGTCCTAAGGAAAAGCAGGATAACATCAGAAACCAGGACAGCTTCAATAAATCTGGGACTGTCCCGGCAAAATTAGGGACAACTGGAAGGTTTGCAAAAGTGAGGAAGTTAAGATCAAGGAACAAGAGAGAAGTCATGAGTGAAGGACAAGCCAAAGGAGAGGTTGAGGGAGGAGGCTTATTGGTTTGTTCTTGTTTTTATTGTGTATTTTGTGGTTTTTACCTTGCATTTTTAAGTCGTAAACCAACCTTAAATCTACGGATGAAGGGCAGTATATGTCCCATTAAACTTTAATTAGTTTAATGTAAATGCCCAGTGCGCTTCCATCGTCACAAGTCCCACTACAGCAGAGTATTTCGCACAGCAGTTGAAGAAGGGCAGGAGAGGCAGTATCTTTTCAAAGAGGAGTCTTGGAGCATGCGGTTTGTAACTCAAAGATAAGGTTTATTTACAAAAACAAAAAACAACCCTGGCGAAGAACCACACATCTCAGCAAACACGCCCAAAAAAGGGGGAGAAAGAAAAGGGAGAACAAACACACAGGAGACTATTTATACAAACTCATGTTCCTGGAAGCCTAATGACCTCCAGCTGCTCAGTGATTAGAGCGTTTCTGCTACCCTTTAACCCTTTGATAGCAACACCCCCTCTCGCTCGGAGCACTGAGCTGTACCAACCTTAATTCAAATTTAAACCTGAACAGAAACATTTATGAGATTGCGGACTCAAAGCTTTCGTAAAACCGTCTGCAAGGTTTTCTTGGCTTGGACAATACTTTAGTTCAATTAAACCTTGTTTTACACTTTGGCATACATTTTGATAACGGATATCCAAGTGTTTTGTGTGGCCCTTGAATTGACCTGATTTAGCTAGTTTAATACAAGGTTGGTTGTCTTCCCACACTCTGATAGGTAGGGGACATTCTCCAAACAATTCTTGTACCAGTTGCTTATAAAATTCCAGTTCTCTACATACATATGATAATGCATTGAACTCAGATTCAGTTGAACTTAAAGCAATAAGTGATTGCTTTCTTGATCTCCAACCAATTAGTGCATTTCCAAATTTTATCGCCATTCCTGACACTGATTTTCTATCTGGTCCAGCATCTGCCCAACTACTGTCGGCCCAACATTCAAGTTGTGTGCTGCCCTCTGCTGATAGTTCTAAGCGAAACCTTTTGGTAGTTTGGAGATACCTTAAAACTCTTTTTACTCCTTGCCAAGCATGCATTGATGGTTTTTCAGCTTGTCTACACAGCATGTTGACAGCATATGTTATATCGGGCCGAGTCCACTGTGCAATGTGGAGTAGACTGCCTATCGCTGACTGGTAAACCCCGGGATTACTGAACTCTGTCTGTTGCTCGGCTTGAGCATCCTTTATGTAACTTAGCTCCATTGGGGTTTTAACACCAGCACAGTTGTCCATTTTAAACCTTTCCAGCAACTGCTGGATCTTAGCTTCTTGGCTGAGCCAATAGTTCCCATTTTCATCTTGCTGAATTTTAACTCCTAGATAAACAGATACATTGCCTAGTGATTTTATCTGAAACCTTTCTCCAAGCTTTGTGGCAAATTGTTGTGCAAGTTTATCATCCTTTCCACTGTATAATAAATCGTCAACAAATATCAAAACTGCTTCTTGTTCACATCTCGAGCCTTTTAGATAAAGACACGCATCTGCTGCGCTCTTTCTGAACCCCATGCTCTCTAGAGCATCGTTTAAGCAGGAATTCCAATTACGGGCGGACTGTTTCAACATAAATGGATTTGTGTAGGCGCCAGACCTGGTTTGGCTTGTCTCCTTCAAAACCCGGTGGTGGTGTTATATAGACTTCCTCCTGTAAGTCTGCGTTTAAATAAGCCACATTGACATCAAAATGAAACAGCTTATTTCCCTTCTTAGCTGAAGAGGCTAAAAGCATTCTTAATGACTCCGATCTTGAAGTTGGGGCATAGATTTGAGAATAGTGAACACCTTTGCGCTGCGAAAACCCTTTTGCAACTAGTCGGGCTTTATATTGCAACTCCTCAGTAGTTGTGGGCTTTAAACGATATACCCATCGACAACCTACAGCTTGTTGCCCTTTCGGAAGCTCTGTACTTGTAAACACACCGAGAGACTTCATTGAAGCCATCTCTTTTTCCATTGCTTCCTGCCACTTAACGGCTTCTGAGCTTGGAAGCTGTTGTACCTCCATATAGCTATCTGGCTCACACTGTGCCATATTTACGTATACACTTGTCACCTTAAACCGCTCTGGCGGCTTGCCCTTTGTGGCACGATTTGACCTGCGCAATTGTTCCTCTTGTGCCCCCTCTGACCGTTGGCTGTCAGAATCTGTCTCAGACTTTATACCTGGATGTGCCTCTAGGGATAAAGACCTCCGTTTAGATACCTCCCTTGGGCTTGGTGTTGCAGGTGACCTGCTTCGCTTTTGCTGTCTGCTAGTCCTACTGACTGGCGATGTTGGAACACTCCTAGATTCTGGATTTTCTACCTTAGGAGAAGAACCTTGTGCCTGGTCAGAATCTGCGTCTGAACCATGTGCACCATCCTCTTCTGGCTCACTACTCTCTGGACTTTCATTCTCAGCATAAATGCCTAAATCATCTCTCAAAATGTCAGGGTTACCGTGTAAGTGAGTCCATCCAGACTGCTCACAAAATTCAGCGCTCCTACTGAGGACCACTCTTGTAGTATCCCCATTTGGGTTCACGAACCTCCAAGATTTGGCGTGTGGTTCGTACCCACAAAAGATGAGTTTCCTAGCCCTTGGACCTCCCTTTTTCCTTAACGCTTTTGGGATAAGTACATAGGCTGGACATCCAAACACCCGAAAGTAATTAATTTTGGGCTTCTTCCCATATAAAGCAAAATATGGGGTAGTGGCAATTACCGAATTATATACTCGGTTCAGAATATGAGTAGCCGCCTGCCAGGCTTCCGCCCAGTAACTTTGAGGGAGTTTAGCATCAAACAACATAGAGTTTGCCAACTCTTGCAGAACCCTGTTTTTACGTTCGGCCACACCTCCTTCTTGGGGGGAATAAGGTGTAGACAGACGATGCTTAATTCCCTTTTTCTTAAAGAAATTCTGCAACACAGACCCGGTAAATTCTGACCCTCTGTCTGTCTGAAAAGCAAGTACTCTAGTACCAAATTCAAGTTCCACTGCATGAACCCAATTTTTAACTGTTTCTGCAGTATCTGCTTTTGTTTTGAGGAAAAAACCATGTAACCTTTGTTTTGTCATCCGAGAGACACAGTGCATACCTCGAACCTCCCATGCTAGCAACAGGCATTGGGCCACATAGGTCCATATGCACAAGTTGGAATACTTTGTCAGATTTCCTATCTGAGCTGGGATAGCTGCATCTATGAACCTTCGCCCTTTTGCATGCAGTACAATCCAAATACTTAGTACATTTGTTCATTTTGCACCCTTCTGATAATTCAGGTTGCCTTTTAACATACTGAAAATTAATATGTCCCAGACGGCGGTGCCATAAATGGACACAAGAATTATGGGTAGGCGTGTTCACACAACCAGCATGAACCTGTTCAACTTCATCTGGACTTGTCTCAAAATAATATAACCCATCTCTGCATTCCACCTGCAAAAGAGATACGTTATTCTTTGAAATAGTGCAAACCCCATTTTCAAACACAGTTTTAAACCCATTTCTATCAAGTTCTGACACAGACAAAATACACCCCTTCAATCCCTTTAGCACATAGGCATCAATTTCTGTTTGCAAACATTTCAAGAACACTGTGCCTACGGTCTCTAAGGAACGTTTAGTTGAATCTGCCATTGTCACAACTTTAAGGGTTTGCAAATGTCTGCAATTCTGCAAACGGACACTAGATGGCGCCACCAGGTGGTGAGATGCACCACTGTCGATCAACCAGCGTAGATTGCTGCCTTGGCCACGCCCTTGCATCAACGCCATTACTGAAGCCATGTGCTGTGTGCTGTGGGAGTAGCCACGACCTCCTCCTCTTCTTCGACGTCCCCTGGAACTCCTTGTCTGGTAACTAGGGGTAACGGCCTTGGTGCTGTCTTGACCAGGTTCACGTGTGCAATTCCTAATTAAATGGGAAGGGGAACCACAGCGAAAACAGTGTCTAGCTGCAAAAGCATTTACTGTGTGCTCAAACTCAGCATCAACACTCTTAGGCACAGCATAACTCCCCTTTAAAGACAAACCTCTTTCTCTTTGCCTTTTATCCTGTTCATCTGCAAGCCAAGATGAAATGTATTCAAGGGTTAATTCAGTTGAAGGCATAGCTTCCAAAGTTAGAGCTAGAGTCTCATAGCTTTTATCAAGAGAAGACAACAATATGTATGACTGCTGCTCCATAGAGAAAGGAATGCCCAGCTGTCTTAGTTGATTAAAGGCAGACACCATTTTGGCAATATGTTCTTTCACACACGCTCCCGGTTGGAGACGTAAATCAAACAAACATCTTGTAGCATGGATCTTGGCCCCCGCAGTGTTTCTGGAATTTAGCCGCTGCAGAACCGTCCAGACCTCATGCGTGTTCTTTAACTCAGAAACGTAAGGCATTTGCTCTGGTCCCACTGCCAAAACTAGTAGACCTTGGGCTTTCCTGTCACGTTTCTGTGAAGCTGCTGCTGTTGCTTTGTCTTCTGCAGACGCGTCTGCAGCTGCCTGTAAAGGCGGTGCTTCAGTGCAACTCCACAACTCTTTTGCTTGCAACCAAACCCTTACTCTAGCCTTCCAATCTTGCCAATTTTTCCCATTGAGTCGCGTAAACGGGACAGAAAAACTTTCCTGGGACTCTGCCATCCTCCCTGGGGCTTAGGAACGATACTCACACACCTGTAGACCGTCTCCCAGCTGCTGAGGTGGCTCCTTGAGGAATAAGACGTCTTCCAGCGAGTACAAACTGCTCAGTGCCTGTTTAAAACTTTTCTAGGCACGTTGCAGGACTCAAGCTGCTTTGAAGGCTTTCGTTGTCGGCAACCGCTTCTGTCTTCGCTCCAGTCCTTTCATAAATCACTCTGAACTGCACTCCTTAGCTCCTTCTTGACGTACAAACATCCATAACCTGTCCCATTAAACTTTAATTAGTTTAATGTAAATGCCCAGTGCGCTTCCATCGTTACAAGTCCCACTACAGCAGAGTATTTCGCACAGCAGTTGAAGAAGGGCAGGAGAGGCAGTATCTTTTCAAAGAGGAGTCTTGGAGCATGCGGTTTGTAACTCAAAGATAAGGTTTATTTACAAAAACAAAAAACAACCCTGGCGAAGAACCACACATCTCAGCAAACACGCCCAAAAAAGGGAGAGAAAGAAAAGGGAGAACAAACACACAGGAGACTATTTACACAAACTCATGTTCCTGGAAGCCTAATGACCTCCAGCTGCTCAGTGATTAGAGCGTTTCTGCTACCCTTTAACCCTTTGATAGCAACTCAAACTCAGCATCAACACTCTTAGGCACAGCATAACTCCCCTTTAAAGACAGACCTCTTTCTCTTTGCCTTTTATCCTGTTCATCTGCAAGCCGAGATGAAATGTATTCAAGGGTTAATTCAGTTGAAGGCATAGCTTCCAAAGTTAGAGCTAGAGTCTCATAGCTTTACACCTGGATGTGCCTCTAGGGATAAAGACCTCCGTTTAGATATACAATTAATAAAATAGTAACAATACTATTTGTTACTATAGACAGGCATGCCATTGTTCAGGAAGGTCTACTGTATAAATAGGGGTATAAATAGTAAAGTAGTATAAGTAATAAAGTAGCAGTAGGAAATTGGAAATAAAGTGGTAGTAAAGCAATAGTAAACCAGTAGGGAAGTAGCAGTTAAGTAATGGTAAAACAATAGTAAAGTGGTGGAATAGTAGCAGTAAAATAGCAGTAAAGTAGTAGTAACGCAGTAGTAAAATAGTAGTAAAATGGTAGTAAGGCAGTAGTGAAACAGCAGTAAGATAGTAGTAAAGAAGTAGTAAAGTGGTATTTAAATGGTCCAATAGTAAAGTGGTGGAATAGCAGTAAAAGAACTTTAAAGTAGTAGTAAACTAGTAGTTAAATGGAAGTAAAGCAGTAGTAAGGTAGTAGTAAAATGGTAGTAAAGTAATAGTAAAGCGGTAGTAAAGCAGTAGTAAAATTGTAGTAAAGCAGTAGTAAAGTAGTAGTAAAGTGGTAGTAAAGTAGTAGAAAAGTGATAGTAAAGTTGTAGTAAAGCAGTAGTAAAGTGGTAGTAAAGTAGTAGTAAAGTGGTAGTAAAGTAGTAGTAAAGTGATAGTAAAGTAGTAGTAAAGTGGTAGTAAAGTGGTAGTAAAGTAGTAGTAAAGTGATAGTAAAGTAGTAGTAAAGTGGTAGTAAAGTAGTAGTAAAGTAGTAGTAAAGTGGTAGTAAAGTAGTAGTAAAGTGGTAGTAAAGTGGTAGTAAAGTGATAGTAAAGTAGTAGTAAAGTAGTAGTAAAGTGGTAGTAAAGTAGGAGTAAAGTAGTAGTAAAGTAGTAGTAAAGCAGTAGTAAGAATGACCTCAGAAGTGTTCGTTGTACAAAAAGGCGCCATGTTGATAGCCTCAATCACAGAGGTTTTTCCAGTTGTTTCCATATAAAGTAGTGGGGCGGGGGGGAATGGCTTCTCAGTGTTTGTATGTTGATCCCTGTTTACACTATTATGTTAAAAAGTACACCAGAATTTAGTGGCGTTGGATATTTTGGGTCCCAAAAGGTCCCCGCCAGCAGTGGCTGCATAAAATCCTTTAGTCAGAACTGAGCTATGGGCAACACACTGTCGTGAGTCAGGAGCTGTGTGAGGAGCCCGTAGTCAAAACTGAGGTGAGGACAAAAGCATACCCTTCAACATTTCTCCGATGAAAATAGGGGTGCCCTGTTCTGTAACAACAATTTTACTACAGTGGTACCTCAGGTTAAGTACTTAATTCGTTCCGGAGGTCCGTTCTTAAACTGAAACTGTTCTTAAGCTGAAGCACCACTTTAGCTAATGGGGCCTCCTGCTGTTGCCGCGCCGCCGGATCACGATTTCTGTTCTCAGAAGCAAATTTCTTAACCTGAAGCACTATTTCTGGGTTAGCGGAGTCTGTAACCTGAAGCATCTGTAACCTGAAGCATCTGTAACATGAAGCATATGTAACCCGAGGTACCACTGTATTTATACCACATCCATCTGCCTGGGTTGCTCTAGCCACTCTGGGCGGCTTCCAAAACATATAAAAAGGTAATAAAACAGTAAACATTAAAAAACTTCCCTAGGTTGTTGTTGTTTAGTCGTTTAGTCGTGTCCGACTCTTCGTGACCCCATGGACCAGAGCACGCCAGGCACCTCTGTCCTCCACTACCTCCCGCAGTTTGGTCAAACTCATGCTGGTAACCTCGAAAACACTATCCAACCATCTCGTCCTCTGTCGTCCCCTTCTCCTTGTGCCCTCCATCTTTCCCAGCATCAGTGTCTTCTCCAGGGAGTCTTCTCTTCTCATGAGGTGGCCAAAGTACAGGAGCCTCAGCTTCACGATCTGTCCTTCCAGTGAGCACTCAGGGCTGATTTCCTTAAGAATGGATGCGTTTGATCTTCTTGCAGTCCATGGGACTCTCAAGAGTCTCCTCCAGCACCAGAATTCAAAAGCATCAATTCTTCGGCGATCAGCCTTCTTTATGGTCCAGCTCTCACTTCCATACATCACTACTGGGAAAACCATGGCTTTAACTATACGGACCTTTGTTGGCAAGGGGACGTCTCTACTTCTCAAGATGCTGTCTAGGCCTGTCATTGCCCTTCTCCCAAGAAGCAGGAGTCTTTTAATTATGTGGCTGCTGTCACCATCTGCAGTGATCATGGAGCCCAAGAAAGTAAAATCTCTCACTGCCTCCATTTCTTCCCCTTCTATTTGCCAGGAGGTGATGGGACCAGTGGCCATGATCTTTGTTTTTTTGATGTTGAGCTTCAGACCATATTTTGCGCTCTCCTCTTTCACCCTCATTAAAAGGTTCTTTAATTCCTCCTCACTTTCTGCCATCAAGGTTGTGTCATCTGCATATCTGAGGTTGTTGATATTTCTTCCGGCAATCTTAATTCCAGCTTGGGATTCATCCAGCCCAGCCTTTCGCATGATGCATTCTACATATAAATTGTTGCGTATTGAGTCAAAGGATTTTATATCTGTATTATTATTGTCTGTATTTGCATTAGGGTAAAGTAACTGCCTTTTGGTTCCAGAGGGTACAGCTACTATTGGTTCATTTTAGCTGCTGTATTTGGATCCTCTGTCTTATTGGTTTCCTCCAAAAGGCAGGACTGTGATTGCCTGATATTGTTCCCTCCAAAATGTATCCTTTCTAGCTAGTTCCCTGTCCCTATAAATGTAGCTCTCAGGTCTCAGTCTTGTTTGCTTTAATAAAGAAGTGTTACTAGAGAACTGTCTCCAGCATATTATGTCAAGAGAGCTGAAATCACAAACCCCACGTCACAACATAAATTAAATAAGCAGGGAGACAAAATACAGCCTTGTCGTACTCCTTTTCCAATTTTGAACCAATCAGTTGTTCCATATCCAGTTCTAACTGTAGCTTCTTGTCCCACATAGAGATTTCTCGGGAGACAGATGAGGTGATCAGGCACTCCCATTTCTTTAAGAACTTGCCATAGTTTGCTGTGGTCGACACAGTCAAAGGCTTTTGCGTAGTCAATGAAGCAGAAGTAGATGTCTTTCTGGAACTCTCTAGCTTTCTCCATAATCCAGCGCATGTTTGCAATTTGGTCTCTGGTTCTTCTGCCTCTTCTAAATCCAGCTTGCACTTCTGGGAGTTCTCGATCCACATACTGCTTGAGCCTTCCTCGTAGAATTTTAAGCATAACCTTGCTAGCGTGTGAAATGAGTGCAATTGTGCGGTAGTTGGAGCATTCTTTGGCACTGCCCTTCTTTGGGATTGGGATGTAGACTGATCTTCTCCAATCTTCTGGCCACTGCTGAGTTTTCCAATTTTGCTGGCATATTGAGTGTAGCACCTTAACAGATTCATCTTTTAAAATTTTAAATAGTTCAGCTGGAATACCATCACTTCCACTGGCCTTGTTATTTGCAGTGCTTTCTGAGGCCCATTTGACTTCACTTTCCAGGATGTCTGGCTCAAGGTCAGCAACCACACTACCTGGGGTGTACGAGACATCCATATCTTTCTGGTATAATTCCTCTGTGTATTCTTGCCACCTCTTCTTGATGTCTTCTGCTTCTGTTAGGTCCTTACCACTTTTGTCTTTTATTATGGTAATCTTTGTACGAAATGTTCCTCTCATAGCTCCAATTTTCTTGAACAGATCTCTGGTTCTTCCCATTCTGTTGTTTTCCTCTATTGTTTGCATTGCTCGTTTAAGAAGGCCTTCTTGTCTCTCCTTGCTATTCTTTGGAAATCTGCATTCAATTTCCTGTATCTTTCACTATCTCCCTCGCATTTTGCTTGCCTTCTCTCCTCCGCTGTTGTAAGGCCTCGTTGGACAGCCACTTTGCTTTCTTGCATTTCCTTTTCATTGGGATGGTTTTCGTTGTTGCCTCCTGTACAATGTTACGAGCCTCCATCCATAGTTCTTCAGGCACTCTGTCCACCAAATCTAAATCCTTAAACCTGTTCGTCACTTCCACTGTGTATTCATAAGGGATTTGACTTAGATGATATCTTACCGGCCCAGTGGTTTTCCCTACTTTCTTCAGTTTAAGTTCGAATTTTGCTATAAGAAGCTGATGATCTGAGCCACAGTCAGCTCCAGGTCTTGTTTTTGCTGACTGTATAGAGCCTCTCCATCTTTGGCTGCAGAGAATATAATCAATCTGATTTCGATTCTGCCCATCTGGTGATGTCCATGTGTAGAGTCGTCTCTTGTGTTGTTGGAAAAGCGTGTTTGTGATGACCAGCTTGTTCTCTTGACAGAACTCTATTAGCCTTTGCCCTGCTTCGTTTTGATCTCCAAGGCCAAACTTGCCAGTTGTTCCTCTTATCTCTTGCCTCCCTACTTTAGCATTCCAATCCCCTATAATGAGAAGAACATCCTTCTTTGGTGTCACTTCTATAAGGTGTTGTAAGTCTTCATAGAATTGGTCAATTTCAGTTTCTTCAGCACCAGTAGTTGGTGCATAAACTTGGATTACTGTGATGTTAAAAGGTCTGCCTTGGATTCGTATCGAGATCATTCTATCATTCTATTCTATGTATAACTCCATACCATCCAACATTTCTCCCATGAACATAGGGACGTCCTAAGGAAAAGCAGGATAACATCAGAAACCAGGACAGCTTCAATAAATCTGGGACTGTCCCGGCAAAATTAGGGACAACTGGAAGGTTTGCAAAAGTGAGGAAGTTAAGATCAAGGAACAAGAGAGAAGTCATGAGTGAAGGACAAGCCAAAGGAGAGGTTGAGGGAGGAGGCTTATTGGTTTGTTCTTGTTCTTGTTTTTATTGTGTATTTTGTGTTTTTTACCTTGCATTTTTAATTCGTAAACCAACCTTAAATCTACGGATGAAGGGCAGTATATACAATTAATAAAATAGTAACAATACTATTTGTTACTATAGACAGGCATGCCATTGTTCAGGAAGGTCTACTGTATAAATAGGGGTATAAATGGGAAAGTAGTATAAGTAATAAAGTAGCAGTAGTAAAGTGGAAGTAAAGTGGTAGTAAAGCAATAGTAAACCAGTAGGGAAGTAGCAGTTAAGTAATGGTAAAACAATAGTAAAGTGGTGGAATAGTAGCAGTAAAATAGCAGTAAAGTAGTAGTAACGCAGTAGTAAAATAGTAGTAAAATGGTAGTAAGGCAGTAGTGAAACAGCAGTAAGATAGTAGTAAAGAAGTAGTAAAGCGGTAGGAAAATGGTCCAATAGTAAAGTGGTGGAATAGCAGTAAAATAGCTTTAAAGTAGTAGTAAAGCAGTAGTAAAATTGTAGAAAAATAGTAGTTAAAAGGTAGTAAAGCAGTAGTAAGGTAGTAGTAAAATGGTAGTAAAGTAGTAGTAAAGCGGTAGTAAAGCAGTAGTAAAACGGTAGTAAAGCAGTAGTAAAATGGTAGTAATGTAGTAGAAAAAATGTAGTAAAGTAGTAGTAAAGTGGTAGGAAAGTAGTAGTAAAGTGGTAGTAAAGTAGTAGTAAAGCAGGTTAAGTTGTCGAGGGCTGATTTCTTTTCCTTTCATAAAAAGCCTTCTGTTTCGACCGCCAAACCTCTCAAGGGAGCATTTGCATCCGTTTGGCACCATTTTAGAGTGAATGGTTGAAAGTCAGATTATTGATCAAATTGTGAACCCGGGGCTTTGGGATTTTTTCAAAAAAAAAATTTTCTGCCGGTTAAGTTGGTGTAGGGATGCGGGTGGCGCTGTTGGTAAAAGCCTCAGCGGCTAGGGCCTGCCGATCAAAAGGTCGGCGGTTCGAATCCACACGGCTGGGTGCGCTCCTGTTGCTTGGTCCCAGCGCCTGCCAACCTATCAGTTCGAAAGCAACCCCGGGTGCAAGTAGATAAATAGGGACCGCTTACTGGCGGGAAGGTAAACGGCGTTCCTGTGTGCTGCGCTGGCTCACCAAATGCAGCTTTGTCACGCATTAGTAAAGCAGGTTAAGTTGTCGTAACAATATAGTAACAATACTATTTGTTACTATAGTACAAATACTATATTATAGGAACAATACTATTTGTTACTATAGACAGGCATGCCATTGTTCAGGAAGGTCTACTGTATAAATAGGGGTATAAATAGTAAAGTAGTATAAGTAATAAAGTAGCAGTAGGAAAGTGGAAGTAAAGTGGTAGTAAAGCAATAGTAAACCAGTAGGGAAGTAGCTGTTAAGTAATGGTAGAACAATAGTAAAGTGGTAGAAAAGTAGTAGTAAAGTTGTAGTAAAGCAGTAGTAAAGTAGTAGTAAAGCAGTAGTAAAGCAGTAGTAAAATGGTAGTAAAGTAGTAGAAGAATTGTAGTAAAGTAGTAGTAAATTGGTAGTAAAGTAGTAGTAAAGTGGTAGTAAAGTAGTAGTAAAGGAGGTTAAGTTGTCGAGGGCTGATTTCTTTTCCTTTCATAAAAAGCCTTCTGTTTCTATTGTTTTACCATTACTTAACAGCTACTTCCCTACTGGTTTACTATTGCTTTACTACCACTTTACTTCCACTTTACTACTACTGCTTTCTGCAGCCACTGCTGGCGGGGACCTTTGGGACCCAAAATATCCAACGCCACTAAATTCTGGTGTACTTTTTAACATAATAGTGTAAACAGGGATCAACATACAAACACTGAGAAGCCATTCCCCCCCGCCCCACTACATTATATGGAAACAACTGGAAAAACCTCTGTGATTGAGGCTATCAACATGGCGCCTTTTTGTACAACGAACACTTCTGAGGTCATTCTTACTACTTCTTTACTACTACTTTACTACTACTTTACTACCAGTTTACTACTACTTTACTACTACTTTACTATCACTTTACTACTACTTTACTACTACTTTACTATCACTTTACTACTACTTTACTACCACTTTACTGCTACTTTACTACTACTTTACTATCACTTTACTACTACTTTACTACCGCTTTACTACTGCTTTACTACTACTTTACTACTGCTTTACTACAACTTTACTACTACTTTTCTACCACTTTACTATTGTTCTACCATTACTTAACAGCTACTTCCCTACTGGTTTACTATTGCTTTATGGTAGTAAGGTAGTAGAAAAATTGTAGTAAAGTAGTAGTAAAATGGTATTAAAGTAGTAGTAAAGTGGTAGTAAAGCAGTAGTAAAGCAGTAGTAAAGTAGTAGTAAAGCAGTAGTAAAGTAGTAGTAAAGTGATAGTAAAGTAGTAGTAAAGTAGTAGTAAAGTGGTAGTAAAGTAGTAGTAAAGTGATAGTAAAGTAGTAGTAAAGTAGTAGTAAAGTGGTAGTAGTAAAATGGTAGTAAAGTAGTAGTAAAGCGGTAGTAAAGCAGTAGTAAAACGGTAGTAAAGCAGTAGTAAAATGGTAGTAAAGTAGTAGAAGAATTGTAGTAAAGTAGTAGTAAATTGGTAGTAAAGTAGTAGTAAAGTGGTAGTAAAGTAGTAGTAAAGGAGGTTAAGTTGTCGAGGGCTGATTTCTTTTCCTTTCATAAAAAGCCTTCTGTTTCGACCGCCAAACCTCTCAAGGGAGCATTTGCAACCTTTTGGCACCATTTTTGAGTGAATGGCCGAAAGTCAGATTTTTGAATGAAATTGTGACCCCGGGGCTTTGGGATTTTTTCAAAAAAATCTTTTTCTGCCGCTTAAGTTGTCAAGGACTGATTTCTTTTCCTGAGATAAAAAGCCTTCTGTTTCGACCGCCAAACCTCTCAGGGGAGCATTTGCAACCGTTTGGCACCATTTTAGAGTGAATGGTTGAAAGTCAGATTTTTGATCAAATTGTGACCCCGGGGCTTAGGGATTTTTTCAAAAAAATATTTTTCTGCCGGTTAAGTCGGCGTAGGGATGCGGGTGGCGCTGTGAGTAAAAGCCTCAGCCCCTAGGGCCTGCCGATCAAAAGGTCGGCGGTTCGAATCCATGCGGCTGGGTGCGTTCCTGTTGCTTGGTCCCAGCGCCTGCCAACCTAGCAGTTCGAAAGCAACCCCGGGTGCAAATAGATAAATAGGGACCGCTTACTGGCGGGAAGGTAAACGGCGTTTCCGTGTGCTGCGCTGGCTCACCAAATGCAGCTTTGTCACGCATTAGTAAAGCAGGTTAAGTTGTCGTAACAATATAGTAACAATACTATTTGTTACTATAGTACAAATACTATATTATAGTAACAATACTATTTGTTACTATAGACAGGCATGCCATTGTTCAGGAAGGTCTACTGTATAAATAGGGGTATAAATAGTAAAGTAGTATAAGTAATAAAGTAGCAGTAGTAAAGTGGAAGTAAAGTGGTAGTAAAGTAATAGTAAACCAGTAGGGAAGTAGCTGTTAAGTAATGGTAAAACAATAGTAAAGTGGTGGAATAGTAGCAGTAAAATATTAGTAAAGTAGTAGTAACGCAGTAGTAAAATAGTAGTAAAATGGTAGTAAGGCAGGAGTGAAACAGCAGTAAGATAGTAGTAAAGAAGTAGTAAAGTGGTAGTAAAATGGTCCAATAGTAAAGTGGTGGAATAGCAGTAAAAGAACTTTAAAGTAGTAGTAAAGTTGTAGTAAAATTGTAGAAAAATAGTAGTTAAATGGTAGTAAAGCAGTAGTAAGGTAGTAATAAAATGGTAGTAAAGTAATAGTAAAGCGGTAGTAAAGCAGTAGTAAAATTGTAGTAAAGCAGTAGGAAAGAAGTAGTAAAGTGGTAGTAAATTAGTAGTAAAGTAGTAGTAAAGTTGTAGTAAAGCAGTAGTAAAGTAGTAGTAAAGTAGTAGTAAAGCAGTAGTAAAGTAGTAGTAAAGTGATAGTAAAGTAGTAGTAAAGTAGTAGTAAAGTGGTAGTAAAGTAGTAAAGTAGTAGTAAAGTTGTAGTAAAGCAGTAGTAAAGTAGTAGTAAAGCAGTAGTAAACTGGTAGTAAAGTAGTAGTAAAGTGATAGTAAAGTAGTAGTAAAGTAGTAGTAAAGTGGTAGTAAAGTAGTAGTAAAGTACTAGTAAAGCAGTAGTAAGAATGACCTCAGAAGTGTTCGTTGTACAAAAAGGTGCCTTGTTGATAGCCTCAATCACAGAGGTTTTTCCAGTTGTTTCCATATAAAGTAGTGGGGCCATATTGAGTGAGTTAAAGGGGACCCGCCTTCTTCATCCCCAACCGGATACGTTCTTGAGCTTCAGAGACAGCTGTGATTCTCTTGATTCCTCGGGATTTAAAGAGACATACACCCTGGGATGCAAAGTTAAAGAATACGTTTTCGCAGGACCTTGCTCATGAGTTTTCGCAGGACCTTGCTCATGAGTTTGAGAACCCCCTGAATCTGGAAGTGTTTCTGGAGGTTCAGGTGTTTACTACATTGAATTATAAGACTCTGAGGATTCAAATACGTGTCTGAATTTAGGTACAGTTAAAACTGTATTATTAATATCTGATCTTAATTAAGGGTTAATTTTTGTGCTGTACCAATTTAGTCAATTTTGGAATCCTGTTGTAATATCTGAGAGACGTTAACCTTGTTAACCTTGTTACCTCTATATCTTACCCACATAGTATATTACATTATACAGTATACTAGGAAGAACTAAACTTAAATATACAAATGCCGAACGGTTCTAAGAAGGGGGTGGCAACACCAGTGGAAAGGAGGCCTTCAAGACAAGAAGAGGGGAAGGAGGCAAGAGAAATTAGAGATTATGATAGCTTGATGGCCGAAATAAGAAAGGAATTTAAAAATAATGAACAGTATATTGAGAGAAAATTGATGGAGGTACAAGATACTTTAGACAAAAAATTGGAGGAAGTGGTAGGGGAACTGAAAGGGAAAGTTAAGGATCTCTCGGTAAAAGCTAAGGTTTTGGAGGATTCAGTGAAAAGGGTTCAAAAGGATACGAAAGACAGTAGGAAAGAGATGGACAGGATTAGATTAGAAGTTAAAGAAATAGGAGCAACACAGGAAGAGTTGTTGGACAACATGGCTATGACGCAGTTGCGACAAAACCAATCTAACCTAAAACTTAGAGGAATACCAGAGGATCTAAATGAGAATATTAGAGTTAAAGTGGTGAAAGAGCTGGCAATATGGCTAGATAGAAAAGAAGAAGAGATAAACCATTGCTTGGTAAACATATTTCGAATAAGAACAAAATCGGCCAAGGCCAGAGGGAAAAAATTGCCAGGAGATGTAATAGCCATGTTTAACTCATTGGAGATAAGAAACGAAATTTTGAAACAGAACTATGTCAAAAGGTTATATATTGAAGAAAACCCAATTATTATTTACAAAGAGATTCCTTCGAGATTTCTTCGAAGGAGGGACCCATATAAAAAATTAACAAATCAACTGAAGAAAAATGGGATCTTGTATAGATGGGAGTTTCCGGAAGGTATTTCATTCTATTTCAAAGAAAAAAGTTTAAACTGTCCACTATCTCAGAACTTCAAAAATTTGCAAGGAGATACGAGAAGGACCTGGGGAAAATGATGGGGGAGGAGGAGGTAGAGAACCAGCAAGGAGAAGAAAAAGGAGGGAGTGAAGAAGAAGAAAGAGAGGAGAGCTCAATAGGAGAAAGAGAAGAACTAGAGGAAGGAGACAAAGAACACTAAATTGTATATAGGTTTAATAAGTTAATTAAATAGTATATAACAGATGGCATTAAAAATACTAAACTGGAATGTGAATGGATTGAAGAATAAAAATAAAAGGAATCAGATTACACACATATTACTGAAAAAGAACTGTGATTTAATATGTCTCCAAGAGACGCACATAATAAATAAGCATAAGAGATTACTAAGCAATAAGAGATTGGGAATAGATTTTGTGACATCAGATAGAGTGAAGAAAAGAGGGGTGGTAATATACATAAAGGAAAAATATGATCCACAATTATTATACAAAGATGACCAAGGGAGAGTAGTCATTGTTCAAATGGTGTTTCAGGGAGAAAAAATAATTGTTGTGGGAATATATGCTCCAAATGATAAAAAAGCAGCCTTTTATTTGGAATTAGGAGACAAATTGATGGAATGGACGGACCAAAAAATGATATTGATGGGTGACTTTAACGGGGTGGTGTCCCCAAACCTAGATAAGTCAACAAAAAAACATGAGAAGAAGGAAGGTAAATTACCGAAATCCTTCTTTGATATGGTAAGCAATCTGGGACTGATTGATGCGTGGAGACTTAAAAACCCCATTACAAAACAATATACTTTCTTCTCAAACCCAAATCAGAGTTGGGGAAGTATAGACAGCATTTGGATTTCGAAGGAACTAACTCAAAATCTAACTAAATCGGAAATTCTTCCAAGAACTATATCTGATCATAATGCGTTCTCCATTGAGCTAAAAGGTAGGGATATCCGAACGGTTAGATGGAGAATGAATGAATTTTTATTTAATGATCAGAAGATTGTAAATAAGGCAATAGAGACAATAGAAGACTATTTTAAATGGAATCTAAATGGGGAAACTGCTATAGAGACTGTGTGGGACGCAGGAAAGGCAGTTATGAGGGGCTTCTTAATACAGAAAAATAGTCAAGTAAGAAAAGAAAAAGAGACAAAGAAGGAACAGATCCTAACACAGATTATGGAAAATGAAAGAAAGTTGACTATCAACCCCAATGAGGAGATCGCAAAACAGAATATAAAGATATTACAAGCTAAATTTTCTACAATAATCGACCAAGAGGTAGAATGGAAAATTAAAATGATGAATCAGAGAACGTTTGAGTCAGCAAATAAGATAGGAAAATACCTGGCGTGGCAAATAAGAGAAAGAAGAAAACAAAATACGATTAGTAGGATAAGGGAAGGAGAAAGGATTGTGGAAGAGCCAAAAGAGATAAGAAAGATATTTCAAAAATATTACAAGGATTTATATAAAAGAGGAAAGGAAACAAAGCAAGAAATAGACCACTTTTTGCAAATGCATCACCTAAAACGAATTTCAAAAGAAGAAAATGAGATATTAGACCAGACTATTACTCAAGAAGAGATAAAAAAGGCTATTAAAAGGATGAAAAGTGGGAAAGTCCCAGGGCCAGATGGCCTTTCGGCCAAATACTATAAAACACTAAGTAACCAAATATCCCCAGTGCTAGGAGAAGTGATGAATAATATATTAAAGGAAGGAAGGATCCCGAACACCTGGAAGGAAGCATATATTACCTTGATTCCTAAAAAAGATGCAGATACCCTGGAAGTGAAAAACTATAGGCCAATTTCATTATTAAATAATGATTATAAATTATTCACAGATATAATGGCAGAAAGACTAAAAAAGGTTTTGAACAACAAAATACATAAAGATCAAACGGGTTTCCTTCCAGGGAGGCAATTAAGGGAAAATGTAAGGAATCTGATAGATATTATTGAATATTTGGATATGAATATAGACAGACAAGCGGCCTTGGTATTTATAGACGCTGAAAAGGCGTTTGATAACATCTCATGGGAGTTCTTGAAGAAAAGTCTGGAAACGATGGGAATGGGAGAGAAATTTAGAAGAGGGATAGAAGCAATATATAAGGAACAGAAGGCAAAATTGGTAATAAACAACATCACAACAGAATATTTTGGTATATATAAAGGAACTAGACAGGGTTGCCCCCTGTCTCCTTTACTGTTTATAACGGTACTAGAAATATTGAATGAGAGACTGAGGGGGGCAACAGAAATAAAAGGAGTGCAGGTAGGAAAGAGGGAATATAAAATCAAGGCCTTTGCAGATGACATCGTACTAACTTTAGAAGACCCAAAAAAGAGTGTAAAAGAAGCTTTATTAAAGATTGACGAATTTGGAGCCGTGGCAGGACTTAAGATAAATAAAAATAAAACCAAAACGTTGGTTAAAAATTTAACAAAGGAAGAAATAATAGATCTAGAGAGAAGGACGGAAATTGCAGTAGCTAAGAAAGTGAAGTATCTTGGGATATGGGTCACAGCTAAGAACATAAATTTATATAAGGATAACTATGATGTCACCTGGAGGAGTATAAAGAAAGACATGGAATTTTGGGGGAGGATGAAACTCTCCTTTTTGGGGAGGATAGCTGTTGTCAAAATGAATATTCTGCCTAGAATGCTATTTCTATTCCAGACCATCCCCATACTTAAAGACCTAAAACAATGCAAAGAGTGGCAGAGAGTCTTGGCAAAGTATATCTGGCAGGGGAAAAGGCCACGGATAAAAATGAAAATTTTGATAGATAAAAAAGAAAGAGGGGGCTTTTCTCTCCCGGATCTAAGTCTATACTATGAAGCGGCCTGCATACTTTGGTTAAAAGATTGGATAAAACTGGAGAATAGAGATCTACTGGATTTAGAAGGCTTTAATAATTGGTACGGATGGCATTCGTACCTTTGGTATGGGAAAGTGAAGGCCCACAAGAGCTTTCTAAATCATATTTTTAGAGGACCTTTATATCAATCATGGGAAAGGAATAAAAATCTCCTTGAAAGAAAAACCCCATGGTGGATCTCACCAATTGAGGCTTTAACGGTGAAGAAAACAAACATGGAGGGAAAAAACGCCACCTATGAAGAAATGTTAAGAAAAACAGACCAAGGGCCAAGACTTAGACCTTATGAAGAGATAAAAAATCTATTCACTGGGTGGTTGCAATACCACCAGGTGAATGATTTGCTAAAAGAGGACAAGAAGAAGTTGGGTTTTGATGACAAAAAATCAAAATTCAATGTAGAAGTAATAGAAGGTAAAAACAAAACCCTATCTAGAATCTATGACATACTTTTAGAGTGGTATACAAAGGACGAGGAGGTGAAGGAGGCAATGATTAAATGGGCAATTGACTTTGGTTATAACATCGATTTTGAAAGGTGGCTGGAAGTGTGGAATTGTAACATAAAGTTTACAGCATGTATGTCTCTGAGAGAAAATGTTTGGAAGATGCTATATAGGTGGTACCACACCCCTGTGAAGTTGGCCAAAATGTATAGACTAAAAGATAAGAAATGCTGGAAATGTGGGGAGGTGGAGGGTGACCTATATCATCTATGGTGGACATGCAAAAAGGTGAAAGGCTTTTGGGAATCGGTTTACAACGAGCTTAAAAGAATATTTAAATACACTTTTCCCAAAAGACCCGAAGCCTTTTTGCTGGGAATGACGGGTAAAGATATTAAGAAAGAAGATAGAACGATATTCCTCTATGCCACCACAGCAGCGAGAATTTTATTGGCACAATATTGGAAAGTGGAAACTATCCCCAATATAAATGATTGGCAAATTAAAATGATAAAATATGCTGAGCTTGATAAATTAACAGGTAAATTAAGAGACCACGATGAACAGAAATCTCTGAAAAATTGGAGTAAATACTGGAACTATATTGGAATAAATGCTTAATGTGATTGGCGGGGTCAGAACAAATACTACCAGCGTGTGAATTTAGGCCTATGGATTAAAAATCAAATACGTAATTGGAAGCAGATATTTGATACTTACCAAAAGGATGGAAGGAAGTCCAGGACGGTTTCTGTGGGTGTTGTTTTTTTTAAAAAAAATATTTTACTGTTTTGTGAAATAGCAAGATTAATCTATCTTTGTATAGTTAGAGAGAGGAAAAAGTTGGCTTGTATATCTTGACTCTCTTTTTTGTTACAATTTTTTCTTTTGTATTTGGTTGTATGTTTGTTATGTGTATAACCTTAATAAAAATGTATTTGGAAAAAAAAAATAAAGTAGTGGGGCGGGGGGAATGGCTTCTCAGTGTTTGTATGTTGATCCCTGTTTACACTATTATGTTAAAAAGTACACCAGAATTTAGTGGCGTTGGATATCTTGGGTCCCAAAAGGTCCCCGCCAGCATTGGCTGCATAAAATCCTTTAGTCAGAACTGAGCTATGGGCAACACACTGTCGTGAGTCAGGAGCTATGTGAAGAGCCCGTAGTCAAAACTGAGGTGAGGACAAAAGCATACCCTCCAACATTTCTCCGAAGAAAATAGGGGTGCCCTGTTCTGTAACAACAATTTTACTACAGTGATACCTCAGGTTAAGTACTTAATTCGTTCCGGAGGTCCGTTCTTAAACTGAAACTGTTCTTAAGCTGAAGCACCACTTTAGCTAATGGGGCCTCCTGCTGTTGCCGCGCCTCCGGATCACGATTTCTGTTCTCAGAAGCAAATTTCTTAACCTGAAGCACTATTTCTGGGTTAGCGGAGTCTGTAACCTGAAGCATCTGTAACCTGAAGCATATGTAACCTCAAGCATATGTAACCCGAGGTACCACTGTATTTATACCACATCCATCTGCCTGGGTTGCTCTAGCCACTCTGGGCGGCTTCCAAAACATATAAAAAGGTAATAAAACAGTAAACATTAAAAAACTTCCCTAGGTTGTTGTTGTTTAGTCGTTTAGTCGTGTCTGACTCTTCGTGACCCCATGGACCAGAGCACGCCAGGCACCTCTGTCCTCCACTACCACCCGCAGTTTGGTCAAACTCATGCTGTTAACCTCGAAAACACTATCCAACCATCTGGTCCTCTGTCGCCCCCTTCTCCTTGTGCCCTCCATCTTTCCCAGCATCAGTGTCTTCTCCAGGGAGTCTTCTCTTCTCATGAGGTGGCCAAAGTACAGGAGCCTCAGCTTCACGATCTGTCCTTCCAGTGAGCACTCAGGGCTGATTTCCTTAAGAATGGATGCGTTTGATCTTCTTGCAGTCCATGGGACTCTCAAGAGTCTCCTCCAGCACCAGAATTCAAAAGCATCAATTCTTCGGCGATCAGCCTTCTTTATGGTCCAGCTCTCACTTCCATACATCACTACTGGGAAAACCATGGCTTTAACTATACGGACCTTTGTTGGCAAGGGGACGTCTCTACTTCTCAAGATGCTGTCTAGGCCTGTCATTGCCCTTCTCCCAAGAAGCAGGCGTCTTTTAATTTTGTGGCTGCTGTCACCATCTGCAGTGATCATGGAGCCCAAGAAAGTAAAATCTCTCACTGCATCCATTTCTTCCCCTTCTATTTGCCAGGAGGTGATGGGACCAGTGGCCATGATCTTTGTTTTTTTGATGTTGAGCTTCAGACCATATTTTGCGCTCTCCTCTTTCACCCTCATTAAAAGGTTCTTTAATTCCTCCTCACTTTCTGCCATCAAGGTTGTGTCATCTGCATATCTGAGGTTGTTGATATTTCTTCCGGCAATTTTAATTCCAGCTTGGGATTCATCCAGCCCAGCCTTTCGCATGATGCATTCTGCATATAAATTGTTGTGTATTGAGTCAAAGGATTTTATATCTGTATTATTATTGTCTGTATTTGCATTAGGGTAAAGTAACTGCCTTTTGGTTCCAGAGGGTACAGCTACTATTGGTTCATTTTAGCTGCTGTATTTGGATCCTCTGCCTTATTGGTTTCCTCCAAAAGGCAGGACTGTGATTGCCTGATATTGTTCCCTCCAAAATGTATCCTTTCTAGCTAGTTCCCTGTCCCTATAAATGTAGCTCATCCCTCCTCAGGTCTCAGTCTTGTTTGCTTTAATAAAGAAGTGTTACTAGAGAACTGTCTCCAGCATATTATGTCAAGAGAGCTGAAATCACAAACCCCACGTCACAACATAAATTAAATAAGCAGGGAGACAAAATACAGCCTTGTCGTACTCCTTTTCCAATTTTGAACCAATCAGTTGTTCCATATCCAGTTCTAACTGTAGCTTCTTGTCCCACATAGAGATTTCTCGGGAGACAGATGAGGTGATCAGTAGTAAGGCAGTAGTGAAACAGCAGTAACATAGTAGTAAAGAAGTAGTAAAGCGGTAGGAAAATGGTCCAATAGCAAAGTGGTAGAATAGCAGTAAAATAGCTTTAAAGTAGTAGTAAAGTTGTAGTAAAATTGTAGAAAAATAGTAGTTAAATGGTAGTAAAGCAGTAGTAAGGTAGTAGTAAAATGGTAGTAATGTAGTAGTAAAGCGGTAGTAAAGCAGTAGTAAAATGGTAGTAAAGTAGTAGAAAAATTGTAGTAAAGTAGTAGTAAAGTGGTAGTAAAGTAGTAGTAAAGCAGGTTAAGTTGTCGAGGGCTGATTTCTTTTCCTTAGGTAAAAACCCTTTTGTTTCGACTGCCAAACCTCTCAGGGGAGCATTTGCAACCGTTTGGCACCATATTTGAGAGAATTGCCGAAAGTCAGATTTTTGATGAAATTGTGACCCCGGGGCTTAGGGATTTTTTCAAAAAAATCTTTTTTTTTAAATACATTTTATTCAAGTTATATAAAGACAGGTAAAAATAAACAAATACAACAAAAAATATATACAAAAGTGTTCTCTTCCTTAAATTATACAACGTAAAAAACCATAATAAAAAAATCATATTCTGTTGGGCTCTACTGGGCCCTGGACTCCCCTCCACCATTTTGGTAAGTATCAAATATTTTCTTCCCTTACGTATTTGATTTTTGATCTTATAATCCGTCGCTGATAGAGTTGTTCTATCCCCGCCAGTTCACTTTATAAGTTTTGTCCAATATATTTCCAATATTTACTCCAATTTTGCTGAAATTTCTGTTCATCTAGATCTCGTATTCTAGCTGTTAATCTATCAAGCTCAGCGTAATTTACCATTTTAACCTGCCAATCATTTATGCTGGGCATAGTTTCTGATTTCCAATGTTGTGCCAGCATAATTCTTGCGGCCGTGGTGGCGTAGAGAAATATCGTCTTGTCTTCTTTTTTAATTTCTTTACCTGTCATTCCCAGCAAGAAGGCTTCAGGTCTTTTGGGAAAGGTATATTTCAATATTTTTTTAAGCTCATTATATATTAGTTCCCAAAAGCCTTTCACCTTCTTACATAGCCACCACATATGGTAAAGATCTCCCTCCGCCTCTGCACATTTCCAGCATTTCTTATTCTTTGATCTATACATTTTGGCCAATTTCACCGGCGTATGGTACCATCTGTATAGCATCTTCCAAACATTCTCTCTCAGTGCCATACAAGCCGTAAACTTTATATTACTGTTCCACAGCTCCAACCACCTTTCGAAATCAATAGTATAGCCAAAGTCAATTGCCCACTTTATCATTGTCTCCTTGACCTCCTCATCTTTTGTATGCCATTCTAGCAGCATGTCATATATTCTAGACAATGTTTTGTCCTTACCTTCTACTATCTCCACATTAAATTTTGATTTTTTATCTTCAAAACCTAAATTCTTTTTATCCTCTTTTAGTAAATCATTCACCTGGTGGTATTGCAACCAACCAGTGAAAAAAATTTTTATCTCATCATACGGTCTTAGTTTGGGCCCTTGTTCTGTTTTTCTTAAAAGTTCTTCATATGTGGCGGTCTTTTCCTCCATATTGATTTTCTTAATCGTTAGAGCCTCTATTGGTGAGATCCACCAGGGGGTCTTCCTTTCAAGGAGATTCTTATTCCTCTCCCATACCTGATATATTGGTCCCCTAAAAATATGATTTAGGAAGCTCCTATGGACCTTTACCTTCTCATACCAGAGGTACGAGTGCCACCCGTACCTGTTATTAAAGACTTCCAAGTCTAGTATATATCCCCTCTCCAATTTTATCCAGTCTTTCAGCCAAAGTAGACAAGCCGCTTCGTAGTACAAGCTCAAGTCCGGGAGGGAGAAGCCCCCTCTTTCCTTATTATCTATCAAGATTTTCATTTTTATCCGTGGTCTTTTCCCCTGCCAGATGTATTTCGCCAGGGTACTCTGCTACTCTTTACATTGTTTTAAGCCTTTGAGTATGGGGATAGTTTGAAATAGAAACAACATTCGGGGCAGAATGTTCATTTTGACAACTGCTATTCTCCCCAGAAAGGAAAGTTTCATCCTCCCCCAGGTTTCCAAATCTTTCTTTATATTCTTCCAAGTGACCTCGTAATTATCCTTATATAAATTTAGATTTTTTGCCGTAACCCATATTCCGAGGTATTTCACTTTTTTAACTACTGTAATTTCCGCCCTTTGTTCTAAATCTGCTGTTTCTTCCTTAGATAGATTTTTGACCAGCATTTTAGTTTTATTTTTGTTTACCTTGAATCCTGCCACAACTCCAAATTCTTCAATTTTTTGTAGAGCTTCTTTTACACTACATTTTGGGTCTTCTAAAGTTAGTACGATGTCATCCGCAAAGGCTTTAATTTTATACTCCCTCTTTCCTACCTTCACTCCTTTGATCTCTGTTGTCCCCCTTAGTCTTTCATTAAGTATTTCTAAAACTGTTATAAATAGTAAAGGAGACAAGGGGCAACCTTGTCTAGTTCCTTTATATATATTAAAGTATTCTGTTGTGGTATTATTTATTACCAGTTTTGCCTTCTGTTCCTTATATATTGCTTCTATGCCTCTTCTGAAGTTTTCTCCCATTCCCATCATTTCCAAACTTTTCTTTAAAAAGTCCCAGGAGATATTATCAAATGCCTTTTCAGCATCTATGAACACCAGAGCCGCCTGTTTATCTATATTTATATCCAAATATTCAATAATGTCTATCAAGTTCCTTACGTTATCCCTTAATTGTCTCCCTGGAAGGAAGCCTGATTGATCTTTATGTATTTTATTATTCAAAACCTTTTTTAATCTTTCTGCCATTATGTCTGCAAATAACTTATAATCATTATTTAATAATGAGATTGGCCTATAATTCTTTACTTCCAAAATATCTACGTCTTTTTTAGGAATTAATGTAATAAATGCTTCCTTCCAGGTATTCGGGATCTTTGCTTCTTTTAGTATATTATTCATCACTTCTCCTAGCACTGGGGTTATTTGATTACTTAATGCTTTGTAGTATTTGGCCGGGAGGCCATCCGGCCCCGGCGCTTTCCCAATTTTCATCTTTCTTATAGCCTTCTTTATCTCCTCTTGTGTAATTGCCTGATCTAATATCTTTCTTTCTTCTTTTGAAATTTGCTTCAGGTGGTGTTTTTGCAGAAAATGATCTATTCCTTGTTCTGATTCCTGTCCTCTTTTATATAAATCCTTATAGTATTTTTGGAATATCCTTTTTATTTCCTTTGGTTCTTCCACAATCCTTTCTCCTTCCCTTATCTTACAGATCGTGTTTTGTTTCCTCCTTTCTCTTATTTGCCACGCCAAAAATTTCCCTATTTTGTTTGCAGATTCAAAACTCTTCTGATTCATCATTTTAATTTTCCATTCTATCTCTTGATTAATTATTGTGGAAAATTTGGCTTGTAATATCTTTATATTCTGTTTTGCAGTCTCCTCACTAGGGTTGATAGTTAATCTTCTTTCATATTCCAAGATCTGTATTAAAATCTGTTCTTTCTTTGTCTCTTTTTCTTTTCTTAATTGGCTATTTTTCTGTATCAAAAAACCCCTCATGACTGCCTTTCCTGCGTCCCACACCGTCTCTATATCAGTTTCCCCATTTATATTCCATTTAAATTAATCTTCGATTGTTTCTATGGCTTTATTTACAGTCTTCTGGTCATTAAATAAGAATTCATTCATTCTCCATCTACCTGGTTTACCATCCTTGCCTTTTAACTCAATAGACACCGCATTATGGTCAGAAATGGTTCGTGGAAGAATTTCAGATTTAATTAAATTCTGTGTCAGTTCCCTCGATATCCAAATACTATCTATTCTCCCCCAACTCTGGTTTGGGTTTGAGAAGAAAGTATATTGTTTTATAGTGGGGTTTTTCAGTCTCCATGCATCGATTAATCCCAAATTATTTACCATATCAAAGAAAGATCGGGCTAATTTGCCTTCTTTTGTCCCTTGTTTTTTTGTTAACTTATCTAAGTTTGGAGACACCACCCCGTTAAAATCACCCATCAATATCATTTTTTGGTCCATCCATTCCATCAATTTGTCACTTAATTCAGAAAAAAAACTGATTTTTTATCATTTGGTGCGTATATTCCAACCACAATTATTTTTTCTCCCTGAAACACCATCTGAACTACAACCATTCTCCCTTGATCATCTTTGTACAATAGTTGAGGATCATATTTTTCCTTTATATATAGTACCACCCCTCTTTTCTTAACCTTGTCTGACGTCACGAAGTCCAGTCCTAGTCTCTTGTTACTCAATACCCTCTTGTGTTTGTTTATTACATGAGTCTCTTGTAGGCAGATTAGGTCACAGTTCTTTTTCAATAGTATATGTACAATTTGATTCCTTTTATTTTTATTGTTCAACCCATTCACATTCCAACTTAGTCTTTTTAACGCCATCTATTGTGTAGTGTTAATTAGTTTATCAAATCTAAATACGATCTACTGTTCTTTATCTTCTTTCTCTACTTCTTCCCTTTCTCATTTCGGGCTCTCCTCTTTTTGTTCTTCTTCACTCCCCTCGCTCTCACCTTCCTCCCCCTGCTGCTCCCCCCTCCTCCCCCCCATCATTTTTCCCAGATCCTTCTCATATCTCCTCGCAAATTTTTGGAGTTCTGAGATGGTAGACAGCTTGAACCTTTTTTCTTTGAAATAGAATGAAATACCTTCCGGAAACTCCCATCTATACAAGATCCCATTTTTCTTCAAAAGATTTGTTAGTTTTTTATATGGGTCTCTCCTTCGAAGAAATCTCGAAGGAATCTCTCTAAAGATAATAATTGAGTTTCCTTCAATATATAACCTTTTAACATAGTTCTGTTTCAGTATTTCATTTCTTATCTCCAACGAGTTGAACATGGCTATTACATCTCCTGGCAGTTTTTTCCCTTTGGCTTTAGCCGATTTTGGTCTTATTCGAAAAATATTTGCTAGACAGTGATTAATCTCTTCTTCCTTTCTGTCTAACCAAATTGCCAGCTCTTTCACCACTTTAGCTCTAATATTCTCATTCAAATTCTCTGGTATTCCTCTGAATTTCAGATTAGATTGATTTTGTCTCATTTGTGTCATAGCCATGTTATCCAACAACTCTTCCTGTATCTTCCCTATCTCTTTAACCTCTACTCTAATCCTGTCCACCTCTCTCTTACTGTCTTTCGTATCTTTTTGCACCCTTTTCATTGAATCCTCCAAAACCTTGGCTCTCACCGAGAGATCCTTAACTTTTCCTGTCAGTTCACCCACCACTCCCTCCAGTTTTTTATCTAAAGTATTTTGTACTTCTATTAACTTTTTCTCAATATATTGCTCATTATTTTTAAATTCTTTTCTTATTTCGGCCATCAAGCTATCATAGTCTCTAATTTCTTTCGCCTCCTTCCCCTCTTCTTGTCTTGAAGGCCTCCTTTCCGCTGGTGTTGCCACACCCTTTTTTGAAGCATTCGGCATTTTATATATTTAGTGTTAATTCCTCCTTCAGCACTGGAAAAGTAGGGTGTATAGGTGGCAAAACTAACGTCTCTTAAATAATACAGCGAGGGTCCAATATTTACCTATACTGGGTTGATGAGGTGCAGGAGATGGCACTGAGATAAGATGCCAGATGGTAGCACAGTTTTTAAGGCACCTAAATAAAGGCACGTATTTAAATCTTTATGGTTTTAAAGGTAAATAGGAGGAGCAGAGTCCTGCTAAAAAAAAAAATTCTTTAACTGAGAGTAGAGTTCAGTTTTCCCTTATTCCAACGTTGGTGTGTATCTCTTTAAATCACAGAGAGAGACACAGACACAGCAGAGCAGAAAGGCAGAGCAAAATCCCCCCTTGTTTGCTTCCTCCTCTGCTTGATTAGATGGCAGTAATGGCAGTATCAAACAGTCTCTATCCTTTGGCAAAGAGAGTTGACAAAAACGGCAGTAGTAGCAGTATCAAACAGTCTCTATCCTTTGGCAAAGAGAGCTGGAGAAAACATAGGCTCCATACGCCATTCGTATCACTCCCCCTCCCAAACGCCACAGTCAAAAAAAAGAAAAAAATTGAAACAGGAAACCATCCACAAAGCCCCACGCTGGTTGCAAAGTTCTCCGTCCCTGTGAAACAGAAGAAATTCCTTCCCTTCTCTCTAGTCTATTAGTAAGTCTCTTTGTTACAATGCCTCCGACTCTTTATACTTTGTGTCCGAGGTCTTTCCATCACACTCACTTAGCGGGTAGTTTCTTGCTCTTATTTCCTCTCTCCCAGCCTTTCACTTTACTTCACTTTCACCTTACCGCCAGTGGTGGATTCCTCCTCCTTTTGTTATTCAAGTTTCGTCTCCGCTGGGTTCTTATCTTAGAATTCCTTTGATCTTAGCTCAATTATTCATCCAATGTTTTCTGTTTGTTCCCCACTGCTTTCTCCGCAGTGTTTAATAGCTGTTTCCCAGCTTTTCCGCTGTTGTCGGAGATCCGCCGCTTTCCCTCAGAGCCTGAGGCTTCACAACATGGAGTCTGCTGCTTCCCCTTTACGCTGCGGCTCCAGCCTTGTTAAACACCGGCAACATAGGCGAGCTCAGTCAGCGTCGCTGGGTACTTCGTCCCCCCGGATAATCCTCCTGCGGTTTTGGGGTTCACGAAGCCTTCGTGTCCCCTCTAAACCTCCTTGTTGTTCGAGGTCCCCCCCGGAGGGTTGCCTCGCGCTCCTTTTCGCGGCCGCGGCGTCCCAGAAGTTCCCCCCCCCAAAATCTTTTTAAACCGGTTAAGTTGTCGAGGGTTAATTTCTTTTCCTGAGATAAAAAGCCTTCTGTTTCGACCGCCAAACCTCGCAGGGGAGCATTTGTGACCGTTTGGCACCATTTTTGAGTGAATGGCCGAAAGTCAGATTTTTGATGAAATTGTGACCCAGGGGCTTTGGGATTTTTTTTGAAAGAAAAAATTTCTGCCGGTTAAGTTGTCGAGGGCTGATTTCTTTTCCTTTCATAAAATGCCTTCTGTTTCGACCGCCAAACCTCTCAGGGGAGCATTTGCAACCGTTTGGCACCATTTTTGAGTGAATTGCCGAAAGTCAGATTTTTGCTGAAATTGTGACCCCGGGGCTTAGGGATTTTTTCAAAAAAAAAATCTGCAAGTTAAGTTGTCGAGGGCTGATTTCTTTTCCTTTCATAAAAAGCCTTCTGTTTCGACCGCAAAACCTCTAAGGGGAGCATTTGCAACCGTGTGGCACCATTTTTGAGTGAGTTAAGATGTTTTTCAAAAAAATCTTTTTCTGCCGGTTAAGATGTTGAGGGCTGATTTCTTGTCCTGTGATAAAAAGCCTAGGGATTTTTTCAAAAAAATCTTTTTCTCCCGGTTAACTTGTCGAGCGCTGATTTCTTGTCCTGTGATAAAAAGCCTTCTGTTTCAACCGGCAAACCTCTCAGGGGACCATTTGTAACCGTTTGGCACCTTTTTTGAGTGAATTGCCGAAAGTCAGATTTTTGCTGAAATTGTGACCCCGGGGCTTAGGGATTTTTTCAAAAAAATCTTATACTGCCGGTGAAGTTGTTTAGGGCTGATTTCTTGTCCTGTGATATAAAGCCTTCTGTTTCGACCGCCAAACCTCTCAGGAGATCATTTGCAACTATTTGGCACCATTTTTGAGTGATTTGCCGAAAGTCAGATTTTTGCTGAAATTGTGACCCCAGGGCTTAGGGATTTTTTCAAAAAAATCTTTTTCTGCCGGTGAAGTTGTTGAGGGCTGATTTCTTGTCCTCTGATAAAAAGCCTACTGTTTCGACCCCCAAACCACTCAGGGGAGCAATTGCAACCATTTGGCACCATTTTTGAGTGAATTGCCGAAATCAGATTTTTGCTGAAATTGTGACCCCAGGGCTTAGGGATTTTTTCAAAAAAATCTTTTTCTGCCGGTGAAGTTGTTGAGGGCTGATTTCTTGTCCTCTGATAAAAAGCCTACTGTTTCGACCCCCAAACCACTCAGGGGAGCAATTGCAACCATTTGGCACCATTTTTGAGTGAATTGCCGAAATCAGATTTTTGCTGAAATTGTGACCCCAGGGCTTAGGGATTTTTTCAAAAAAATCTTATAGTACCGGTGAAGTTGTTGAGGGCTGATTTCTTGTCCTGTGATAAAAAGCCTTCTGTTTCGACCGCCAAACATCTCAGGGGAGCATTTGCAACTGTTTGGCACCATTTTTGAGTGAATTGCCAAAAGTCAGATTTTTGCTGAAATTGTGACCCCGGGGCTTAGGGATTTTTCGAAAAAAATCTTTTTCTGCCAGTGACGTTGCTTAGGGCTGATTTCTTGTCCTGTGATAAAAAGCCTTCTGTTTCGACCGCCAAACCTCTCAGGAGATCACTTGCAACCGTTTGGCACCATTTTTCAGTGAATTGCCGAAAGTCAGGTTTTTTCTGCCCCGTGTGGACAGCTGAGATCTAGGTACAATCAGCATGCGTGGGACGCAGTGGGATGACAATAACAAGCCCCACCTGTATCTTCTGAGCATGGTGGAGAACATGTGTAAGTTCTGTGCTCAAGGCGCAATCAGGAATGAAGAGGGAGCCCTGATCCCCATTCTATGTGTTCACTGCTCCAAGTTTTCAGGCATTGGCTCAGCGCATGGGCATAGCCAGGATTTATCTTTGGGGGTGGCCAGGACACCCACTTGTCATCATCCTCTTTCTGGCTCTGACTAGCAGATCTGGAATGAAATGTCTCAACAACAGTTGTTTTAAATTGCTCTCTTTTGACTCCAAATGCTCAGAAAGATCTGTCAAAATCTTCAGTCATTTGCAAATACAGAGAAGTGGTAAACAGATGAAAACATTGGCAGGATTATTGTAATAACCTGCAGTTTTATAAGAGTGTATATTTAAAGAAGATGAATAAATGAGCAAATTGGGTTAATTTGGATATGCAGAAGATAATAAAAATAAATTTAAGGAACCGCAGAAAGAGGGGGAAGGAAGTCAAGTTTTGAAATGTCAAACAATTGTAAAATTATTGAAATGTATAAAATTAGTGAAATGTATAAACTTGAAAAGTATATTTTTTTAAAAAAAACATCAGTCATTTGAAAACTAGGAAATTAAATAAAAAATAACACCAGGGGGTAGCTTCCATGCAGTTAATGAGTATATTTTGCAAAATTACAAAGAAGACGCCTTTTTTCATCTTTTAAAAAAATCTAAACTAAAACAAGTTTTCTTGGATTTGCTGAAAACATTTTCAGTACTTCCTTCTCAAATTCCTCCTTTTTTCCAATACAGTTTTTTGGTGCACACTCATTAAGCCTAGCCCACTGAGACGTTCCCCTGTCACTGTCAACCTTAGCCAGGTCTTCACCCTCCGCAGGGTACTGAATGACAAGTGTCCTCAGTGAGCATTTCAATTTCAAATATTCTGATTATTTCTACTTTTAGTTAAGTGTTTTTATTTATTTACTTGACTTAGGCAGGGGCGAAGGAAGACTAACCGGCACGTGGTGCGGGGTGTGGGGCAAACTGCCCGGCAGTGCATACACATGCGCCGTACGTATGGTACATGCACGCCACCACTACGTACTGCATGTGCGCATGCACATGCGCAGTACATAG
Organism: Podarcis gaigeae; assembly: GCF_964106915.1. Classification (NCBI taxonomy): domain Eukaryota; kingdom Metazoa; phylum Chordata; class Lepidosauria; order Squamata; family Lacertidae; genus Podarcis; species Podarcis gaigeae. The sequence continues at coordinate 12,928,202 of NC_139677.1, read as the reverse complement.
TGGCGGCACACATGCGCTGTGGGGCTGTTTGCCGCCAATGCTGCTCAAGTGCCACACAGATGGCGGCGGGATTCTCTGCTCATGGCTGCAGTAGCGGTGGGTGGATCTGTACAAGTGACATACAAGCCACTCAAGCACCATGCAGACAGCAGTGGGAGCCCTCTGCTGCCACTGCCGCCACGAGAGGAGGATCCTCCACACACGGCTGCGCTGGTGCGATGGCTGCGGCTTGTGCTGCCATGCCCGGGGGCAGTGGGGTGAGCCCCCCGCCAGGTGCCGTCTTGTCACCCCCTTAGAGATGGCACCTGGGATGGACCGCCCCTGCCCCCTTCCTCATCAACTGGACTTAGGCTGCTCCCGTGGCTACGTCCATGGCTCAGTGCTTCACTAACTACCCTGAAGGCCCAGGAAGTAGCTCATACAGTGGTACCTCGGGTTAAGTACTTAATTCGTTCCAGAGGTCCGTTCTTAACCTGAAGCTGTTCTTAACCTGAAGCACCACTTTAGCTAATGGGGCCTCCCGCTGCTGCCGCGCCGCCGGAACATGATTTCTGTTCTCATCCTGAAGCAAAGTTCTTAACCTGAAGCACTATTTCTGGGTTAGCGGAGTTTGTAACCTGAAGCGTATGTAACCCGAGGTACTACTGTATTTCCACCAGCAATTGCCTGAACTTCCTTACAAAGACCCGGTCTCACATTTTGAGAACTATGGGCTAAAATCAGCCTTTAGCCAATGGACTACACACAATCCCCAAGACATGTTTTGTGCTACTAGAGGACTGTTTATCAGAATCCTGGAAACCTCTGCTTTCCTTTGCTTCCTGTCTTTCTCAATTGCAGAAGGAGCAACTTTGAACCCAGGCATGCTGCATGTTCTAAAGTTCCAAATAGGCCATTATTTTTATTCTTGCACTCCAAAACCTGACACTAGGATTCCTCCCCACCCCCACTGTGTAAAAACTACGAATGCTGATATGATCCATGTTGCAGGGATTCTATTCCCCGGGGTCTGTTTTTGGTATTAGAGATTAGCAGTTGTTGTGAAAACACAGAGTCTCAAAATGAGATCAGAAAAGATAAGTGCCTTTCATCTCACCTTTAGAGGTTCCAAAGAGTACGGGCTACAAACTAGTTCCTGATGTGTTTGTACTTGGCATTCTCACATCATCTTTCTCAGGGAGCCTAAACCGTTAACATTTATTTTGTTTGGTTGCAGTTTTGAATTTTTTTATTACTAAAGTTGTCCCAGTTTGGTTCCTAGTCAGGCCAATGAAAGCTCTGCAGATCTGGATAAATGCGATTTTAGTTCACACAGGAAAATTCATAGTATTATGCCAGTTTGCAGATGTGTGTGGTAGGATGATGAATAGACTTTTTGTTGTATTTTTTTAAACTGATCTGCTGCATACCATTTTCTTTGTAGCCTTGGGTCAGCTTTCATTTTTATGCTTTTTTTTTTACTCTTCAGTTATTGCTTTGGAATTGCTTGTATTTCTTGTTTAATACGGTTGCTTTATTGCTGTTTTTATTGATTTGTTATGCAGTGCGTAACCTTGAGCCCTCCATGTAATTTAATATCTGGGAAATATACATCAGGCAGTGAATGTTTGGTCATGTCTTCTATGGGGTGGCACCCAGCTTGGCGTGTCCCTTGAAATTCAACTAGAGCTTATGCCATTGGTATTTAGATACTAGCTTAAAACATATTTTTTTACATGGCCTTTTAGAAATTTTCATTGATACTCAGCTGAGAGTTTGTGATTTAGTGTGCTTTGCACTGCTCTTTTTATATAATTTTGTGGTTTACTGATATTATGATTTTATGGAATTTTATTACTCATTGAGTTCTTTAGATTATTATTATTTTTTAATAAATATTTATTGAAATTTTTTGAATACAATGCATAAATAATAAACAACATTACTTATATCATGACATAGTTTCATCACTTCTTTGGACTCCCTCGCGTCTCCCGCTCCCACTTACATCATTATAAATTTTTTTCAAGCAAATTATCATCTTGTTTACAACCTTATATCCACTCATTTAAATAAAATCTAGCAGTTCTCCAGAAAATTCATATTTTCCTTAGTCTCACTTATCATCAAGTTCAAATCTAATTCAGTGGTAGGCAGTTATTTATGATCTAGCATCCTTCTTATCATTCAACCAGATTACAATGTTTTTGTAAGTAAATCTTAAATTTCTTCCAGTCTTCTTCAACCCTCTCTTCCCCCAGGTCTCGGATTCTGCCAGTCATCTCGGCCAGTTCCATATAGTCCATCAGCTGCATCTGCCACTCTTCCAGTGTGGGTAGATCTTGAGTTTTCCAGTTCTTAGCAATGAGTATCCTTGCTGCCGTTGTTGCATACATAAAAAATGTTCGGTCCTTCTTTAGCACCTTCTGGCCGACAATACCCAGAAGGAAGGCCTCTGGTTTCTTGGTGAAGGTATACTTAAATACCTTTTTCAACTCATTATATATCATTTCCCAGAAGGCCTTCACTTTAGGGCAAGTCCACCAGAGGTGAAAGAATGTTCCTTCATTTTCTTTACATTTCCAACATTTATTATCAGACGAATGGTATATTTTGGCAAGTTTAACTGGGGTCATGTACCATCTATATATCATTTTCATTACATTTTCCTTCAGAGCATTACATGCAGTGAAGTTCAGCCCAGTGGTCCACAACCTTTCCCAGTCCTCAAACATAATGTTATGCCCAATGTCCTGTGCCCACTTTATCATAGCTGATTTAACCATTTCGTCTTGTGTATTCCATTTCAACAGCAAGTTATACATTCTTGAAAGTACCTTAGTCTTAGGTTCTAACAGTTCTGTTTCCAACTTCGATTTCTCCACCTGGAACCCTAACTTTTTGTCGTTTTTAAAGACTTCTTTAATCTGAGCATAATGTAACCAGTCTCGCACTTTATCCTTCATTTTCTCCAAACTCTGCAATTTCCAATTGTCACCATCTTTTTCTAATATTTCCCAATATTTTGGCCATTTGGCCTCCATATTGGGTCTTTTTCGGGCCTTAGCTTCCAGAGGTGAGAGCCACCTCGGAGTTTTGTTTTCCAATAAGTCTTTGTATTTTGTCCAGACATTAAATACTGCTTTCCTGACAATATGGTTCTTAAAGGCCTTATTGATCTTAACCTTGTCATACCATAAGTATGCATGCCAACCAAAAGCATTGTTAAAACCTTCCAGGTCCAGTACGTCAGTGTCTTCCAGAAGTAGCCAGTCTTTTAGCCAGCAGAAAGCTGCGGCTTCATAGTACAGCTTTAGGTCTGGCAGGGCAAAGCCCCCTCTTTCTTTCGCATCAGTTAATATCTTAAACTTAATTCTGGGCTTTTTGCCCTGCCAGACAAATTTAGAGATATCTCTCTGCCACTTCCGGAAGCACTCCGTCTTGTCCACAATCTGTAATGTTTGAAACAAAAACAACATCTTTGGCAATACATTCATCTTAATAGCAGCAATTCGGCCTAACAAAGAAAGCTTCAGTTTTGTCCAACTGTCCAAGTCTCTCTTAATTTCAGACCAACATTTTTCATAGTTATCCTTAAATAGACTCAGATTTTTTGCTGTTATATTTACCCCTAGGTACTTTACTTTTTTAACCACAGTTAGTTCTGTTTCTCTCTGAAACCGTTCTGACTCTGTATCTGTCAAGTTTTTCCCCAACACCTTAGTTTTCTGTTTATTTAGTTTAAATCCCGCCACCCGACCAAAGTTTTGTATCAGTTGCAATACTCTTTTTGTACTAGATTCTGGCTCCTGCAATGTCAGAACTAGGTCATCTGCAAATGCTTTAAGTTTGTATTGTTTCGCTCCGACCTGAATCCCTTCCACCAACCGGTCCCCTCTGATCATATTTAAGAGCACTTCCAGAACTGAAATAAATAACAAAGGGGAAATCGGGCAGCCTTCCTTGTCGTGTTCCTTTTTCAATTTTAAACTCTTCTGTAACCACATTGTTAACTATCAATTTAGCCTTTTGTTCTGAATATATTGCCTCAATCCCATTTTCAAAACCCCGTCATACTCCCATTTCTTTCAAATTTCCCTTCATAAATTTCCAAGAAATATTATCAAAGGCCTTCTCCGCGTCTATGAAGATTAGCACTGCTTTTGTGTTTATATCTGTTTGCAAATGTTCCAAAATGTCAATAATGTTCCTTGTGTTAGCAAACATATGTCTACCTGGGAGAAAGCCTGCCTGGTCTTTATGAATTACTTCATTTAAAACTCTTTTAAATCTACTTGCCAAGATGTCTGCAAATATTTTGTAATCCACATTTAGAAGGGACATGTAATCCACATTTAGAGTTCTTTAGATTAAGGGCAAGACAGAAACCGTCCAAATAAATAAAAATAATAGGGATTATAATTAAAAGTAACAATTACAATGCACTGCATTGAATTTAGTTGTATACATGTCGACTCTTTCTATAGACATACAAAAAAGTATTTAACAGATGGGCATCTATAGGTCAACTCCAGAGAAAATTATCTCATGATTTCTGCCAGGGGAAAAGAATATGCTTCTAGCATAACTTTTCATATGGCTTCCCCCTGCAGCTTGATATTCTTTCTCTCTTTGTTTTCAAAGGGAAATTACAGCTGCTAAAAAAAGAACACACAGAGGACTTCTTTCTTTGCAATATACAAAAAGAATGAGTCACACAGAACCATGCTCTTAACAGGAAAAAAAGGAAAAGGAAAAGAAGGAAAAGCAATTCTCTCTCCAACTCATCAAATTTCTCATCCAAAGGTTACCGCTGTAGTGTTTTTTAAAAGCTGCTTTTGCAAGGCTGGTTCCCAGTTCTTGCAGCAGATATCCTTCCGATTGTGTGCTAATTACCTGGAAACAGAATCATAGAATTGTAGAACTGGATGGAACAAAGAGCGCCATCTAGTTCAACCTCCTGCAATGCAGGAATATTTCACCCAAATATAAAACCTCAGAAAACATATGGTGGATGAGAGATCGGCTAGAGATCCTTTGCATATCTATCTGTCATGTCTCATACACCAAATACACTACTTATGGCAAATGAGCCACCATCGCTACTAGAGGGCTGTGAAAATTTGTGTCCCAGGCTTTTTAGACTCATCTACCCATGTACTATCTGATATCAAAGAGATGCATTGGTTGCCAGATGTGAAATATATTGGAATTATTTTCAGCTACCCCACTATAAAGCCAAATGTATCAAGTTTCTACTTTCCATAGCCATATGAGAACCCTCCCCCCCAAAATGATCGCGTATCTGAACTTTCTGATGCAGTTCTCCAACAAGAATGTTTATCAAAAAAATCTGCATTACTATGACTGGAATGTAATTAAAATTAATAAGATTTCGGAATGCAGAAATAAAGAATATCATCAAATCTAGCACGCGGGGGACCACTTTATCTAAATTATATAATTCGGTATTTGAAACATTGGTGTTAATAATTGTGTTATAAATCGGTATTGTTATAATGAGGCTTTTATTGGATTGTAATTGAAAACTAATAAAATTATTATTGTTGTTGTTGTTGTTGTTATAAAAAATAAAAATGTCTGCATTAAGGACAGGGGGGCATAAAAATCAATGTATTAGTGAAAACAACATACAGAAGCACATTGCAGTGTGAGAAATTGCTTGCAAAAATGTGTACATTAGTCGATGTAAATGCTACCTTTGTACAGTTTGTACACACACTTGCAGCCCCCCTCTCTGCCTTCCATTTAAGCAAGCAAAAGGCAGTTTCAAGGACTTCTCTGCCAGGCAGTAGCAGTCAAGCAACAGGACCAGTGAGGGGTGTGGCCTGGAGCGGGGTGTGTGGTCTGGAGAGAGTCCTGAGAGCCACCTAGAGAGGCTCGGAAGCTACGTTTGGTTTTCTTACGGTCTAGTCTTTCACCCTAATACCTGTGTTTTCATTGCAATTTTTTGTAAAACAGTTGTTATTGCTTTGCATAGTAATTTAGTCAGTGGCGCAGCGTGGGTTGTCAGCACCCGGGGCAAGGCAAGTAATTTGTGCCCCCTAACCCATGGATTTGCGCCCCCTAACCCTAACCTCCAGATGTTGCGCCCGGTGCGGCCGGCCCCCCCTGCACCCCCCACGCCACGCCACTGAATTTAGTAGTTGTATATGCTTTATGAGGCAGCCATATAAATTGGGTAAATGAATGATTAAACAATGTAGGCCCTCTTGAAGGATTCTCTCCCACACCATTGCATTGGGTGAGGCAAAGAATATCCCATCCTTGTAGGCTTCCATGGAATGGGAAGGCAAAAGTCTGGAGTGCTTCTTCATCAAACCTAGCTAAACTAACTGTTGTCCAAAATAATGGCAGATTTGAATTCCTCACAGCCAAATAAATTTGCAAAAAATAAGTTTAACCCTCTAAAATGGCAGCAGCCTCCCTTCTGAAAATGTTTGGTCCTCCACCTTGCAGAGGGCAATGGGGCTGGTGAGCCAATGTGCTTGTCGTCGTCATCATCATCATCATCATTTTGTTATTTATACCCCGCCCACCTGGCTGGATTTCCCCAGCCTCTCTTGACAGCTTACAGCAACTCTCCCTCACATGCATGAGGGATTTGAACATTGCATTAGGACTGTAAATAAGGTGAGACATTGGCAGCAAATTCCACTGCAAAGTGTGAGCAGGCTCTGAGGCAGTGTAGCCATGACCAGGCCATGTCTAGTGCAGCCAGGTAAGGAGTGAAGGTGAAATAATGTGAGGTAAAAGACCCTCAAGGAAATGACATATTTCTTGCGGGGTGCCTCTGATTTGTCTAGCACGTAGGGAACATTTAGTAAGTAGTAAAAAACAAGGTAAATGTAAAGGATGGTTAAGTCCAGACAAAGGCGACTATGGGGCTGTGGCACTCATCTCACTTTCAGGCCGAAGGAGCTGGCGTTTGTCCACAGACAGCTTTCCAGGTCATGTGGCCAGCATGACTAAACGGCTTCTGGTGCAGTGGGACACCGTGACAGAAGCAAGAGCACATGTAAACGCTGTTTACCTTTCCGCCGCAGCAGTACCTATTTATCTACTTGCACTAGCGTGCTTCCAAACTGCTAGGTTGGCAGGAGCTGGGACAGAGCAATGGGAGCTCACCCCATCGCGGGGATTCGAACCGCCAACCTTCTGATCAACAAGCCCAAGAGGCTCAGTGGCTTAGACTACAGCGCCAATTCTAACCTCCTAGTAGGTGGTGCACACTAGAATTTACAGTATGTGATAATCACTGCAAGCTGCACATTGATGCTTCCTGCTCAGTGAATTAAAAGGAAATGTGGAGAGCTCAGTGGAGAGATTTGGGGTTTAATGTAACTGTCACATTCCTAGCAATGTTCAGGCAACCACCTTCTGCGTGAAGTAGTCTTGTCTTGCCTTTTTGGCTCACTCACCTTTCGTTGCCCAGCTCTACCAATCCAACAGCAGCCTGTCCCCTGTCGAAACAGAGCCATGGTCATGGTAAGGAAACATGATCCCAACAGTTGAACTAAATCCCATCCCCGGTCGCTCATGGTCCAGAAGGGAGTTTTGGATGGATTTGGAGCAGGAGACGTGTGTACTGAGATAGCGTGGTAACAACCCACACTTATCTGCTAGGGATGTCAGAGAATTCTGGTGAAAACAGAAACAGGAGTGAAAATTGCAGACGCCTGCTTATTTCATATTAGAAATGGAAATCAATCCAGAAAATAATATTCGCTGATGTTGCTGCTTTCAGGCCACAATCGATATGTAATTGATTATATTTCCACACCATCTGCATCATGTTTCCACCTCATTCATTTCGAGTCAAAGACAACACAACTTAGGTAAATTATGCAATCAATTATGCAAGTTATGTAATTTTGCCATCATGGGGGCTGCGAGACAAACAAGAGCAGAACAGAAACAATGGGAGAAAAACAGGGCAGGAATGGAAAAGGATATATACCTGCATCCCAAGTCATCTCCACCGTTTTTCATGGCATGACTAGGCGATGCTTTTCCACACTAATATTCCCAACTGCATTCTTTGTACACTAATTCCATAAATCTTTTCTGAGAGACGCTAGAGATATCATGCCTGCAAGCTGTCTGGTTCTGTCTTCACACATTTATTTCTTTTTCTCCCTCGAGCTCTTTGGTGAGTGATATCCTAGGGCTGCCATACATCCGGAATTTCCCGGGCATAGCCAGGATTCGCCTGTTCAAAATGGCGCCTGGGTGGAAATTTCAGAAAGTGGCTAAAATGTCCTGGGGAAACCCAGGCATATGGCATCCCATATTGGAAGTGCTGGTTTTTTGGCAATTCTCCTAAAAAGTAGGTAAAGAACTTCATTTTTGTATGTGTCCGGATTTTCACTTTTTGAATTATGGCAACCCTGTGATATCCAGACAACCCTGCTTAAGCGTTGTGCCTTCAGGTCACTACATGCCGCCTGGGCTTGTGCCCCGGGGAAGTCACTCAGTGGTTTGACTTTACTCTGGAAATGAACTCCATTGTCTATCGAGACAAATGGATGCCAACAAAAACATTACACTCTATTGGCAGCACTTGGTGCTTCCTAATGCACAGCACTCATTGATTTTGCATTTTTACATTGCCTTTGGTCACTGCACTTTCTGTTCTAAGGTCTGAGCAGTGCCTGCCCCATCCGTATGTGCAAACTATGGAACTATGGCCTAGGACCCACGTACCTACGGGACCGCCTCTCCTGGTATGCCCTGCAGAGGACCTTAAGGTCCACAAATGACAACATTTTGGAGGTCCCAGGTCGCAAGGTGGTTAGATTGGTCTCAACTAGGGCCAGGGCCTTTTCAGTACTGGCCCCAATATGGTGGAACGCTCTGTCACAAGAGACTAGGGCCCTGCAGGACTTGACATCTTTCCTCAGAGCCTGCAAGACAGAGCTGGCCTTTGGTTTGGACTCGGTCTGACCCTTATGTTTCCCTCCCCTTATGGTTTTGACTTTTAAAATGAGGCTGCATTTTAAATTGCATTTTAACCTGTATTTTAAATTGTTTTTTTCCCCTTTCTCTTTCCCCCCTATTACGTTTTGACTGTGATTTTATTGGTGTTAGCCACCCTGAGGGCGGGGTATAAATAAAATTTACTACTACTACTACTACTACTACTACTATTACTATTACCTGGGCTGCCAACATTCTTGGACCACGTGTCTTAGCTATAGAAATGCCTTGCAAAAAAAAAGGTAATGCTTCCTGATCCGGAGTTTCTGATCTCCACTGGATGCCCAGGGTACTTTTGCAAAAAGAAAAGAAGCAGCAGACACAAATGAAAATAGCATCCCAGTTAGCTCTTGCTGATTTAATGCGCTACTGTTAGGCTGCTTAGCAAGTTTAAGAGACACACAGCAAAATGTGCCCAGAGACAACCTTGGGCCACCCAAGCAACCATTCTATACAACTGAATTAAGGGCTCTGTGTTTGCCACGCCTTTCCAAAGACACATGGAAGAGCCTATATCCCATGAGGCTGCTTTACTCATCAGGTTCATGTGAGCCAGAGATGGAGAACCTGTGATCCTCTAGATGTTGCTCGAGTCCAATTCTCATCAACCCCAGCCAGCATGAGCAGTGGTCGGAGATGATGGGAGTTGTAGTTCAACAACATCTGGAGGGAGATAGGTTGGTTCCACACCCCTGATAAAAGCCACTCTTAAGACTGGGCAGCTGTGTGCAGCCTCTTTCTAACTGTTTTAGGAGACAACCGGTACCAGAGGTTCTGAAGAGAAATGCATCCGTTCACAATTTTAATATTCCAGATCTATTGAAGTCACTGCTACCCCCTGTCTGTTGCATTAAGTGGCTCAACTTGCATCTCAGAAGAGACTGAATGGCTTGCTGGAAATTATCACTGATTATGGCGTAAAGTAACAAGTTCCCACAGGTGTTCAGGGCAGCCAGTGGCCTGGATAGAATGTAGGCAGCATGGATATGGTTTTCAATATCGCAGCTGACTCGGTACAACCTTAGTTCAATCCGAACAACCCTAAAAATATGGAAAGGTAGAAAGCACACATAAAAGACTACCAGGAGGAAAAATGCAAGTCTACGAGCCTTCTGCTTATAAGGGTTTTGAGTGTGGGGCCCTGTAGCCAAGGTATAGATGATCACAGTGTAGCAAAGAGTCACCGTTATTAATGGCAAATAGAAGGCCAGGCCAGTTAAAAACCAGTTGTACCACCGGATAACATCCACGTTTTCAGAACTGGTAAGGTCGAGGCAAAGAGATTTGTTCTCCTCCATCGTTGAAGTAAACAAAAAGTTGAGAGGACCCATGGCCAGCAGCGAAATTACCCAAGATGCAACGCAGGCTGCAACAGCCCATGCCTTTTTCCGGACGGAAAAAGACTGTATTGGGTGGACAATTGCAATGTATCGGAAGATGCTGAAGCAGGTCAGGAAGAGGATGCTGCTGTACAAGTTGAAGTGGAAACCAAAGCGGATGAACTTGCACATGAAGTCTCCAAAGACCCAATGCTCTCCATTGGCGTAGTAGTGAATCAAGAAAGGAAGGCTGGATAAGTACAGGAGGTCTGTGCAGGCCAAGTTGAACATGATAATGGTGCTGCTTTTCCAGGGCCTCATCTTGAACGTGTACACGCAAATCGCCATGATGTTGCCTGGGAATCCCACCGAGAAGATCATGCCATACAAGGGTGGCAGGTAGGATTTCCTGAGTCCATGCACGTCGTCCGTGCAGTTCTCAACAGCAACTGCAGCGTAGCTTGGCAGCGCGCTGGTCTGGTTGGTTGCATTTTCAAAGGCAGTTGCGTCCATAGCAACCATTGTGAGACTTCACGAGGGCGGGAGAGAGAAAAGAGGGTGGGTTTGGCTTAGACAAGTTTCAAAAACGACATGATCATGTTATTTTGCTATAGGAAGAAAACTTCTGGGGATGCAGTTAAGTGCAATATAATCAGGGTGGTTAGCTCTGTGAAATGTTCTCATGGTTTTGTTCCCCAAGGATGTAATGCATCCAGAGAGAAAGAGAGAGGACACCCGCTGCTGCATGCCTAAATACTCAACAGACATGGATGGAGAGGGTGGGCTGTCTTTTCCTCAATTCTCCTCCTTCCTTCCATTCCCTCAAGACTTGGAATGGAAGAAAAATTGAATTCATATTTCTGTTAAAAGCGAACTCACCAAATTTGCTCTTTCTAAAACAATACAAGAGCTGAAACATGACCAACCATTGAAATTTGCACTTTGCACTTTTCTGAATTTTGCAATGCAAGCGATATATATATATATATATATATATATATATATATACACACACACACACACACACACACACACACACACACACACAGCCGAGCAATATGCAGTAAAATCCCTGTACGGTGGTACCTCTGGCTACGAATGTAATTCGTTCCGGAGGTTTGTTCTTAACCTGAAACCATTCTTAACCTGAGGTACCACTTTAGCTAATGGGGCCTCCTGCTGCCGCCGCACCGCCTGCACACAATTTCTGTTCTCACCCTGGGGCAAATTTCTTAACCCGAGGTACTACTTCCAAGTTAGCGGAGTCTGTAACCTGAAATGTTTGTAACCCGATGTCAGAGCCACCCGAGGTCCCAGCTCACAAGAGACCAAAGTCCAGTCCAAGATATATACAAAAGGTTTTATTGAAGAACATTGTTGTCGTTACATCCAAGCTCCGTGGCTCCGCATCTGTTACCCTTAGATGTTAGAAGTCCCCTCTGAGTCAGTCCCGCCCCTGCACCAGCTTAAGAGGCTTGTACTGCTCCACCTTTTCCTCTCTTTCCTTTTCCGCAGGGTCTTCCTGCCCCCCTGTGCTCCCTCCCTCCGGGACTCCCCCGAGGCTGAGTCTTCTGCCGCCTGCTCCCCCCTCATTCGTGCTTTGGGACCAGGCTCCTCCTCAGGGCTCTCCTCATTTCCGCGCGCCTCCACATTTGAACTTGGCGCGCGTACGTTGCCTCTGACCTTCCTTTCGACCGTTACGCTACTCTCGGTACTACACTCCTCCCCTTCCGGCAGGACGTTTTGCTCCGAACTCCTTCCCCTCTCTGCTTCCTGTTCTGCTCTTTCTGACACACTGGCAACTCCACCCCCTTCACTCCGTTCCGACGGAGAGGCCGGTCCCGATCTCCAGCCCCCACTGGGGATTCCCCCTTCGTTCCCCTGCTTCTGACTGCCTCCCTCTCTACTGCCCCTTGGCCTGACCAGGGGGGCTCCCTTTTGGGAATCCTCGGATTCACTTGACGGACTCACTGACAACCTCGGGTCGTCGTCGTCCTCTTCCTCGTCGCCCTGGGACCCCTCCCCCTCGCTCTCTGTCCCTGAAACCCTGACACCCGAGGTGTTTGTAACCCGAGGTACCACTGTATTAAAGTGTGCATGTAAGTGCATATATGAGTGGGGGAAAAAATGTATAAAATCCATTGTGCTGCTTGCAAGAATATGCATATTTGTCAAACCTGCACATTTTTTTTAAGGAGAAATTCACAATGGGAGAAATAATTTTTCGTAAGGACCCCACCATCCCTAATCACAAATATGGAGAACTGAATTTAAGATTGGAAAAATGAGAAACAAAAAGAACCCCAAACTGGCAGATCCCTGCCTCCCTGCTCAAGAGACCTTCACACACCTTAACCCCAAGAGCAAGGAGGTTCTCAGAAGCCTGAAATTAGAACAAGTACGTGTGGAAACTGCTGGTGGTTGGGGGTGGGGAAGTTGGGTATATGTGTTGAGCCTCCATCTTTAATGAACCCCCACATTTAGGGTGCTGTGCACTATAGGAGCATCTGCAGAAATAGGATCTACGCAGGCCTGTAGCCAGCCTCCAAGTTTGGGGAATGGGGGAGAGCGGATGCCAGAAAAGCAGAGAGGCAGTTTACACATTAATGTATTACTTAAGATTCATTAAGGCTATATTAATGATGATAATGAATATCATTGCTACCGTTACCTGTGCAGGCCTTGTTGCAGGTAAGAGGGCAACTATTTCTGGGGTTGCCAGAGTACAGCCTCCTCCTCCTCCTGCCTTTCCTTCCATTCTTCACCTCTTTGATTTCATCCTTCCACCAACCCACCCTCTGGTTGCTTTCCTACCTTCCCCCCTTTTCTCTTCCTCAGCTTCCCTTAACTCCTTTCATTTCCTTGTCTGCCCATTCTCGGTCCTTCTCTTCCTTTTATGTTCTCACCAGGACCTTTTAAAGGCAGGGGAAGGGGATTTCCTAAATTTTAAATTATTTGTAAAAAAGGGGGGGAGGGCCCCCCCAGCTTCCCTCTGGCTACAGGCCTGGGTTCTGTATTCAGATTTTATTGGTTAGATTGGCTCTGTTTTTTTAAAAAAATATGTGATTAAAAAGGTGCATTCTGACTAACCAACCCCCCCTTTTTTTAAAAGATGAAGTTGATTTTAAAAAAACAAGCATTTAAAGTAACTGCAGGTAGCAAGTACAGACTTGGAACAAGAGGTCCCTTTTTTAAAAAAGAAGTTGGTTTTAAAAAATAAGCATTGCAAGCACTGACTTGGAACAAGAGGTCCCTCTTTAACTCTCACACACAAGGGAATACTACTAATGGCTCCTTCACTACCTCTGCTGAGTTTGTGCATTTTCTGCATTCTCACAATCCCCTAATAGCCAAGCCAGCACATGATTTTGCATGGGATTTGTTGCATGATGCTGTAATTGGCATGGAAATCCTGCGTTATAAATCATGCATCGTTTAACATTCCCCAACTTTCTCTTGGTTGTTTTTAACGTCAGAAGGTTTGTGTACCTGTCAGTGATTTGCATCCCCTCTGATCCTCTTCATGGTTGGAAATGAGAAGGCAGCAAACTAGTTGGCTACAAAGGGAGCTGGATGACAAAAGACGACACTCCTCAACTACTGGAGCAACTCTGAAGTTCCACGGAGATCCATTTCCATATTTGCAGGGAGACAGAGAAACAAATGCTTGCACTACGGTCTGGAAAGGGAGGAACTCTGCCCTGCGTTGACTCCTGTACAACATAGTGCAGCTCTATATGTTTGTGTCTAGTTGTCTCCTGTCCCACCCTTTGCAGCAGAAACTGCTCACAGCCTGTCCAGTTTCGCTGTTATGGGTGTTTAAGGTTTGCCAGGCAATGTTTCATGGAGGAAAGGTGATGAATCAGTCATATAGCTCTCACCATCCACCTGGGAAGATTTCTCCCACAGGAATGTAAGCAAGCCATCGTTCTTCCATGTAGCTCATTGATGTGAGCGAAACACTTTAATCCTCTCTTCCTCCGAGTGTCTGTTTATGCTCCCTGTGCAATGAATTCCTTCTGCACCAAGAAATAAGAAGCTTGATAGCCGAGAGGAGCAGAAATGGAGAAATATATTCACTTGATTTGCCCTCTGCTTCTAATGATGGAATGCCACCCTGTCATCGTAGACCAACTGTAACAATCAGAATAATAATTAAGGAATTATGTAGAGGCAGGAAGATAATAAATGTACTGAACATTGTTCAAGCCCTACCTAGTGATCTAAGAAGGCCACAATTTTCATTCTTAACTGTCTTTTTCATAAATTTCCTACTTCCCACAAACAAATCAGAATTCATGCTGACTTAAAAGAGCCAACATTGTCTACCCTCTCCCAAATTTTGTGCAAAGAAATCAGGATGAATGCTCAAAAAGTGGGTTATCTGGAATCAACCTTAATTTCTAATTTCACAGAAGTATTTCTTGGTCCTAAAATAAGATCTTGCTGTCACTTTGTTTCTATAACCATGTCAAAGAACTGCTACAGAAGTGTTGGGTGGAATCTACACACATATAAAAACCTGCTTTTAAAAGTGTTTTTAAAAATACATTGAATTTTCCATAATGCTCACCAGTGCCATTAAGTGTCACATTGTATATTGCACTTAAAACACACTTAAAACATTTTATTTGCAGCTGTATAGCTGAGTCCTTGGTGTGGGCAGGAGTAATATATCAAGATCTAGAAAAGCCTCAGAGCCTGTGACAGGAAAAAAAAGACTCATTGATTTCAGAAACAGGTTGGCAGCTGTCTTCCTTACTTCTGCCTTTTGATTCATGTATATGCTCTGCAGAATCTGTTTGATTAATGACATGGACCAGAACTGGATAAACTACAGTAGTGAATTAAACAAAATGCATTCGGTTATGTACACTATCCATTTACAGAACTGTGTGTTTTTACTTGGTGCCATACCTATACTCAGGCGTGTGAAACTTTAGTGATGACATCAAAAGTCTGAAATTAATATATTTTGGTTTGACACTTTTGAATAGTTCAGTAACTTTGTATACTGTTTTTGACAAAGGTGGCTTTAATCTGCATGTACAAAACTGCATTTTTTAGGTGTGTTTGATTTTTTCTTTAAATTAAATGGGCTGAAATTGTCACTGGAGTCCAAATTATTGGGTGGATGGATGGATGGATGGATGGAGATACTGCATTTGTATTCTGCCCTCATGACTCTGTTTCCAGGTGACATACATACCCTATGAAATATACAAAGACAACCCAAAGTTTAAATAGTTTTTAAAAAATCAAATTAAAATTAATACAAAATAGCACCCACCTAACAAAAATCTGCTTTAGACCAATGGACAGTTTGCAAAGCCAGCCCCAGGCATAAATGAAGTAATCGAACCATGAGGTTATCCAATTTTGGACAACTGGAACAAGACTCTCTGTCTCCATATAGCTGTGTGCTTGACAAGTCAACTATGTGCTCCTCCCCAGTCTTACTTTTTCACTCCAAATGCCTCTTGTTTCTCTGCCTGCCCATTTTATGCCTGCTTGCTTCTCTTCTGTGTAACAATCTGCTTCTGTTTTGCGATAGGCTCCCTTCTCTTGGCTCTCCCCGCCACATAATTCCGCTCGGTCTCTCCTCCTTTCAGTTTTATTTTATTGTTTCAGCAGTTTACATGCCATTAAACGTTTTTTAAAGGTCTAAGAGGTTTACAGTGTTGATCGTAAACCTTGTGCCAAAGGGATGGGCAGAAATCTTAGTCTCGCCCATGCAGTGGAGAATGACCCATTTGGGAGAGTGAGGCTATGCCCCACTAACCTCATTTGGTCCTCTGTCAGTGACCACCTGCCTGCCTTCTTATTTAGAATAATAGAATCGTAGAACTGTAGAGTTGGAAGGGACCCCAAAGGTCATCCAGTTCAACCCTTGCAATGCAGGAATCTCAACTAAAGTGTCCATGACAGATGGCCATCCAACCTCTGCTTGAAAACCTTCAAGGAAGGAGAGCCCACAGCCTCCCAAGGGAGTCTGTTCCACAGCCAAATAGCTCTTCCTGTCAGAAAGTTCTTCCTGATATTTAGTCAGAATCTCCTTCCTTGTAACTTGAATCCATTCGTTTGGCTCCTACCCTTGGGAGCAGGAGAAAATAAGGTTGCTCCATCCTCCATGTGATAGCCCTTGAGATGTTTGAAGATGACTATCATATCTCCTCTCAGTTTCCTCTTTCCCCAACTCCCTCAACTCCCCATAAGGCATGGTTTCCAGACCCTAGATCATCTTGGTTGCCCTCCTCTGCACACCTACAACCAGTGCAGGGCCTGGCACTGGTTTTCAGCTGTCATCTCCTCAGTCTCAGTGTGGCCTTTGCAGAACTCAGCAGGGAGAAGGATGGGAGAAGGGAGAAGGATGGGTACAAAACTAGAATGAGTCCGCTCAGCCTGTTGTTGACTTGGATACACATGCTGTGCTGAACTAATTATAAACATTTTTAACACAATGACATTTCCACAATCCGTTGTCTTGCATTGACAGACTTGAAAGCTACATGAGGAAATCAGAAAAGGGATGCTTCAGAATAAGGACAATGTAGGGAAACGTTTACAAAAATAATTAATGCTATTTTATGGTAATGTGTAAATGTAGACGTCATGCTATACCCTTTTATGAATCAATTTGTCTTCTAACTTGGACCCAGCTGTACACCTGCAAATATAATGTTTTAAGTGCACTATACAAATGTGACACTAGATGGCAATAATGAGCTTATGGCAAATTCAATATATTTTTCAAAATTTTTCTTTTTTAAAAAATAGCTTTTTCACAGTGTGTTTTTTTTAATATGTGTCCACCTTAGTTGTACCTTAAAATGAATTTTTGACCTATCCCACAGGATCAGCATGTCTTAAAATAATTTATAAAACAATCCACTCCTGCAATATATTAGCTGAGATGGCTGATATACCTAGTCAAACAAATCCATATTTCATTGCTTTCAGAAATTGCAGCAGGGAGTTAGGAAGAAGGCAACACATATCTGACCTGGTATACGGTACTTTATTTCCGGAGACCCCTGCCCATCAGTCCAGCCCCTTTGTTCTGCCCCAGCTGTAGTAACCAAATAGCCTTAAAGCCATGAAGAATGTGTTGCAGCGGCAATTGCATTATCTCAATTAACTGACCATAACTGCTTTAGCTCTTTGCTGTGCTCATAATGAAAAGTGATCTTCCAAATCTGCTCTTTGCATTAGTGGGAAAGTTCCCATTAATGTCAATGGAAGCTTCTTCTCCAGTGTGAATAGCAGCGTTGGGAAAGAGGGGTGTCATCAGCATTGTAGCATGGGAGAAAAGGGTTAATCCCTACCTCTTGCAGTTCCGTTCCTTGTGGGTCCCCCAGTAGCTGCTATTTGCATTTCTTTAAAGCATGTGTGTTAATTGCACTGTACTCTCAGAAAGATCTCTGAATTAAACCATGAAATGGATGTCATATTGTGAATGGTACTGAATTTCTTAATAGTGCAGGCCTCCAATAATCCACTGTCAATTTTTGATGCACTAAGATCTCACTGTATCTCAGATTAATCTGTTTTCCCCTCTCGAAAGGTCAGCTTGGCTGATGTTTCCAAAACAGTTTCATATATCCTCCATCCTGGTGCCTGTACACATTCCCCTTCAGTTTACACAAGCTGAGGGCAAGAAGAGTTGCCACATACTTCAGATTTCTTCCAAGGCCAGTTCTAAGCATTTCCTTCTCCTGCTCACATGCAAAGACAATTTTTATAACTTGCTTGGCATATTTATTTATCCACTTATTTTTGCAAGTGTAGGAACACAAATTCCAGGGTTGTAACATTCTCCAGTGCCTGCAATTTAGCATAAAAGAAAACAAAATTATTGTATATAAAATACTATCTGGAGTTTAATTTTAAAAAAGAAAAAGAAAAAAAAGAATGGTTTTAGAAAATGCTGAATTAATTAAACACAATATTCTCCACCCAAGAATATGGCCACTCAACAGACAGAATATTCCTGGTTTAACATAACATCTAGCATACATCATGCCTAAATTAAAGTTATCGGACTCCCAACTCTCATCAGTCCTGACTGTTGGTCATGCTGACTAATTCATTTGGAGTCCAACAACATCCACAGCTTCCCCATCCTGTATTCTGGCTGCATCCAATCTATTCTTACAGTTTCTGCTAGCAGGCTTAGCTGTTGACTCTGCTGTGTACAAAGTTGCATGCTTTGCCACATATATCTAGCCAACCTAGATTTTTGTGGGGCAATTAGGGGGCAATTCCATGACAAGATGGCGCTGTGGTCTAAAAAACAGAGCCTAGGGCTTGCCAAACAGAAGGTCGGCAGTTCGAATCCCTGCGACAGGGTGAGCTCCCGTTGCTCGGTCCCTGCTCCTGCCAACCTAGCAGTTCGAAAGCACATCAAAGTGCAAGTAGATAAATAGGTACCACTCCAGCGGGAAGGTAAACAGCATTTCCGTGTGCTGTCCTGGTTTCACCAGAAGCGGCTTAGTCATGCTGGCCACATGACCCGGAAAAACTGTCTGCAGACAAACGCCGGCTCCCTCGGCCTGAAAGTGAGATGAGCAGGGAACCCCAGAGTTGTCCGCGACTGGACCTAATGGTCAGGGGTACCTTTGCCATTACCTATGGCAAGATTCAAGGGGATGGGCAGCTTAGAACACACTGGCTCCTCAGCACAGCCAGCTGATTCCTCCTCCCTCAGATGGCATTAAGAAGAAGAAGAAGAAGAGTTTGGATTTGATATCCCGCCTTTCACTCCCTTTTAAGGAGTCTCAAAGCGGCTAACATTCTCCTTTCCCTTCCTCCCCCACAACAAACACTCTGTGAGGTGAGTGGGGCTGAGAGACTTCAGAGAAGTGTGACTGGCCCAAGGTCACCCAGCAGCTGCATGTGGAGGAGCGGAGACGCGAACCTGGTTCCCCAGGATTACGAGACTACCGCTCTTAACCACTACACCACACTGGCTCTCCCCAACCCTGGCTTAGCCAAAGATACACCAGTGTTACTGGCTTGGCTCAGTATACACCATGGCTTAGCCAAGGCTTGTTCAAGTCCCCAGAGAGTGACTTGGCAGTGTCATGGCAGAAACGGGACCAGAGCAGAGGGACCTAGGCTGGATCCTAAGCCCGTTCAGCTCAGTCACATGACTTGGCTGTTTTAAAGACTTGCTTTTCTTTTGCCAGACTTCAACAGTACAGCAGCAGCAGCAGCAGCATTTGGACCTAGTGTAACTTTACACCGACTTAACTTAGGACTCAGCTAGACCCGTAAAGAAAAAGCGATCTATATGCGTTCTATGTGCAATATAACGTTGTGCCACCAGATGGGGACGTGGAGTCTCGTTTTCCTCTACCTGTTTTCCCTGTTTAAATTTACGCTTTAAACCAAAACATTTCTTGGATCCAGCCATACACTGGCTTGCTTTACGCCAGCTTCTTGTGCATAGGCTTACTCTCCCTTTCTACTTCCATCAGTGATATCAATGGTAGGTTGTTGCTGCGTACTTCAGGCATTGGAAAGGACAACGGTTTCCAGCTGGGAAGGCAGACACGCATACTGCAAACTTTGCAAGCAACCCTCTACAAGTTGGTAAAGCGGGGACTGATTTGTGGGGAGTTTAGATTGATACGTAGAGGTGCCCTCAGCACTGGCAATAAGCAAGTACATCTTTACCCAACAATTTCCCCTTGCTTGGGCTCTTCTGACCTTCTTTAAATGTGCCCTTGGTGGTATGAAAACCTTGTTTATATTGCACACTTCCTAGATGTTTTCTTATCTTCCTTCTCTAACATTCTTTCCTAGGTGTGTATCGTTCACATACCTGGCTCTGGGACACTTTAAATGTGTTTAGCCTCTCCTGTGCCCACACCACCCGGTGTTTATTGGATCCAACGATAAATATATTTATATTTACGATTCTCTATATATAGCCACAAACTTTGGCTTTGTTTCTTGGCCTAATTTTCACCAAGGTGCGTGGGTTCTGTGCCACTCCAGGCTGTGGTTTGGGTTCATTTATCCCTGCCCACAAGATTTCTATACAGAAAACTAGACTAGCATGGCACCTTCTCCTTGGGCATATAGTATTCAAAGCAGATTCCTCCCCGCAAAGAATTATGGGTATTGAAGTTTACCCCGCATGGAGTCACAATTCCCAATTTCGACCCTTGCAAATCTCTTTTTAAACAGACTTTCACCTTGCTAGCTCAAGGAAAATGTGGAGCTAAACTTGATTTTAGCGAAGAGGATGAATGAGATATATTCTGTTTATTCCTAATAATGTTCTTAACCTATAACAAGGAAAAACAGTAAAAAAGTATGGTAACATGACTTTCTTGAGACATGACTTGCCAGAACTCTGAACTACCTTCTTCCAAAATAGTTCCCGTGAGGAGCAGATATAGTATGACCGTAGAGGACATTCAATATCACCTATGGTATTAATTTATGAGCAATGGGACAACAGGCTAATCTGTGACTATTAAACTTCAACACTAGGTGGTAGTGTCGGCCCTCATTTAAGAAGCTGTATGACTCTCATTCGGCCTTTCGCATCTTTCTTTCACAAATGAAAATTAAGCAAGGTTGTGTCAAGGGTATCTGAGGCACAGGATACTGCTCTGGGAACCTTGTGGTGGACAGGCTGATCTGAGGGGCAGAGAGAGAGAATTGGTATTATGGGAAGGAAGATGTTGACACAATGGGCCTAGCCACACCACAGACTTAAACTGGTTTTGCTGTCCCCCATCCCCAAACAAACATTATGTGGGGTTAATGACAGCAAAAGAAGGATAGGGAGTAGAGCAGGGTTGCATTTCAGGCTACAAGCCCTCTGCCTACTACTTGAATTCACAGACCCTCCCGTAGCTGTCAACGTTTCCCTTTTTTTAAAGGAAAATTCCCTTATTCCAAATAGGATTCCTCGCAAGAAAAGGGAAAAGTTGACAGCTACGGACCCTCCAAGCGTCCCTGTTTTCCAGGGACATCCCTGATTTAGTGAAGCCATCCCGGTTTCTGATTTGATCCCAGAATGTCCCACTTTCCCTTAGGATGTCCCTATTTTCATTGGAGAAATGTTGGAAGGTATGCAGTAGAGGGAAGGGTTTTTTTTTTTACATTTAATGTTTTATTATGCATTTATATATGTTGGAAGCTGCCCAGAGTGGCTGGGGCAACCCAGTAAGTGTGGGGTATAAATAGTAAAATTATCATTATGGAATGGCACATCCCTATTTTCCTCAGAGAAATGTTGGAAGGTATGCATTCAGCATGTGGGCACACAGCCTAGGCCCTGCTTCTACACTTTTGACTGGGCATAATGACACAAGACCAGGGGCGGATTTAGGTTTGATGAGGCCCTAAGCTACTGAAGGTAATGGGGCCCTTTATATGTCCAGCTGTCTTTTGTTAACAACAAATTGTGGCTGTTTTTTTTGTGTTGAATATATACTATATAGTAATTTATATACCTAATAGGTATCTAAAGCCATTTGCACATAACAAATAGGAGTCTACACAATGCAAAACACTATTGCTTTATGTAGGTTTTATTTGATTTTTATCTTATATTTTGGAAATGTACATCCAGGTTCCCCCCCCCCTCTAAATTTTTTTGGGGCCCCCAAGAGAGTGGGGCCATAAGCTAGAGCTTGTTTAGCTTATATGTAAATCCAGCACTGCACAAGACACTTAGATTTGTTTTATACCCGTTTCACTGCCTCTTTTGCAGGCATGGTTTTGGGGACCTAATCCAGCCCAGCAGACGGTTAAATCCTGCCCCCATGGCAGTTTATTTTCTGGGGTAAAATCCTAAAATAACCTCAACAACTTCAACAACTTCAACCCTAAAAAAAGATTGGCCCTTTGGTCACCACTGTCCTAAAGGATCTTCACTGGCTCCCAGTACATTTCTGAGCACAATTCAAAGTGTTGGTGCTGACCTTTAAAGCCCTAAGGGGTAGGCAACCTAAGGCTGGGGGGCCAGATGCGGCCCAATTGCCTTCTCAATCCAGCCCACGGATGGTCCGGGAATCAGCATGTTTTTACATGAGTAGAATATGTCCTTTTATTTAAAATGCATCTCTGGGTTATTTGTGGGGCATAGGAATTCGTTCACCCCCCCCCCCAATATATAGTTTGGCCCACCACATGGTCTGAGGGACGATGGACTGGCCCACGGCTGAAAAAGGTTGCTGACCCTTGCTCTAAACGGCCTCGGCCCAGGATACTGAAGGAGCATCTCCACCCCATCAGAGGTCCAGCTCTGAAGAAATTCTGGTGGTTCCCTCACTGCAAGAAGTGAGATTGCATGGAACATGGCAGAGGGTCTTCTCGGTGGTGGCGCCTGCCATGTGAAATGCCCTCCTATCAGATGTCAAGGAAATAAACAACTATATTGACATTTAGAAGACATCTGAAGGCAGCCCTGTTTACGGATGTTTTTAATGACTGATGTTTTAATGTATTTTTAATCTTTCATTGGAAGCCGCCCACAGTGGCTGGGGCTACACAAGCAGGTAGGTAGGATTCTTCTTCTTCTTCTTCTTCTTCTTCTTCTTCTTCTTCTTCTTCTTTTCTTACACATACAAATTCCAATTAAACGTTTTTAGACTGTGAGGTTTAGGTCTTAATTCTTTATTTAAGAGCCTAGTCCAGTGCTTCCCAACCTCTTTTTGGCCATGCCCCACTTAAGCATCTCTGAAATCCTGGTGCCACCCGCCCCCCATGACATATAATTATTATTATTCAAAAAGTGAATTCCTTTTCACGTGGAGGAAGCCTAAAAGGCCATTAACTTGGTCTAAACAAGCTTCCAAAGAACATGGCATCCATGAAAGAGAAAAATAAAAGAACAAAAGGACAGTTGAAGTACTGAGGAAGAACTCACTAAGAAATTGTCAATAATAATAATAATAATATGAAGTGATATGATAAATAGCAAATAAAGTTTCAGAACATATAATAGAGAACTGAAATGCATAAATATAAAATACCGTATTTTCCCATCTATAAGACGCCCCCATGTTGGGGCAACAACCAATCGCCAGTCCACCCTTGGCACTATCCGTGTATAAGACACCCCCTAATTTTTGACATTATTTTTTCGGGGGAAAACCTAGTCTTATACATGGAAAAATACCGTAATTTTAATGGAAGCTTTTTCTGTAATACTTTGCTATTTTAATTACCGTATTTTTCGCTCTATAACACGCACCCGACCATAACACGCACGTAGTTTTTAGAGGAGGAAAAATCCGCAGGCATGCCACCCGTAGGCATTCCCTCCATAACACGCACAGACATTTCCCCTTACTTTCTAGGAGGAAAAAAGTGAGTGTTATGGTGCAGAAAATACGGTACTATGCAATAAAACAAAGGTACTTAACAAATTCAAAATACAATTTTCTCAAATTTCCCCCCTTAAAAATCAAATTGCCCCCCTGTGGGGCGTGTGCCCCACATTGGGAACCACAGGCCTAGGCAAACCGGTCCTGTCCACCACCTCTCTTCCCTGAGAACTTTCCCTTTGGCTTGAGGGAGTATACCATTTACCAGCCCTGCGTGGCTGATCTTAAAATGACAGAACTCAATATTCTACGATGCAAAGGCAGCCACTCGCTGTTTAGCCTAAAACTGCACTGCCTCCCTTTTTGTTTGTATTGAAAGATGGCTTGCTTGTGCCAGTTATTCCAATCTAGTCCAGTAAAGTATATGCATTTAAAAGCTGCCCCCCCACTGCCTGGCCGCAAGTGGGTCCAATGAAAGACATTCCTTGCCCCTCACATTTGCAGTGAACGTTTGTTTCCTCGCTCCCCATGAAGCCTGCTTTCAGCCTGTAATGTATTTCTAAACCCTCTCTTCTGAAGACAAGGAGAGAAGGTTAATGCAACCTTCACAAGCGGGTTAAGAATAGCACTTCACTTGCGGAGACCATCAATAAAGTCTTCCCTGGCTGTATAATTATCTTATTAATTGGAACATTATTTACAGGGAGAGCTTCCTGCACAGCGGTGCACCTCTTTTCTGTCACGCTCACAGTGCCCAGCAGGCTGCCTTTGCATAAAGCCCAAGTTGAAGCAATAACAAAATGGCCAGTAAAAGGCTCCTTAATGGGAGCCCTTGCAGCAGAAGGAGATGAATTAAGAGAGAGGCCTTTTTCAAGCCGGAAGGGAGAGGGAAGTGACCCTTTCAAGGTTGCTCAGTCCCACAGATAAGGGTGCCCTCTTGCTGTTGATAGTCATTCCCCTTTACACTTTGCTGCTAATTAAAAAAGCAAAGACATTCCCCAAACAAAAAAAGCCCTGTACAGTGGTACCTCGGGTTAAGTACTTAATTTGTTCTGGAGGTCCGTTCTTAACCTGAAACTGTTCTTAACCTGAAGCACCACTTTAGCTAATGGGGCCTCCTGCTGCCGCCGCACCGCTGGAGCACAATTTCTGTTCTCATCCTGAAGCAAAGTTCTTAACTTGAGGTACTTGTTAAGTTGTGGGTGAACATATCAGATGACACAGCTCTTGCTTATTCACAGGTCAGAACAGAACTGAACTGAAGGGTTCAGCCAGCCTGCTTATATAGAGCACCAGTACAACGTAACTGTAACAACTTTCTGTAACTATCCAATCACTGAACGTCACATTCGATCCCTTATTTGCATATGTGGACCTGAACTATCTACAGCATCCCCCTGCTGGCCCAGGGTGAGAACTTCAGTACATAACAGTACTATTTCTGAGTTTGTAACCTGAAGCATATGTAACCTGAAGCATATGTAACCCGAGGTACCACTGTATTAGTTTGATGGTCTGTTTCCCTTTTCGAAACATATGTGGTTATCTATCTAGTGCCTCGGAACATTCCAAAGTGTGTCCATTTTATGTGGATACAGATGTTTAAATATGCACACAGCATACCCCTCAACATTTCTCCAATGAAAATAGGGATGTCCTATTTCATAATAATAATTTTACTATTTATATCCCACCCATCTGACTGGGTTGCCCCAACCACTCTGGGCGACTTCAAACATATATAAAAACACAATAAAACATTAAACTTTTTTTTTAAAAAAAACCTTCCGTATACAGTGCTGCCTTCAGATGGCTTGAGGGTCGGATAACTCCATAGCCTCCAACATTTCTTTGATGAAAATAGGGACGTCCTACCATACCCTTCAACATTTCTCAGAGGAAAAGCAGGATCAAATCAGAAACTGGGACAGCTTCTGTAAATCTGGGACTGGCCCTGGAAAATAGGGGCACTTGGAGGGTCTGACATAGTTAAAGGTAGCGTTTTAAAAATCAGATTGATATATGGTTTGTAACCCAAAGTGTTTGTAACCCAAGGTACCACTGTATTAGTCATTGTATTTTAAATTGTCATTTTTATAATGAGGCTATCATTGGATTATAATTGCAAAATTAATAAAAATTATTTTTAAAAATCAGATTGATAACGCATTTTTATTGCCTTTTCTTGGTTGTTTATTAAAAATGAAGACAGCTAACAACACTTGGCACAATGCAATCTATGCAATACTGTAATTTACATTTCTCAAATATAGTGAAAAGAGGTCTTAACAATGTTTCCTGGAAGCATATAAG
Organism: Podarcis gaigeae; assembly: GCF_964106915.1. NCBI lineage: Eukaryota > Metazoa > Chordata > Lepidosauria > Squamata > Lacertidae > Podarcis > Podarcis gaigeae. The sequence goes on along the minus strand of NC_139677.1, from coordinate 12,902,299 downwards.
GGACAATTCTGATGTTTCATTCTGATGCAAGTGTCATGGTTGCCACTTGCATACGGTCAGGTCAAAACACAAGTGCATCTTGTTTTCACAGAGGCCTGTGAGGATGAGATCTTCCCTATATGAGCCCATGACTTTGCGGCTATTTCCTTATTACCTATATTGGTCCTGGCTTTCTTTCAACATGAAACTCACTGAGTTTTATCCAATGCTAGTCATGCTCAGGACAGACCTACTGAAATCTTGAGCTGTAAAGTGGACTGGACCATTTCGTACTATTTAATTATTGGTTGTAGAGGAGCAAGGTTGCTTGGTCTCATTATACCAGCCTCCAAATGAAAAAATCAGCAGGTGGCATCATTCACTCACTGATGGCTGCTCGTTTCTTCTTCTTCTCATCTTGAGAGCCCCAAGAGGTGATGTTCTCTGCATTCCTCATTACTGCAGACAAATAATCTGAGCTGGAGCTATCACAGAATGCTGGAAAAGGAAAACCTTGTCATTACTGCCCCAGATGACTAACAATTCACCAATATTTTGCTTGTCATCTTTCTAGCGCATACCTTTTACACTGACAGCGGAAAGAGTCTTGGCCCAGATCAGTTATTAATGCTGGATTAAAACTGAGGTTGTGGATTGTGACTATGGGAGCTGATGCATGTTTGGGTCAAGACATGCATCTGATGAATGCTTGGCAGTCTGGCTCAAGACCAGCAGGAACATCCTCACTCCCTATGCAGGAGGAACAGAGCTCCTATGCGGTGGCATAGCGTGGGCAGGCCACAGAGGTGGTTGCCCTGGGTGCAAAATTGTTAGGGGCACAAAATTTCAACACCCGGTGCTGCCTCAGTACATTTCCATTGCTGGGCTCCGTTGAAAATGGCTTCTTCATGCAAACCAGGAAGTGACATCTCAAGACAACAGAACGACTCTACTTTCTTATCTCTGCGGCTATGGTCTCCTGGGTGACGCAGATGCCATTAGGCAGTTGAATGCAGATGCGTACTGAATGTTTCTCTCCTAATAATAATAACAATAATAATAATAATAATAATTTATTATTTATACCCCACCCATCTGGCTGGGTTTCCCCAGCCACTCTGGGTGGCTTCCAACCAAATATTAAAAACTTCCCTAAACAGGGCCGCCTTCGGTTGTCTTCTAAAAGTAAAACAGTTGTTTATTTCTTTGACATCTGCTGGGAGGGCGTTCCACAGGGCAGGCGCCACTGCTGAGAAGGCCCTCTACCTGGTTCCCTGTAACCTCATTTCTCGAAGCAGGAGAACTGCCAGAAGGCCCTCGGCGCTGGACGATGGGGGTGGAGATGCTCCTTCAGGTATACTGGACCAAGGCCGTTTAGGGCTTTAAAGGTCAGCACCAACACTTTGACTTGTGTTCGGAAACGTACTGGGAGCCAATGAAGATCTTTCTGGACCAGTGTTATATGGTCTTGGCGGCCACTCCCAGTCACCAGTCTAGCTGCCGCATTCTCCAAGCCACCCCTCTGTGCAGCCTGGGCATGGGCAACCCCTTATTTTAATCTGCTTTTAATGAAAAACATATAAAAAGGTGGATTTTATATATTGTTTTAAAATACTGTTATTTTTCGTTCTGAAATTGTTTTACCTGTAATTAGAGTACTTATTTATACATTTTTAATGTTTTCTCTGTGTAGGCAAACCAACAGATACCGGAAAGAATGAATACTAATAAGAACTTCCAAGTCCAGTCCAGCTATATCATAAGGTGAGGAGGAACCTCTTCTTTTAGGAGGCAGATGTGAGGAATTTAATAGCCAGCTTTATGAAGTTTAAGCTTTATGGCACCATCTCTGAAAGATGTTGTGCCCTAAAGACAAAGGTTTGGAATTCTCTCCAGTCCTAACATTCCCTGATCCTACAAATAATTTCTGTGGTGTCTGGCCAGTTCGTTTTTGTGATGAGCAAAACACTTTCTGGCCCAGTATTTCACACAACCTAGCAAGAAACACAGAAATAGTCACACGTATGCATACAATTATTGGGAATCCACAGGCCACCTGTTCAAAAAAATATCCAAGTGGTGAGCAAAATATGCAAATACTTAACAAGCACATTTTAAAAATAATTTTAAAATACCTCCATGTAACAGGGCCTGCCAGAAGCAAAACGAGTGCTATTTTCTGGGGATATGCAGGGGTACGCATACCCCTAAACATTTTGTGAATCTAATTTTGGCCTCATTGAGGGGCAGTATTTCAATATGAATAGGAAAATAAGACTACCCCTAAATATTTTTTTTAGAAAAAAAGCACTGGGCAAAACCAATTATGGGGATAGGCACGTCCTCATTGGGCCTCTGAAACAGGAATCAGAAAGTGTCTCTCTGCTTGACTAAGGACTTGAATACTGTACACCTAGATATCTCAGCTGTTACAGAGAAACAGAGCTGTGTGTACCCAATGCACTGATGACATTGAGCCTCCAATCCTCCAATCAATTCCCAGCAGTTCAGTGTAGATCCGAAGCAACACTGGGGACAATAGGGTGTCCTGCGACGCCCCATAGCATGATTGCCAAGGGGCTGAAAGACAGTCACCTAATGCTACTCTCTGTAATCACTCCCTTAAGCAGGAACACTTTGGCCCAGTTTTCCCAGCTCCCAGAGGGCTCTAGGAGGATGCCGTGGTCAAACATCATGGAGAGATTGAGCAGAAGCAACAGGGTTGTCCTTCCCTTGCCCCTCTCTTGATAGAGCTCCTTCCTCGGGGCCCTGATCTGCACAGGCTTCCTTGGGTGGGATCACACTCCAGATGCGATGCACACATGACTGTGTGCGAAAAGGTAGGACAAAGTAATCTTATCCAGCACCCAGGAGTCTTTGTGTCTGTGTGTTTCCAGCAGATACTCATCACGAGCTGTTTTAAAAGCTCTAACGATCTGTTGGTGGGGGGAGATTAAATGCAAGCACCTCCCAGGGGACTGGTGTTACCAGAAGCTTATGGCAAAGGCCATTTGGTAAACATATTAATTGTGTACATTGCATAATCTTCAGCTGCAGTGTCACAGCACTGTTTTCATCTCAGCCCAAACCTTAGACCAGGGATAGGAATCCTGCGGGCAACTAGATATTGCCGGACCAGCACTCTCTCTCATCTCTGGCCACTGATAGATCTAACAGCATCTGGAGGGCTGCCAAAAGTGCATATAAGGCATCACAGATAGAAGTATTGCACAGCAACATCTCAGTTTCCATCAGTTTGTTTAAAAATAAAAGAAATTTAGTTATTGCTCTTGATCCTGAAGGTGCATATGCAGGAAAAGCCACATTAAAAGCCATGCAAATTCACCTAGCGCTCTTCTCTGTTTCCTTATCTCCATCCTTTTCCAAAAGACCAGTGATCTTTTTTTAAAGTCATTTTAAAAAATAAAACACATCATTGTTTTCAGATGTTGGAAAGTGACAGATTAAAACAGGTGGGGGCAGGGGAAGAGAAGGCGGAGGCTGTGCTTTAAGCCAGCATTTGCCTGGCTAAAGCTTCTGCGTTGCTAAGCAACCTCTCTCCTCCACCCATTCCCCCCCCAGCCTGGTTGCCATAGTGCTGTCTGCCAGAACTATCAAATTACAAAGAGAGGGCATTACTCATTAAAAATTAGAGCTAGAGAGGCAAATAAACATTTCAAAGCATTTTCATTTGCCTCATTTCGCCTTCAGCTGGAATAATGTGGGCTACGCTTTGTACTGTTCCATTCCGCCTTTCAATAGCGCAGTAATTTTCGTCCCCCCTTTTAAAAAATTAACCCACTATGTGTCATTATGTTACACCTTTATTCAGCCTGATCTTAAACAGGTTTACTTAAACGATACATCCCAGTGAGCTCATTGGACTTTTCTCCCAGTCGTTCAGATTGCAACTGGATCCTAAGCATGTTTTCTCAGAAGTAAGTTGTGATGAGTTTAGTGTGACCCCAAGACTGCATTCTCTGTGAATGAGCACCACTCAAGTCAGTGGGACTTACTTTTGAGTAGATCTCTGTAGGGTTGCACCTATACTCTCCTGAAAGAGTGTGCAGCACTACAGTCCTAAAATTGCACCCTAGCTGATAATCTTAGACCTCAGGCCTGTGTACATCTACCCAGAAGTAAGTCCCACTGAACTTGCACACTGCTGGCTGATGGACATTCAACCTGATGGGGTTGCTTGGCAACCAAAGAGATCATGGAGGCGTGGCCATTGCGATGGGATGTGCAGGCTGAGGGCAATCCGTGCTCCCATAGGTGCTGCTTGCTGAGTTGTCATCTGAACCACCCTGCTTTTTGTAATAGTATTTTGAACTTGCCAAAGTGTTTTATGGTCTTTTCACCCTCTCAACACCCTGTAAAATGGACCACAATGCAATGTGAGCATAACGACAAAAGGAACGCTACCAGCACCTTAAGGGCAAGCAAATTTTTACGCTTAAGCTCCCCCCCCCTTTTTTCCGGCTAAAGTCCACTTCATCAGATGCATCGTTCTTGCTTGTTCAAGCTTGTTCAATAAGGCATTTGCCCATGTTTGAAGTGCTACTTGTCTATTGCTTCATTTCAGTTGTAAGTCATGACTGAGCTGGCTACCCCTTGGATCGAAAGGGTTCCAGAGTACCCAAGATGATACAATGAGCCTGTGCAGAGAAACATTAGATCTACACATCCTCCGGTGGGCTTGTTTAAATAAAAAATAAAAGAAGTATAAAGACAAGGAAGCTCTTGCCAATTGGCTTAGTGAGAAGGAAAATGTGCAAGTGATATTCTAGCCACTCAAAGTGTGATGCAGCCTAAGGGTTTGAACTATTAGCACTACCAACTCCTTGCAAACCACATTGTCCTCTCAATAGACTTCCCCAAGAGTTTACTTCCCCGTAGACATGTATAGGATTGTGCTGTTAATTTGGAGAGATAATCATAAATATAAATAGCTATAACCTAAAAAATGTTTGTTAACAGTGATCATAATAGGAATGTTTACTATTATTTTATTGATTTTTAAAAATGTGTTAGCTGCTTTTTTATACTTTATTATTATTTTATTCTGTGCCCAGTTTTTACCATTTTTAGCTGTTGTGGGCATCTTTTGGTGGAAAGCTGGCATATCCATTTCACAAACAAACAAATCCACAAATCAGCAAATCAATATCAAAAACCTCTACTTCACTTCCTAGAAGCCTGTAACAACCTAAAGCCCATCTCAAGTTTTGTTTGTTTGTTAGAATAAGTCCACTCCCATCCAATCTGTATGTATCGTGCTTGATATGACAAAGCGTTTGATGTTGATAAGCTGGTATGATAGGATAAACTTGGGAAATAGAGCTATCAAGAGTCTCTGCAGGGAAAGCTATCATTCTGGCTGCGATTAAAACCGGACAGAGATACTAGGGGGAAGTTTTGAGAGACAGGACAGGAATAGAAAGAGGTATCGGGACTTCATGAGGCTGGGAGAGAAGAGAACCCAGCAGCTAGGCAGCTGCAAAGAGACAGTGGATTGAGAGGAACCTGAGGGAAGGGTGGAGGGATGAGGAAGAAGTAGCTGAGAGACTGGTCCATTAAAATGAGTGGGTCACTGCTTCACCATCCTCAATCTTGTCTCAGCCAGCCAGATACCCCCCAACCACAACCTTCCTAATTCCCCCTCCTCCAATGTTGTCCTGGAGGTGGAGGACAAAACTAGAAACAGTTGGCTCTTCCTGACTTTGACACCACCTACTGTTGGTGGTGGCCCAAAACATTTTGGCCCATGAGGCGAACCACAAATGGGTGCTCCTCCTTCACAGGGAAGCAGGGGCGAGTGAAGATCTACATCGGTAACAAGGGAGAAATAATTATCTACACTGGGAACAAGGGTGAGAGGAGACCAGCAGAGCCCCCTAGTCTCTAAGAGGCTGCTGTAGAAGTGGAATTTGGATGGCTGCTGCGGAGGAGGCAGATCTGACCTCCGAGGAATGCACCACAGCAGCAGCAAGGGATCTTGCCACCTGAGGCAGTTGCCTCACCTTGCCTCATGGGTGGGCCAGCCCTGCTTCCTCCCTACCAGTCCCACAGAGCACCAGCCACAACTGCCCTGAGGTGATTGTTTTGTTTCAGTGACCCTGAACAGCTCAATAGCTCCAACAAATTGGGCCACCTCACTGCTCACCTTTAACTCTCGACCATTTGCGAACAAGACTTGCGGTGGAATTTTCCCGTGAGCTAAAGAAAGCACCAGTCCATTCTGGAGGCTGCCTCCTGGGACCTCAGCGGGATTGCTGGAGACACTTCAAAAATTCTAGAAGCGAGGCATTGTCGGGGGGGGGGGGGAGCCGCCATTTTAAAATATACAGTCTGACGCTTTTAGGTGCAGTAATAATTCACCAAGCATGGCTGCTTATTGTCCAGCATAGATTTCATTGACGCTCAAGAGAGGAGAGACCGACACAGACTACCCCCCTGTTTTCTAGGTTTATGTTTCATCAGGCTCTGTTACACAATTTGATATCAGTTTTCCTAAATGAATGAAGGTTGGGTTGACCGGCTGCAGTGCTCGGTGGATTTTTGCCCAGTGTCCTCATTTACCCTTTAATCAATCTCTGCACATCAGCCTATTTGAAGGAGTACCTAAGGTCTGGGCTGCTGGCCAATTTACTAAGCATTACCCTGAGTCTTGCGTCTCTTGGCTAGCCTCTGCTTTCTTTCCCTTTTGTCCTTGATAAGTGCTGCCTTTGCCTTCCCAGTGTAAGAATAGGCACATCTAGAGTCCATGAGTCCCATATGCTCAAGATATAGTCCTTTGGATCAAATCTACCTGGAACCCTTCCTTAGCAGGCAATATTTTTTTGACCAACTTCGGCTATGCAGATGGCACTATTTAAGAGGCAACGTTTCCCAGCTTTAGGGAACAATCCTATAGCAAGGGAAGAAGGGATCAGTGGGGTAGGATCCAGTGGGTCTCCGGCTGAGCCAGCATATCTCCCCTGTTCCAGCTGGCTGGGCAGAGCTTGGTGGATCTTAAGCCTGCATAGGCATTGAAAGAGGGGTATTATGGGAGCAAGGTAGGGGCAGGTCTAGAGAGGGGGAAGCTTAGGCCGGATACTAAACTCATTCAACTTGATCACATGACCTGATAACCCGGTGTAAATTTAGCCAGCAGAAAGGGTGGTATGACTCAAATGCTATTTTAAAGGAGTATTTTCTCTCTGTTCAGGCTTAGGGTGGTTCAGCAAGCATAGTCCCCACTCCTGAATGAAGACTAGATCTGGTATAACTTTACACCAGCACAATATTCACTTCCCTGCAAGAATCCTGGAACTGTAGTTTGTTATGAGTGCTGACAATATTCTGTGAGGGGCAAACTAAGGTTCACAGAATTCTTGGGGTGGGGTGCATGCTTTAAATGCATACACAGCCCAAGTCTAGTTTGATCCTAATAGAGGCCAAAATGTATGTGCGTTGTCTCTTTTTTCAGGTTGTGAAGTCTTTTCTGCAGATCAGTTACATTTGATATGAGACGTTACTGTTGTATTCAGTATAGTGGTACCTCGGGTTAAGAACTTAATTCGTTCTGGGGGTCTGTTCTTAACCTGAAACTGTTCTTAACCTGAAGCACCACTTTAGCTAATGGGGCCTCCTGCTGCTGCTGCGCCGCCACCACGCAATTTCTGTTCTCATCCTGAAGCAAAGTTCTTAACCCGAGGTACTATTTCTGGGTTAGCGGAGTCTGTAACCTGAAGCATCTGTAACCTGAAGCTTCTCTAACCTGAAATGTCTGTAACCCGAGGTACCACTATATAAGGTCGGGGAAGAAGAGAGGGGGGAGAGGAGGGGTGGTGTGGTGAAACATATTCTTTTATATAGTGTACATGTGGGGTTTTGTGTCAGCGTCAACTGGGTAGGTTCTCTTTCTATTCGCTTATTACATTTCCTTAGTAGTGAGAGAGATTGGAGAGCTCCAGGGTGTGCTTGGTTGTCTGTAACCGGCTGCAGTCAGGTTTGTTTGCATGTGTGTGGGGGGGGATTGTTGGGTCAAGGAAGCCATATTGATTTTTCGTGCTGTCAGTGGGTTCTTGCTGTCTTATTGGCCTATGATATGATAAAGGGGAGCTATACTGGAGTGAGGACGCAGGTGGCGCTGTGGGTTAAAGCCTCAGCACCTAGGACTTGCCGATCGAAAGGTCGGCGGTTCGAATCCCTGCGGTGGGGTGTGCTCCCGCTGCTCGGTCCCAGCGCCTGCCAACCTAGCAGTTCGAAAGCACCTCCGGGTGCAAGTAGATAAATAGGGACCGCTTACCAGCGGGAAGGTAAACGGCGTTTCCGTGTGCGGCTCTGGCTCGCCAGAGCAGCGATGTCACGCTGGCCACGTGATCCGGAAGTGTCTCCGGACAGCGCTGGCCCCTGGCCTCTTAAGTGAGATGGGCGCACAACCCCAGAGTCTGGCAAGACTGGCCCGTACGGGCAGGGGTACCTTTACCTTTTTATACTGGAGTGAAGGTGTCCTATTATATTTGTCCCCATGTCAGTTTCGGTCTGTTGGTCAGCTTTTCTAGTAAGGCTTTTCCCCATACCATTTGGTACCAGTGGTCCATGTTCACTCCTGACAAGACGGCCTAAGCCACTGAGCCTCTTGGGCTTGCTGATCAGAAGGTCAGCAGTTCAAATCCCTGTGACGGTGTGAGCTCCCCCAACCTAGCAGTTCGAAAGCACGCCAATGCAAGTAGATAAATAGGTACCGCTGCAGCGGAAACATAAATGGCGTTTCTGTGTGCTCTGGTTTCTGTCACGGTGTTCCATTGCACCAGAAGCGGTTTAGTCATGCTGGCCACATGACCCGGAAAGTTATCTGAGGACAAACACCGGCTCCCTCAACTTGAAAGTGAGATGAGCACCGCACCCCATAGTCACCTTTGACTGGACTTAATCATCCAGGGGTCCTTTCCCTTTTACCTTTTACCTTACAGCTGACAGGTCTCTCCGGTGTCTGGCTGTGGTGCTTCTGGCTGCTGAGAGTAGGTCGGTTATGAGCTCTTCATAGTGTGAGTGGACATTATTATCTTGGGAAATGTTCAGTAGGGCCAGTTCTGGGCTGATTTCTAATACCTGTTTACCATATTTTTGCGTGTATAAGATGCCCCCATATATAAGACGCCTCCTACTTTTGGAGACCCCGAATTTAGAAAATGGGTATATGCACTATCTGTGTATAAGATGCCCCCAGATTTTTAACTTATTTTAAAGTTAAAAAAACCTAGTATTATACATGGAAAAGTACGGTAGTTATTTTGCATATTAGGACTGCTGTCCAAAAGGGTTGGATTTTGAGGCATTTCCACCTCATGTGGAGATATGTACCTGCAGAGTTGCAGCCTCTCCAGCATTTTGGTGAGGTTTCTGGGTGTATGAGCGCCAGTTTCCATGGTGTTAGGTACCATCTGTAAGTGAGTTTCAGTGTGAGTTATTTTCTTTAGGCTGAGATGGCTTTAAAGGGAGGTTTAGACCACATTCTAGTCCATTGTGTAGGGTTTATTTCGTAGCCTATACAGTGGTACCTCTGGTTATGAACTTAATTCATTCCGGAGGTCCGTTCTTAACCTGAAACCATTCTTAATCTGAGGTACCACTTTAGCTAATGGGGCCTCCTGCTGCCGCTGCGCCGCCAGCGCACGATTTCTATTCTCATCCTGGGGCAAAGTTCTTATCCTGAGGTACTAACCTGAGTCTGTAACCCAAAGTGTTTGTAATCCGAGGTGTTTGTAACCCGATGTACCACTGTATTGTACTTGCATTTTTTTATTATTATGTAGAGGGGGGGGTTTGCGATTTTTGAGCAGTATTTTGTATATTGTGGATACCACCCCCTTGCTATCAATCCACTTGTTAAAAAGAATAGAACTTATTGTGGTTTGGAAAGTGACATGGAAATGCAATTAAAAGTGTGGCACGAACGAATGACTAAAGGAGACACATAAACATTCAGGATGAATGCTCATTGCTATATAGCCACCCTGTAAACAAACCAGAACGAATGCTCAGTAAAGACTGGGTACAATCTAACTGCAAGCCAATCAGGATGAATGATCAATAAATACGTTGTGGCCTAAAAGCAGCAATAGTTAAGGAACTGATAAAGCAGTGGCTAGGGGCTTTTCCCTAATAGAAAGTTTGAGAACTCTCGCCTTAGTGTTTGGACAGGAATATGTAGAGACAAGCAGTCCTTTGGGCTCCCTGGTTCCAAGATATGAAGGACTTCAAATCAGCATTTGGAACTGAGCCTGGAAATGGACCGAGAGCCAGCCCCTGCCATTGGCAAAGCATGAGCCTATTAAGGTCCTTTCCTAGCTGCACATTACAAGTGCATTTTGAACTCATTGCATCATACTCCCTTCACTCCATTCATAAGCAGTTTCCGTTGCCATATGGAGATGCTATTTGATATCACTTGTTGGTCCATCTGTCCCACAGAGATCCAAGGCTTCTTTTGTTTATCTGCATTTTCCTGCTTTACACTTGATTGTGCCATCTGGAGAAATGAAACTGTACTGATCTATGTCCCTGTGATCCACCCATCTAAATAAGTGTCTTTATGTTAATATAGTTTCAAGACAGCATCTGTGTGTATAGTGTTAAATCCGCATGGAAGAAAACTTGCTTTTATTACTTTGTTTTGTGATGCATTTCCTGGGGAGAGAAATAATAGCATTCTCAAAACCACAAGAACAAATGGGGATAATTGGAGCATATATATAGCAAGTAATGTGGTAATAGATGCTTTCACGTAGCTACAAAAAACATGCTAGCTGTGACTGTAATAGTTATAATGCAGAAACACTGAAATTGGTGGTGAATGACTGAAAAAGGGAGATCATTCAAAAATCCTGAAAATCTCAGCTTCCTTCCCCCCCCCCCCTTCTTTTTACGTCCTCATACAGAGAAGAAGGCTTTCAGGGCCAGTCCTACTGTTAGACAGAGTGAGGAGGCTTCCTCAGGCAGCAAATGCTGGAGAGCAGGGAGCAACAACAAGGTGCTGGAGGACAGATCATTGTGCTGTACCAAACAACTTGTTGTGCGCAAGCTAAAGTAGACTGCTGCCCCCAGGTACAGTGAAGGATACCTCTCCTTTGCCAGTGTTGAAGTAATATTTGACTGCCCAACCAGTCAGCTTCTTTACATGGAATGTGGGAAGGGCGCCTGTTTTTCCTTCATCTCAGTCAGCAAAATGTATTGGGCCAGCCTGAGAAGATGGCATTACATTCTATGTCAGTGCTTCTCTGGTGATAAGAAGGGCTGAAGTGTACCTCAAAAAATTAAGCCATGAGGTTGAATGACATCATCACTCTATGCCCAGGAAACCCATCTACTGGTATAAAGACAGGGAGATCATCTAGAGAAGAAGTGATGGTCCTAGAAGTATTATTACAATCTCTGAGGAAGTTCATTTCCATTCCTCAGTCCTGAGCAAAGGGGAGTTTTGGACTACAGCCTGGAAAGTAAGGGTTCAAATTCCCACTGGGCCACAAAGCTCACAGTGTGACCTTGAGTCAGTCACTGTCTCCTACCTTATTCTACCTCACAGGTTTGTTGTGAAGATAAAATGAGAGAAAGGGGAGAATAATATACAACAGGTGAGCTCCCTGGAGGAAAGGTGGAATTTACATGTACACCCACCCCACAATGAGGTTTTGTGTTGTTGCTGTTGTTTTACAGTCGAGAGGTATATACATTTTATGAAATAAAGAAAACAACTAATAATAATTGGGTAACTGAGCCATCCTTTTCTTTAAGAGTTGCCAGCTTCCATCCTTCCTTTAATTTAACTGGATAATTAAATACATAATTAAAAGTATATACCGTCCCTCATTCGAGGATCACAGGGCAGTTGACAGCATAAACCACTTAATCACCAAAACCCACCCCCCTCTAAGCGGTTTATATATTCTGAAATATACTCTGAGTCGAGAGTGGATTTCATGCTCTTTATTCAGCTCATAGTGGTGAAGAGGAATGAATGTCCCCTCAAAGTATCTGCTTTATATACATTATTTACACAATGGGCTGCACGTGATTGGCTAATTCCGGAATTCTCCTGTAGGCCAGTCAGGTTGTGGATTCACTTCCATCTGGAGCCGGATTGGGTGACTCCTGCAGACCAATAATACTGCTGCATTGTTCTAGGACCAATCAGACTGCTGCATTCTGAATCCAATTGTTCTAGGACCAATCAGACTGCTGCATTTTGGATCCTATTGTTCTAGGACCAATCAGACTGCTGCATTTTGGATCCTATTCACTCAGTACATAACATATTCCTTTAAAATATCAGTAAATTCCAATGTTTAAAAACAAGTTGACACACGGTTATCTTTCCTTTTTAAAAACCTAAGAGTGAAGTGTGACTCCAATTTTAATTTTGGGAAATGCTGCCCTAAATTCTTGACACAAACTCCAAAGATGTATTCCCCCAAGTTGACTGTGAGTCTGATTTTTCACTTGGCTTGAAGCATGCCAGAAGATAAGGGCACAGAGGGCAAGGCTTCTACATTCTGTTTGCCTCGGTCAATAACATTCAGCATCCAGATTCCTCTCGTTGATGCTTTTAAGATTACTGAGATATCTACCTTTGTCCTCAGCAGTGCAGATCAAAACAGAAAAATAAGGTACAGAAAAGAAAAGAAAAAGTGTTGATGTTTAAGTGATCCGTCCCTTTATTTGATCTCAGATTGTTTTCTTCTTTAAGTCCCTCTCAGCTTGTATATTTGCATTCTGTGCTTTAGTGCCAAAGGCTGAGAGTGAATTGCCTGAAATTGCCATTAATCCATTTAATGGAATTAGCATGGATCTTCTAGACCTTTGGGGAATTCTTGGGTAGAACAGAATATCCACTAGGAAAAAAAGGCTTCTGCTGACCACAGAAAATGACTTGCAATTCCACCATTATATGCATGTTCCTAGATATGTTCCTAAAACTCCATGTGGGTTCCCAGAAGACATTGTGGACTTGATCCACAAATGTTCCAAACACATATTATCCATCCTGGTTGCTACTGGAAATTCTCTCCCCCCCCCCCCGGCAGTCCAAGGATTGTGTAAGAGCAACCTATCTTAGACTTATTTTCCAAGCTGCCATAGCAAATTGCCCCCCACCCCCAATCCAAGGCACCCAACCATTCTGTCTCATTTCATGCTGCTACCTCACCTTGGAATATCTTGATTCATATATCAAATCTGTTAGGTTCACAATCCCTGAATGTATAGCGGGCCCTGGCTTCGTTCCAACATCCTTTCGCATTTCTGTAATTCAAACTGAGCTTAATTATGAGTTAATTTATATTTTCTCTGCCTGTGCAGTTTTTATGACTTTCTTTGTGTACAGGAAGTGCTGAGGCTTAGCTAGCGCACAAACTGTAGTTGTGCAGAATGCAGGATGATCCAGCATTTTGTTTCCAAACTGAGGGCTTAGTCCGGTGGGCAGTGAGGTCAATAGGAAACATTTCATTTCTGTCAACAAAGGCTGGATCATTCAAGAACGCCGACAATTGCTATCAGTGTGGGGACATTTTGGTGTCTAAGATCCAAGAGCAGGGTGGTGCTTGGGTAAATGTATGGCTCAGTTCCAGATTCACACATACAAGAAACTTGCTGAGAAAAGCAAGCTCAGATCAGAGAGTTCAACTCAGGGGGTCCCAACATGGTGCCCTCCAGAAGCTGTGGACTACAACTCCCATAATCCCATGCTGGCAGCGGCCAATGGGAGTCTAGCAACATTCCAAAGGCATCCAGTTGGCTTCCCCTTGGTTCAATTGCACTTGTTTAATACTTTGAAGTCAGTGTGGTGTAGTGGTTCAGAGCGGTAGACTCGTAATCTGGGGAACCGGGTTCAAATCTCTGCTCCTCCACATGCAGCTGCTGGGTGACCTTGGGCCAGTCACACTTCTTTGAAGTCTATCAGCCCCACTCACCTCACAGAGTGTTTGTTGTGGGAGAGGAAGGGAAAGGAGATTGTTAGCCGCTTTGAGACTCCTTCAGGTGGTGATAAAGCGGGATATCAAATCCAAACTCCTCTTCTTCTTCTGTGTTAGTGTTACAGTTAAATAATTTTAGATTTACTAGACTTGCAGGTCACAACACTTTGGAGGGTAATAGTCTGGCTCCAGATTTTTGTCGGAGATGGTTTTAGGATAGCAGAACCAGTTCGGCTGCACAGGGTACCATGTCACAGGGGGCACCCCAACCTGCTGTTGAGGTGTGCGTGGGGGCGGATTTTAGCGTACCACAAGACGCTGCTGAGATTTGAGACCCCAAGTCCACCACTGTTTTTGTTGGTTTCCACATTGCACCTGTGCCTCTCCCACTTTTTTAAAGCCCTGGTGGCTTAGTCATGCTGGCCACATAACCCAGAAGCTGTACGCCGGCTCCCTTGGCCAATAAAGCGAGATGAGCTCCACAACCCCAGAGACGTCCGCAACTGGACCTAAAGGTCAGGGCTCCCTTTACCTTTACCTTACTGTTTAATAAGGGACACGGGTGACACTGTGGTCAAAACCACAGAGCCTAGGGCTTGCTGATCAGAAGGTCAGCAGTTCAAATCCCCGCAACGAGGTGAGCTCCTGTTGTTCAGTCCCAGCTCCTGCCAACCTAGCAGTTCGAAAGCACATCAAGTGCAAGTAGATAAATAGGTGTCCCGCTCTGGCGGGAAGGTAAACAGCCTTTCTATGTGCTGCTCTGGTTCGCCAGAAGTGGCTTAGTCATGCTTGCCACATGACTCGGAAGCTGTCTTCGGTCAAATGCCGGCTCCCTCAGCCACTAAAGCGAGATGAACCCCGCAACCCCAGAGTCATCCGTGACTGGACTTAACGGTCAGGGGTCCCTTTACCTTTACCTTTACTCTTTAATAAATAATGTCCATGTGTGCAAAATTCAAATTACAGCCATGTCACATTTTTTTTCTTTTTTAAATGGATTTATGTTCTGATTGCTTAAATGCTGGCCTCAAAGTGAAGGAAGGGTATGGACAGTTCTCACTGTTCATGGTCTTCTCTCACTTCCTGTTAAAAGTGGAACTTCAGAGAGACCCCTGCCTATTGAGATCAACAGGTGCCTTCGCTGTATTCCTTTTGGCACCTGCTAACAACATTCTTGGTTGGATCAGCCTACCCAGATGCTGATAAATGCAGATGCGAATTTTAGTCTGTTTCAGTATTTTAACTTCTTTTTTTATTTTTAAAAAATCTAGTTTTTATTAAGGGTTTTTTGTGTTACAAAGCAAACAGATAAGCAGGAAAAGGTACATCTATTGTCTCCACTTTAAATTCATGGTCTTTTTCACAGTTTGTTTACGTTTGGTGAGAGAGACTTTCATCATCGACATCTTGCAGTTGGTGGAAAGGAAACGGGGTGGTGGTGGGGATGGAGATATTGTTCTTTCCTTCTGTTGACTACTATTGGTGTAGGCGTAGGGTTGCCATTTATTCTCTTTTTCAAGGACATGTCTTCTTTTTCACGGGTAAAAGTTCGGTATTTTAGCTTCTTGTATGTGTTGTGATTTTTTTCCTTGTTTTATGGTTTTATATTTTTATAAATTGCTTTGAGGTTTTTGTTTTTAATAATCAAGCGGTGTATAAATTTTATGAAATTAAAATAATTAAATGGGATCCTTGAGTCACACACTGACTGGGCAGCTTGCCCTTAGGGCTGCATCTGCAAACGGATTGAACCCATCTGTTTCCACCAAAAAAGCTTTCAGGGGATCATTTGCAACAGTTTCGCACCATTTGTGAGTGAATTGCAGAACGTCAGATTTTTGCTGAATTTGTGACCGCGAGGCTTAGGGATTTTTTTTTAAAAAAGTTGTTCAGAGGTCGAGGTCTAATTTCAGCAAAAATCTGACGTTTTGCAATTCACACAAAAATGGTTCCAAACTGTTGCAAACGATCCCCTGAAAGCTTTTTTGGTGGAAGCAGAAGGGTTTTTATCATCGGAAACAGAATTAGGCCTCAACGTCTGAACAACTTTTTTTTCAAAAAATCCCTAAGCCGCGCGGTCACAATTTCAGCAAAAATCTGACGTTTTGCCATTCACTCACAAATGTTGCCAAACTGTTGCAAACGATCCCCTGAAAGCTTTTTTGTTGGAAACAGAAGGGATTTTATCATCGGAAACAGAATTCGCCCTTGACGTCTGAACAACTTTTTTTTGAAAAAATACCTAAACCGCGCGGTCACAAATTCAGCAAAAATCTGACGTTTTGCAATTCACGCAAAAATGGTGCCAAACAGCTCCAAACGATCCCCTGAAAGCTTTTTTGGTGGAAACAAATGGGTTTTTATCATCGGAAACAGAATTAGCCCGCGACGTCTGAACAACTTTTTTTTTGAAAAAATCCCTAAGCCGCGCGGTCACAATTTCAGCAAAAATCTGACGTTTTGCAATTCACTCAAAAATGTTGCCAAACTGTTGCAAACGATCCCCTGAAAGCTTTTTTGGTGGAAACAGATGGGTTTTTATCATCGGAAACAGAATTAGCCCTCGACATCTGAACAACTTTTTTTAAAAAAAATCCCTAAGCCGCGTGGTCACAATTTCAGTAAAAATCTGACGTTTTGCAATTCACTCACAAATGTTGCCAAACTGTTGCAAACGATCCCCTGAAAGCTTTTTTGGTGGAAACAGATGTCTTTTTATCATCGGAAACAGAATTAGCCCTCGATGTCTGAACAACTTTTTTTTCAAAAAATCCCTAAGCCGCGCGGTCACAATTTCAGCAAAAATCTGACGTTTTTCAATTCACTCACAAATGTTGCCAAACTTCTGCAAACGATCCCCTGAAAGCTTTTTTGGTGGAAACAGAAGGGTTTTTATCATCGGAAACAGAATTAGCCCTGGACGTCTGAACAACGTTTTTTTCAAAAAATCCCTAAGCCGCGCGGTCACAAATTCAGCAAAAATCTGACGTTTTGCAATTCACTCACAAATGGTGCCAAACTGTTGCAATTGATCCCCTGAAAGCTTTTTTGGTGGAAACAGATGGGTTTTTATCATCGGAAACAGAATTAGCCCTCGACGTCTGAAAAACTTTTTTTTGAAAAAATCCCTAAGCCGCGCGGTCACAAATTCAGCAAAAATCTGACGTTTTGCAATTCACTCACAAATGTTGCCAAACTTCTGCAAACGATCTTCTGAAAGCTTTTTTGGTGGAAACGGATGGGTTTTTGTCATCGGAAACAGAATTAGCCCTCGACGTCTGAACAACTTTTTTTAAAAAAATCCCTAAGCCGCGCGGTCACAAATTCAGCAAAAATCTGACGTTTTGCAATTCACGCAAAAATGTGGCCGAACTTCTGCAAACGATCTTCTGAAAGCTTTTTTGGTGGAAACGGATGGGTTTTTGACATCGGAAACAGAATTAGCCCTTGACGTCTGAACAACGTTTTTTTGAAAAAATCCCTAAGCCGCGCGGTCACAATTTCAGTAAAAATCTGACGTTTTGCAATTAACTCACAAATGGTGCCAAACAGCTCCAAACGATCCCCTGAAAGCTTTTTTGGTGGAAACAAATGGGTTTTTATCATCGGAAACAGAATTAGCCCTCGACGTCTGAACAACTTTTTTTTTAAAAAAATCCCTAAGCCGCGCGGTCACAATTTCAGCAAAAATCTGACGTTTTGCAATTCACGCAAAAATGGTGCCAAACTGCAGCAAACGATCCCCCGAAAGTTTTTTGGTGGAAACTGATGGGTTTTAATCATCGGAAACAGAATTAGCCCTTGACGTCTGAACAACGTTTTTTTGAAAAAATCCCTAAGCCGTGCGGTCACAAATTCAGCAAAAATCTGACGTTTTGCAATTCACTCACAAATGTTGCCAAACTTCTGCAAACGATCTTCTGAAAGCTTTTTTGGTGGAAACGGATGGGTTTTTGTCATCGGAAACAGAATTAGCCCTCGACGTCTGAACAACTTTTTTTAAAAAAATCTCTAAACCGCGCGGTCACAAATTCAGCAAAAATCTGACGTTTTGCAATTCACTCACAAATGGTGCCAAACTGTTGCAAACGATCCCCTGAAATCTTTTTTGGTCGAAACAGATGGGTTTTTATCATCGGAAACAGAATTAGTCATTGACGTCTGAACAACGTTTTTTTGAAAAAATCCCTAAGCCGCACGGTCACGATTTCAGCAAAAATCTGACGTTTTGCCATTCACTCACAAATGGTCCCAAACTGCTGCAAACGATCTTCTGAAAGCCTTTTTGGTGGAAAAGGATGGGTTTTTATCATCGGAAAAAGAATTAGCCCTCGACGTCTGAACAACTTTTTTTTGAAAAAATGCCTAAACCGCGCGTTCACAAATTTAGCAAAAATCTGACGTTGTGCAATTCACGCAAAAATGGTGCCAAACTGCTGCAAACGATCCCCTGAAAGTTTTTTGGTGGAAACTGATGGGTTTTAATCATCGGAAACAGAATTAGCCCTTGACGTCTGAACAACGTTATTTTGAAAAAATCCCTAAGCCGCGCGGTCACAATTTCAGTAAAAATCTGACGTTTTGCAATTAACTCACAAATGGTGCCAAACAGCTCCAAACGATCCCCTGAAAGCTTTTTTGGTGGAAACAGATGGGTTTTTATCATCGGAAACAGAATTAGCCCTCGACATCTGAAAAACTTTTTTTTAAAAAAATCCCTAAGCCGCGTGGTCACAATTTCAGTAAAAATCTGACGTTTTGCAATTCACTCACAAATGTTGCCAAACTGTTGCAAACGATCCCCTGAAAGCTTTTTTGGTGGAAACAGATGTCTTTTTATCATCGGAAACAGAATTAGCCCTCGATGTCTGAACAACTTTTTTTTCAAAAAATCCCTAAGCCGCGCGGTCACAATTGCAGCAAAAATCTGACGTTTTTCAATTCACTCAAAAATGTTGCCAAACTTCTGCAAACGATCCCCTGAAAGCTTTTTTGGTGGAAACAGAAGGGTTTTTATCATCGGAAACAGAATTAGCCCTCGACATTTGAACAACTTTTTTTTGAAAAAATGCCTAAACAGCGCATTCACAAATTTAGCAAAAATCTGACGTTGTGCAATTCACGCAAAAATGTGGCCTAACTTCTGCAAACGATCTTCTGAAAGCTTTTTTGGTGGAAACGGATGGGTTTTTGTCATCGGAAACAGAATTAGCCCTCGACGTCTGAACAACTTTTTTTAAAAAAATCCCTAAGCCGCGCGGTCACAAATTCAGCAAAAATCTGACGTTTTGCAATTCACTCACAAATGGTGCCAAACTGTTGCAAACGATCCCCTGAAATCTTTTTTGATGGAAACAGATGGGTTTTTATCATCGGAAACAGAATTAGCCCTTGACGTCTGAACAACATTTTTTTGAAAAAATCCCTAAGCCGCACGGTCACAATTTCAGCAAAAATCTGACGTTTTGCCATTCACTCACAAATGGTCCCAAACTGCTGAAAACGATCTTCTGAAAGCATTTTTGGTGCAAAAGGATGGGTTTTTATCATCGGAAAAAGAATTAGCCCTCGACGTCTGAACAACTTTTTTTTGAAAAAATGCCTAAACCGCGCATTCACAAATTTAGCAAAAATCTGACGTTGTGCAATTCACGCAAAAATGTGGCCGAACTTCTGCAATCGATCTTCTGAAAGCTTTTTTGGTGGAAACGGATGGGTTTTTGTCATCGGAAACAGAATTAGCCCTTGACGTCTGAACAACGTTTTTTTGAAAAAATCCCTAAGCCGCACGGTCACAATTTCAGCAAAAATCTGACGTTTTGCCATTCACTCACAAATGGTCCCAAACTG
Organism: Podarcis gaigeae; assembly: GCF_964106915.1. Classification (NCBI taxonomy): domain Eukaryota; kingdom Metazoa; phylum Chordata; class Lepidosauria; order Squamata; family Lacertidae; genus Podarcis; species Podarcis gaigeae. The sequence continues at coordinate 12,882,512 of NC_139677.1, read as the reverse complement.
CTGAAAACGATCTTCTGAAAGCCTTTTTGGTGGAAAAGAATGGGTTTTTATCATCGGAAAAAGAATTAGCCCTCGAAGTCTGAAGAACTTTTTTTTGAAAAAATGCCTAAACCGCGCGTTCACAAATTTAGCAAAAATCTGACGTTGTGCAATTCACGCAAAAATGGTGCCAAACTGCTGCAAACGATCCCCTGAAAGTTTTTTGGTGGAAACTGATGGGTTTTAATCATCGGAAACAGAATTAGCCCTTGACGTCTGAACAACGTTATTTTGAAAAAATCCCTAAGCTGCGCGGTCACAATTTCAGTAAAAATCTGACGTTTTGCAATTAACTCACAAATGGTGCCAAACAGCTCCAAACGATCCCCTGAAAGCTTTTTTGGTGGAAACAAATGGGTTTTTATCATCGGAAACAGAATTAGCCCTCGACGTCTGAACAACTTTTTTTTTAAAAAAATCCCTAAGCCGCGCGGTCACAATTTCAGCAAAAATCTGACGTTTTGCAATTCACTCAAAAATGTTGCCAAACTGTTGCAAACGATCCCCTGAAAGCTTTTTTGGTGGAAACAGATGGGTTTTTATCATCGGAAACAGAATTAGCCCTCGACATCTGAACAACTTTTTTTTTAAAAAATCCCTAAGCCGCGTGGTCACAATTTCAGTAAAAATCTGACGTTTTGCAATTCACTCACAAATGTTGCCAAACTGTTGCAAACGATCCCCTGAAAGCTTTTTTGGTGGAAACAGATGTCTTTTTATCATCGGAAACAGAATTAGCCCTCGATGTCTGAACAACTTTTTTTTCAAAAAATCCCTAAGGCGCGCGGTCACAATTTCAGCAAAAATCTGACGTTTTTCAATTCACTCAAAAATGTTGCCAAACTTCTGCAAACGATCCCCTGAAAGCTTTTTTGGTGGAAACAGAAGGGTTTTTATCATCGGAAACAGAATTAGCCCTGGACGTCTGAACAACGTTTTTTTCAAAAAATCCCTAAGCCGCGCGGTCACAAATTCAGCAAAAATCTGACGTTTTGCAATTCACTCACAAATGGTGCCAAACTGTTGCAATTGATCCCCTGAAAGCTTTTTTGGTGGAAACAGAGGGGTTTTTATCATGGGAAACAGAATTAGCCCTCGACGTCTGAAAAACTTTTTTTTGAAAAAATCCCTAAGGCGCGGTCACAAATTCAGCAAAAATCTGACGTTTTGCAATTCACTCACAAATGTTGCCAAACTTCTGCAAACGATCTTCTGAAAGCTTTTTTGGTGGAAACGGATGGGTTTTTGTCATGGGAAACAGAATTAGCCCTAGACGTCTGAACAACTTTTTTAAAAAAAATCCCTAAGCCGCGCGGTCACAAATTCAGCAAAAATCTGACGTTTTGCAATTCACGCAAAAATGTGGCCGAACTTCTGCAAACGATCTTCTGAAAGCTTTTTTGGTGGAAACGGATGGGTTTTTGTCATCGGAAACAGAATTAGCCCTTGACGTCTGAACGTTTTTTTGAAAAAATCCCTAAGCCGCACGGTCACAATTTCAGCAAAAATCTGACGTTTTGCCATTCACTCACAAATGGTCCCAAACTGCTGCAAACGATCTTCTGAAAGCCTTTTTGGTGGAAAAAAATGGGTTTTTATCATCGGAAAAAGAATTAGCCCTCGACGTCTGAACAACTTTTTTTTGAAAAAATGCCTAAACCGCGCGTTCACAAATTTAGCAAAAATCTGACGTTGTGCAATTCACGCAAAAATGGTGCCAAACTGCTGCAAACGATCCCCTGAAAGTTTTTTGGTGGAAACTGATGGGTTTTAATCATCGGAAACAGAATTAGCCCTTGACGTCTGAACAACGTTATTTTGAAAAAATCCCTAAGCCGCGCGGTCACAATTTCAGTAAAAATCTGACGTTTTGCAATTAACTCACAAATGGTGCCAAACAGCTCCAAACGATCCCCTGAAAGCTTTTTTGATGGAAACAAATGGGTTTTTATCATCGGAAACAGAATTAGCCCTCGACGTCTGAACAACTTTTTTTTTGAAAAAATCCCTAAGCCGCGCGGTCACAATTTCAGCAAAAATCTGACGTTTTGCAATTCACGCAAAAATGGTGCCAAACTGCAGCAAACGATCCCCTGAAAGTTTTTTGGTGGAAACTGATGGGTTTTAATCATCGGAAACAGAATTAGCCCTTGACGTCTGAACAACGTTTTTTTGAAAAAATCCCTAAGCCGCGCGGTCACAAATTCAGCAAAAATCTGACGTTTTGCAATTCACTCACAAATGTTGCCAAACTTCTGCAAACGATCTTCTGAAAGCTTTTTTGGTGGAAACGGATGGGTTTTTGTCATGGGAAACAGAATTAGCCCTAGACGTCTGAACAACTTTTTTTAAAAAAATCCCTAAGCCGCGCGGTCACAAATTCAGCAAAAATCTGACGTTTTGCAATTCACGCAAAAATGTGGCCGAACTTCTGCAAACGATCTTCTGAAAGCTTTTTTGGTGGAAACGGATGGGTTTTTGTCATCGGAAACAGAATTAGCCCTTGACGTCTGAACGTTTTTTTGAAAAAATCCCTAAGCCGCACGGTCACAATTTCAGCAAAAATCTGACGTTTTGCCATTCACTCACAAATGGTCCCAAACTGCTGCAAACGATCTTCTGAAAGCCTTTTTGGTGGAAAAAAATGGGTTTTTATCATCGGAAAAAGAATTAGCCCTCGACGTCTGAACAACTTTTTTTTGAAAAAATGCCTAAACCGCGCGTTCACAAATTTAGCAAAAATCTGACGTTGTGCAATTCACGCAAAAATGGTGCCAAACTGCTGCAAACGATCCCCTGAAAGTTTTTTGGTGGAAACTGATGGGTTTTAATCATCGGAAACAGAATTAGCCCTTGACGTCTGAACAACGTTATTTTGAAAAAATCCCTAAGCCGCGCGGTCACAATTTCAGTAAAAATCTGACGTTTTGCAATTAACTCACAAATGGTGCCAAACAGCTCCAAACGATCCCCTGAAAGCTTTTTTGATGGAAACAAATGGGTTTTTATCATCGGAAACAGAATTAGCCCTCGACGTCTGAACAACTTTTTTTTTGAAAAAATCCCTAAGCCGCGCGGTCACAATTTCAGCAAAAATCTGACGTTTTGCAATTCACGCAAAAATGGTGCCAAACTGCAGCAAACGATCCCCTGAAAGTTTTTTGGTGGAAACTGATGGGTTTTAATCATCGGAAACAGAATTAGCCCTTGACGTCTGAACAACGTTTTTTTGAAAAAATCCCTAAGGCGCGGTCACAAATTCAGCAAAAATCTGACGTTTTGCAATTCACTCACAAATGTTGCCAAACTTCTGCAAACGATCTTCTGAAAGCTTTTTTGGTGGAAACGGATGGGTTTTTGTCATGGGAAACAGAATTAGCCCTAGACGTCTGAACAACTTTTTTAAAAAAAATCCCTAAGCCGCGCGGTCACAAATTCAGCAAAAATCTGACGTTTTGCAATTCACGCAAAAATGTGGCCGAACTTCTGCAAACGATCTTCTGAAAGCTTTTTTGGTGGAAACGGATGGGTTTTTGTCATCGGAAACAGAATTAGCCCTTGACGTCTGAACGTTTTTTTGAAAAAATCCCTAAGCCGCACGGTCACAATTTCAGCAAAAATCTGACGTTTTGCCATTCACTCACAAATGGTCCCAAACTGCTGCAAACGATCTTCTGAAAGCCTTTTTGGTGGAAAAAAAATGGGTTTTTATCATCGGAAAAAGAATTAGCCCTCGACGTCTGAACAACTTTTTTTTGAAAAAATGCCTAAACCGCGCGTTCACAAATTTAGCAAAAATCTGACGTTGTGCAATTCACGCAAAAATGGTGCCAAACTGCTGCAAACGATCCCCTGAAAGTTTTTTGGTGGAAACTGATGGGTTTTAATCATCGGAAACAGAATTAGCCCTTGACGTCTGAACAACGTTATTTTGAAAAAATCCCTAAGCCGCGCGGTCACAATTTCAGTAAAAATCTGACGTTTTGCAATTAACTCACAAATGGTGCCAAACAGCTCCAAACGATCCCCTGAAAGCTTTTTTGATGGAAACAAATGGGTTTTTATCATCGGAAACAGAATTAGCCCTCGACGTCTGAACAACTTTTTTTTTGAAAAAATCCCTAAGCCGCGCGGTCACAATTTCAGCAAAAATCTGACGTTTTGCAATTCACGCAAAAATGGTGCCAAACTGCAGCAAACGATCCCCTGAAAGTTTTTTGGTGGAAACTGATGGGTTTTAATCATCGGAAACAGAATTAGCCCTTGACGTCTGAACAACGTTTTTTTGAAAAAATCCCTAAGCCGCGCGGTCACAAATTCAGCAAAAATCTGACGTTTTGCAATTCACTCACAAATGTTGCCAAACTTCTGCAAACGATCTTCTGAAAGCTTTTTTGGTGGAAACCGATGGGTTTTTGTCATCGGAAACAGAATTAGCCCTCGACGTCTGAACAACTTTTTTAAAAAAAATCTCTAAACCGCGCGGTCACAAATTCAGCAAAAATCTGACGTTTTGCAATTCACTCACAAATGGTGCCAAACTGTTGCAAACGATCCCCTGAAATCTTTTTTGGTCGAAACAGATGGGTTTTTATCATCGGAAACAGAATTAGTCATTGACGTCTGAACAACGTTTTTTTGAAAAAATCCCTAAGCCGCACGGTCACAATTTCAGCAAAAATCTGACGTTTTTCAATTCACTCACAAATGGTCCCAAACTGCTGCAAACGATCTTCTGAAAGCCTTTTTGGTGGAAAAGGATGGGTTTTTATCATCGGAAAAAGAATTAGCCCTCGACGTCTGAACAACTTTTTTTTGAAAAAATGCCTAAACCGCGCGTTCACAAATTTAGCAAAAATCTGACGTTGTGCAATTCACGCAAAAATGGTGCCAAACTGCTGCAAACGATCCCCTGAAAGTTTTTTGGTGGAAACTGATGGGTTTTAATCATCGGAAACAGAATTAGCCCTTGACGTCTGAACAACGTTATTTTGAAAAAATCCCTAAGCCGCGCGGTCACAATTTCAGTAAAAATCTGACGTTTTGCAATTAACTCACAAATGGTGCCAAACAGCTCCCAACGATCCCCTGAAAGCTTTTTTGGTGGAAACAGATGGGTTTTTATCATCGGAAACAGAATTAGCCCTCGACATCTGAACAACTTTTTTAAAAAAAAATCCCTAAGCCGCGTGGTCACAATTTCAGTAAAAATCTGACGTTTTGCAATTCACTCACAAATGTTGCCAAACTGTTGCAAACGATCCCCTGAAAGCTTTTTTGGTGGAAACAGAAGTCTTTTTATCATCGGAAACAGAATTAGCCCTCGATGTCTGAACAACTTTTTTTTCAAAAAATCCCTAAGGCGCGCGGTCACAATTTCAGCAAAAATCTGACGTTTTTCAATTCACTCAAAAATGTTGCCAAACTTCTGCAAACGATCCCCTGAAAGCTTTTTTGGTGGAAACAGAAGGGTTTTTATCATCGGAAACAGAATTAGCCCTCGACATTTGAACAACTTTTTTTTGAAAAAATGCCTAAACCGCGCATTCACAAATTTAGCAAAAATCTGACGTTGTGCAATTCACGCAAAAATGTGGCCGAACTTCTGCAAACGATCTTCTGAAAGCTTTTTTGGTGGAAACGGATGGGTTTTTGTCATCGGAAACAGAATTAGCCCTCGACGTCTGAACAACTTTTTTAAAAAAAATCCCTAAGCCGCGCGGTCACAAATTCAGCAAAAATCTGACGTTTTGCAATTCACTCACAAATGGTGCCAAACTGTTGCAAACGATCCCCTGAAATCTTTTTTGATGGAAACAGATGGGTTTTTATCATCGGAAACAGAATTAGCCCTTGACGTCTGAACAACATTTTTTTGAAAAAATCCCTAAGCCGCACGGTCACAATTTCAGCAAAAATCTGACGTTTTGCCATTCACTCACAAATGGTCCCAAACTGCTGAAAACGATCTTCTGAAAGCATTTTTGGTGGAAAAGGATGGGTTTTTATCATCGGAAAAAGAATCAGCCCTCGACGTCTGAACAACTTTTTTTTGAAAAAAATGCCTAAACCGCGCATTCACAAATTTAGCAAAAATCTGACGTTGTGCAATTCACGCAAAAATGTGGCCGAACTTCTGCAAACGATCTTCTGAAAGCTTTTTTGGTGGAAACGGATGGGTTTTTGTCATCGGAAAAAGAATTAGCCCTCGACGTCTGAACAACTTTTTTTAAAAAAATCCCTAAGCCGCGCGGTCACAAATTCAGCAAAAATCTGACGTTTTGCAATTCACTTACAAATGGTGCCAAACTGTTGCAAACGATCCCCTGAAATCTTTTTTGATGGAAACAGATGGGTTTTTATCATCGGAAACAGAATTAGCCCTTGACGTCTGAACAACATTTTTTTGAAAAAATCCCTAAGCCGCACGGTCACAATTTCAGCAAAAATCTGACGTTTTGCCATTCACTCACAAATGGTCCCAAACTGCTGAAAACGATCTTCTGAAAGCATTTTTGGTGGAAAAGGATGGGTTTTTATCATCGGAAAAAGAATTAGCCCTCGACGTCTGAACAACTTTTTTTTGAAAAAATGCCTAAACCGCGCATTCACAAATTTAGCAAAAATCTGACGTTGTGCAATTCACGCAAAAATGTGGCCGAACTTCTGCAATCGATCTTCTGAAAGCTTTTTTGGTGGAAACGGATGGGTTTTTGTCATCGGAAACAGAATTAGCCCTTGAAGTCTGAACAACGTTTTTTTGAAAAAATCCCTAAGCCGCACGGTCACAATTTCAGCAAAACTCTGACGTTTTGCAATTCACTCACAAATGGTCCCAAACTGCTGAAAACGATCTTCTGAAAGCATTTTTGGTGGAAAAGGATGGGTTTTTATCATCGGAAAAAGAATTAGCCCTCGACGTCTGAACAACTTTTTTTTGAAAAAATGCCTAAACCGCGCGTTCACAAATTTAGCAAAAATCTGACGTTGTGAAATTCACGCAAAAATGGTGCCAAACTGCTGCAAACGATCCCCTGAAAGTTTTTTGGTGGAAACTGATGGGTTTTAATCATCGGAAACAGAATTAGCCCTTGACGTCTGAACAACGTTATTTTGAAAAAATCCCTAAGCCGCGCGGTCACAAATTCAGCAAAAATCTGACGTTTTGCAATTCACTCACAAATGTTGCCAAACTTCTGCAAACGATCTTCTGAAAGCTTTTTTGGTGGAAACGGATGGGTTTTTGTCATCGGAAACAGAATTAGCCCTCGACGTCTGAACAACTTTTTTTTAAAAAATCCCTAAGCCGCGCGGTCACAAATTCAGCAAAAATCTAACGTTTTGCAATTCACTCACAAATGGTGCCAAACTTCTGCAAACGATCTTCTGAAAGCTTTTTTGGTGGAAACGGATGGGTTTTTGTCATCGGAAACAGAATTAGCCCTCGACGTCTGAACAACTTTTTTTTAAAAAATCCCTAAGCCGCGCGGTCACAAATTCAGCAAAAATCTAACGTTTTGCAATTCACTCACAAATGGTGCCAAACTGTTGCAAACGATACCCTGAAATCTTTTTTGGTCGAAACAGATGGGTTTTTATCATCGGAAACAGAATTAGCCATTGACGTCTGAACAACGTTTTTTTGAAAAAATCCCTAAGCCGCACGGTCACAATTTCAGCAAAAATCTGACGTTTTGCCATTCACTCACAAATGGTCCCAAACTTCTGCAAACGATCTTCTGAAAGCTTTTTTGGTGGAAAAGGATGGGTTTTTATCATCGGAAACAGAATTAGCCCTCGACATCTGAACAACTTTTTTTAAAAAAAATCCCTAAGCCGCGTGGTCACAATTTCAGTAAAAATCTAACGTTTTGCAATTCACTCACAAATGTTGCCAAACTGTTGCAAACGATCCCCTGAAAGCTTTTTTGGTGGAAACAGATGTCTTTTTATCATCGGAAACAGAATTAGCCCTCGATGTCTGAACAACTTTTTTTTCAAAAAATCCCTAAGGCGCGCGGTCACAATTTCAGCAAAAATCTGACGTTTTTCAATTCACTCAAAAATGTTGCCAAACTTCTGCAAACGATCCCCTGAAAGCTTTTTTGGTGGAAACAGAAGGGTTTTTATCATCGGAAACAGAATTAGCCCTCGACATTTGAACAACTTTTTTTTGAAAAAATGCCTAAACCGCGCATTCACAAATTTAACAAAAATCTGACGTTGTGCAATTCACGCAAAAATGTGGCCAAACTTCTGCAAACGATCTTCTGAAAGCTTTTTTGGTGGAAACGGATGGGTTTTTGTCATCGGAAACAGAATTAGCCCTTGACGTCTGAACAACGTTTTTTTGAAAAAATCCCTAAGCCGCGCGGTCACAAATTCAGCAAAAATCTGACGTTTTGCAATTCACTCACAAATGTTGCCAAACTTCTGCAAACGATCTTCTGAAAGCTTTTTTGGTGGAAACGGATGGGTTTTTGTCATCGGAAACAGAATTAGCCCTCGACGTCTGAACAACTTTTTTTAAAAAAATCTCTAAGCCGCGCGGTCACAAATTCAGCAAAAATCCGACGTTTTGCAATTCACTCACAAATGGTGCCAAACTGTTGCAAACGATCCCCTGAAATCTTTTTTGGTCGAAACAGATGGGTTTTTATCATCGGAAACAGAATTAGCCATTGACGTCTGAACAACGTTTTTTTGAAAAAATCCCTAAGCCGCACGGTCACGATTTCAGCAAAAATCTGACGTTTTGCCATTCACTCACAAATGGTCCCAAACTGCTGCAAACGATCTTCTGAAAGCCTTTTTGGTGGAAAAGGATGGGTTTTTATCATCGGAAAAAGAATTAGCCCTCGACGTCTGAACAACTTTTTTTTGAAAAAATGCCTAAACCGCGCGTTCACAAATTTAGCAAAAATCTGACGTTGTGCAATTCACGCAAAAATGGTGCCAAACTGCTGCAAACGATCCCCTGAAAGTTTTTTGGTGGAAACTGATGGGTTTTAATCATCGGAAACAGAATTAGCCCTTGACGTCTGAACAACGTTATTTTGAAAAAATCCCTAAGCCGCGCGGTCACAATTTCAGTAAAATTCTGACGTTTTGCAATTAACTCACAAATGGTGCCAAACAGCTCCAAACGATCCCCTGAAAGCTTTTTTGGTGGAAACAGATGGGTTTTTATCATCGGAAACAGAATTAGCCCTCGACATCTGAACAACTTTTTTTAAAAAAAATCCCTAAGCCGCGTGGTCACAATTTCAGTAAAAATCTGACGTTTTGCAATTCACTCACAAATGTTTCCAAACTGTTGCAAACGATCCCCTGAAAGCTTTTTTGGTGGAAACAGAAGTCTTTTTATCATCGGAAACAGAATTAGCCCTCGATGTCTGAACAACTTTTTTTTCAAAAAATCCCTAAGCCGCGCGGTCACAATTTCAGCAAAAATCTGACGTTTTTCAATTCACTCAAAAATGTTGCCAAACTTCTGCAAACGATCCCCTGAAAGCTTTTTTGGTGGAAACAGAAGGGTTTTTATCATCGGAAACAGAATTAGCCCTCGACATTTGAACAACTTTTTTTTGAAAAAATGCCTAAACCGCGCATTCACAAATTTAGCAAAAATCTGACGTTGTGCAATTCACGCAAAAATGTGGCCGAACTTCTGCAAACGATCTTCTGAAAGCTTTTTTGGTGGAAACGGATGGGTTTTTGTCATCGGAAACAGAATTAGCCCTCGACGTCTGAACAACTTTTTTTAAAAAAATCCCTAAGCCGCGCGGTCACAAATTCAGCAAAAATCTGACGTTTTGCAATTCACTCACAAATGGTGCCAAACTGTTGCAAACGATCCCCTGAAATCTTTTTTGATGGAAACAGATGGGTTTTTATCATCGGAAACAGAATTAGCCCTTGACGTCTGAACAACATTTTTTTGAAAAAATCCCTAAGCCGCACGGTCACAATTTCAGCAAAAATCTGACGTTTTGCCATTCACTCACAAATGGTCCCAAACTGCTGAAAACGATCTTCTGAAAGCATTTTTGGTGGAAAAGGATGGGTTTTTATCATCGGAAAAAGAATCAGCCCTCGACGTCTGAACAACTTTTTTTTGAAAAAATGCCTAAACCGCGCATTCACAAATTTAGCAAAAATCTGACGTTGTGCAATTCACGCAAAAATGTGGCCGAACTTCTGCAAACGATCTTCTGAAAGCTTTTTTGGTGGAAACGGATGGGTTTTTGTCATCGGAAACAGAATTAGCCCTCGACGTCTGAACAACTTTTTAAAAAAAAATCCCTAAGCCGCGCGGTCACAAATTCAGCAAAAATCTGACGTTTTGCAATTCACTCACAAATGGTGCCAAACTGTTGCAAACGATCCCCTGAAATCTTTTTTGATGGAAACAGATGGGTTTTTATCATCGGAAACAGAATTAGCCCTTGACGTCTGAACAACATTTTTTTGAAAAAATCCCTAAGCCGCACGGTCACAATTTCAGCAAAAATCTGACGTTTTGCCATTCACTCACAAATGGTCCCAAACTGCTGAAAACGATCTTCTGAAAGCCTTTTTGGTGGAAAAGGATGGGTTTTTATCATCGGAAAAAGAATTAGCCCTCGACGTCTGAACAACTTTTTTTTGAAAAAATGCCTAAACCGCGCGTTCACAAATTTAGCAAAAATCTGACGTTGTGCAATTCACGCAAAAATGGTGCCAAACTGCTGCAAACGATCCCCTGAAAGTTTTTTGGTGGAAACTGATGGGTTTTAATCATCGGAAACAGAATTAGCCCTTGACGTCTGAACAACGTTATTTTGAAAAAATCCCTAAGCCGCGCGGTCACAATTTCAGTAAAAATCTGACGTTTTGCAATTAACTCACAAATGGTGCCAAACAGCTCCAAACGATCCCCTGAAAGCTTTTTTGGTGGAAACAGATGGGTTTTTATCATCGGAAACAGAATTAGCCCTCGACATCTGAACAACTTTTTTTTAAAAAAATCCCTAAGCCGCGTGGTCACAATTTCAGTAAAAATCTGACGTTTTGCAATTCACTCACAAATGTTGCCAAACTGTTGCAAACGATCCCCTGAAAGCTTTTTTGGTGGAAACAGAAGTCTTTTTATCATCGGAAACAGAATTAGCCCTCGATGTCTGAACAACTTTTTTTTCAAAAAATCCCTAAGCCGCGCGGTCACAATTTCAGCAAAAATCTGACGTTTTTCAATTCACTCAAAAATGTTGCCAAACTTCTGCAAACGATCCCCTGAAAGCTTTTTTGGTGGAAACAGAAGGGTTTTTATCATCGGAAACAGAATTAGCCCTCGACATTTGAACAACTTTTTTTTGAAAAAATGCCTAAACCGCGCATTCACAAATTTAGCAAAAATCTGACGTTGTGCAATTCACGCAAAAATGTGGCCGAACTTCTGCAAACGATCTTCTGAAAGCTTTTTTGGTGGAAACGGATGGGTTTTTGTCATCGGAAACAGAATTAGCCCTCGACGTCTGAACAACTTTTTTAAAAAAAATCCCTAAGCCGCGCGGTCACAAATTCAGCAAAAATCTGACGTTTTGCAATTCACTCACAAATGGTGCCAAACTGTTGCAAACGATCCCCTGAAATCTTTTTTGATGGAAACAGATGGGTTTTTATCATCGGAAACAGAATTAGCCCTTGACGTCTGAACAACATTTTTTTGAAAAAATCCCTAAGCCGCACGGTCACAATTTCAGCAAAAATCTGACGTTTTGCCATTCACTCACAAATGGTCCCAAACTGCTGAAAACGATCTTCTGAAAGCATTTTTGGTGGAAAAGGATGGGTTTTTATCATCGGAAAAAGAATCAGCCCTCGACGTCTGAACAACTTTTTTTTGAAAAAATGCCTAAACCGCGCATTCACAAATTTAGCAAAAATCTGACGTTGTGCAATTCACGCAAAAATGTGGCCGAACTTCTGCAAACGATCTTCTGAAAGCTTTTTTGGTGGAAACGGATGGGTTTTTGTCATCGGAAACAGAATTAGCCCTCGACGTCTGAACAACTTTTTAAAAAAAAATCCCTAAGCCGCGCGGTCACAAATTCAGCAAAAATCTGACGTTTTGCAATTCACTCACAAATGGTGCCAAACTGTTGCAAACGATCCCCTGAAATCTTTTTTGATGGAAACAGATGGGTTTTTATCATCGGAAACAGAATTAGCCCTTGACGTCTGAACAACATTTTTTTGAAAAAATCCCTAAGCCGCACGGTCACAATTTCAGCAAAAATCTGACGTTTTGCCATTCACTCACAAATGGTCCCAAACTGCTGAAAACGATCTTCTGAAAGCATTTTTGGTGGAAAAGGATGGGTTTTTATCATCGGAAAAAGAATTAGCCCTCGACGTCTGAACAACTTTTTTTTGAAAAAATGCCTAAACCGCGCATTCACAAATTTAGCAAAAATCTGACGTTGTGCAATTCACGCAAAAATGTGGCCGAACTTCTGCAAACGATCTTCTGAAAGCTTTTTTGGTGGAAACGGATGGGTTTTTGTCATCGGAAACAGAATTAGCCCTCGACGTCTGAACAACTTTTTTAAAAAAAATCCCTAAGCCGCGCGGTCACAATTTCAGTAAAAATCTGACGTTTTGCAATTAACTCACAAATGGTGCCAAACAGCTCCAAACGATCCCCTGAAAGCTTTTTTGATGGAAACAAATGGGTTTTTATCATCGGAAACAGAATTAGCCCTCGACGTCTGAACAACTTTTTTTTTGAAAAAATCCCTAAGCCGCGCGGTCACAATTTCAGCAAAAATCTGACGTTTTGCAATTCACGCAAAAATGGTGCCAAACTGCAGCAAACGATCCCCTGAAAGTTTTTTGGTGGAAACTGATGGGTTTTAATCATCGGAAACAGAATTAGCCCTTGACGTCTGAACAACGTTTTTTTGAAAAAATCCCTAAGCCGCGCGGTCACAAATTCAGCAAAAATCTGACGTTTTGCAATTCACTCACAAATGTTGCCAAACTTCTGCAAACGATCTTCTGAAAGCTTTTTTGGTGGAAACCGATGGGTTTTTGTCATCGGAAACAGAATTAGCCCTCGACGTCTGAACAACTTTTTTAAAAAAAATCTCTAAACCGCGCGGTCACAAATTCAGCAAAAATCTGACGTTTTGCAATTCACTCACAAATGGTGCCAAACTGTTGCAAACGATCCCCTGAAATCTTTTTTGGTCGAAACAGATGGGTTTTTATCATCGGAAACAGAATTAGTCATTGACGTCTGAACAACGTTTTTTTGAAAAAATCCCTAAGCCGCACGGTCACAATTTCAGCAAAAATCTGACGTTTTGCCATTCACTCACAAATGGTCCCAAACTGCTGCAAACGATCTTCTGAAAGCCTTTTTGGTGGAAAAGGATGGGTTTTTATCATCGGAAAAAGAATTAGCCCTCGACGTCTGAACAACTTTTTTTTGAAAAAATGCCTAAACCGCGCGTTCACAAATTTAGCAAAAATCTGACGTTGTGCAATTCACGCAAAAATGGTGCCAAACTGCTGCAAACGATCCCCTGAAAGTTTTTTGGTGGAAACTGATGGGTTTTAATCATCGGAAACAGAATTAGCCCTTGACGTCTGAACAACGTTATTTTGAAAAAATCCCTAAGCCGCGCGGTCACAATTTCAGTAAAAATCTGACGTTTTGCAATTAACTCACAAATGGTGCCAAACAGCTCCAAACGATCCCCTGAAAGCTTTTTTGGTGGAAACAGATGGGTTTTTATCATCGGAAACAGAATTAGCCCTCGACATCTGAACAACTTTTTTTAAAAAAAATCCCTAAGCCGCGTGGTCACAATTTCAGTAAAAATCTGACGTTTTGCAATTCACTCACAAATGTTGCCAAACTGTTGCAAACGATCCCCTGAAAGCTTTTTTGGTGGAAACAGATGTCTTTTTATCATCGGAAACAGAATTAGCCCTCGATGTCTGAACAACTTTTTTTTCAAAAAATCCCTAAGGCGCGCGGTCACAATTTCAGCAAAAATCTGACGTTTTTCAATTCACTCAAAAATGTTGCCAAACTTCTGCAAACGATCCCCTGAAAGCTTTTTTGGTGGAAACAGAAGGGTTTTTATCATCGGAAACAGAATTAGCCCTCGACATTTGAACAACTTTTTTTTGAAAAAATGCCTAAACCGCGCATTCACAAATTTAGCAAAAATCTGACGTTGTGCAATTCACGCACAAATGTGGCCGAACTTCTGCAAACGATCTTCTGAAAGCTTTTTTGGTGGAAACGGATGGGTTTTTGTCATCGGAAACAGAATTAGCCCTCGACGTCTGAACAACTTTTTTAAAAAAAATCCCTAAGCCGCGCGGTCACAAATTCAGCAAAAATCTGACGTTTTGCAATTCACTCACAAATGGTGCCAAACTGTTGCAAACGATCCCCTGAAATCTTTTTTGATGGAAACAGATGGGTTTTTATCATCGGAAACAGAATTAGCCCTTGACGTCTGAACAACATTTTTTTGAAAAAATCCCTAAGCCGCACGGTCACAATTTCAGCAAAAATCTGACGTTTTGCCATTCACTCACAAATGGTCCCAAACTGCTGAAAACGATCTTCTGAAAGCATTTTTGGTGGAAAAGGATGGGTTTTTATCATCGGAAAAAGAATCAGCCCTCGACGTCTGAACAACTTTTTTTTGAAAAAAATGCCTAAACCGCGCATTCACAAATTTAGCAAAAATCTGACGTTGTGCAATTCACGCAAAAATGTGGCCGAACTTCTGCAAACGATCTTCTGAAAGCTTTTTTGGTGGAAACGGATGGGTTTTTGTCATCGGAAAAAGAATTAGCCCTCGACGTCTGAACAACTTTTTTTAAAAAAATCCCTAAGCCGCGCGGTCACAAATTCAGCAAAAATCTGACGTTTTGCAATTCACTCACAAATGGTGCCAAACTGTTGCAAACGATCCCCTGAAATCTTTTTTGATGGAAACAGATGGGTTTTTATCATCGGAAACAGAATTAGCCCTTGACGTCTGAACAACATTTTTTTGAAAAAATCCCTAAGCCGCACGGTCACAATTTCAGCAAAAATCTGACGTTTTGCCATTCACTCACAAATGGTCCCAAACTGCTGAAAACGATCTTCTGAAAGCATTTTTGGTGGAAAAGGATGGGTTTTTATCATCGGAAAAAGAATTAGCCCTCGACGTCTGAACAACTTTTTTTTGAAAAAATGCCTAAACCGCGCATTCACAAATTTAGCAAAAATCTGACGTTGTGCAATTCACGCAAAAATGTGGCCGAACTTCTGCAATCGATCTTCTGAAAGCTTTTTTGGTGGAAACGGATGGGTTTTTGTCATCGGAAACAGAATTAGCCCTTGAAGTCTGAACAACGTTTTTTTGAAAAAATCCCTAAGCCGCACGGTCACAATTTCAGCAAAACTCTGACGTTTTGCAATTCACTCACAAATGGTCCCAAACTGCTGAAAACGATCTTCTGAAAGCATTTTTGGTGGAAAAGGATGGGTTTTTATCATCGGAAAAAGAATTAGCCCTCGACGTCTGAACAACTTTTTTTTGAAAAAATGCCTAAACCGCTCGTTCACAAATTTAGCAAAAATCTGACGTTGTGAAATTCACGCAAAAATGGTGCCAAACTGCTGCAAACGATCCCCTGAAAGTTTTTTGGTGGAAACTGATGGGTTTTAATCATCGGAAACAGAATTAGCCCTTGACGTCTGAACAACGTTATTTTGAAAAAATCCCTAAGCCGCGCGGTCACAAATTCAGCAAAAATCTGACGTTTTGCAATTCACTCACAAATGTTGCCAAACTTCTGCAAACGATCTTCTGAAAGCTTTTTTGGTGGAAACGGATGGGTTTTTGTCATCGGAAACAGAATTAGCCCTCGACGTCTGAACAACTTTTTTTTAAAAAATCCCTAAGCCGCGCGGTCACAAATTCAGCAAAAATCTAACGTTTTGCAATTCACTCACAAATGGTGCCAAACTGTTGCAAACGATACCCTGAAATCTTTTTTGGTCGAAACAGATGGGTTTTTATCATCGGAAACAGAATTAGCCATTGACGTCTGAACAACGTTTTTTTGAAAAAATCCCTAAGCCGCACGGTCACAATTTCAGCAAAAATCTGACGTTTTGCCATTCACTCACAAATGGTCCCAAACTTCTGCAAACGATCTTCTGAAAGCTTTTTTGGTGGAAAAGGATGGGTTTTTATCATCGGAAACAGAATTAGCCCTCGACATCTGAACAACTTTTTTTAAAAAAAATCCCTAAGCCGCGTGGTCACAATTTCAGTAAAAATCTGACGTTTTGCAATTCACTCACAAATGTTGCCAAACTGTTGCAAACGATCCCCTGAAAGCTTTTTTGGTGGAAACAGATGTCTTTTTATCATCGGAAACAGAATTAGCCCTCGATGTCTGAACAACTTTTTTTTCAAAAAATCCCTAAGGCGCGCGGTCACAATTTCAGCAAAAATCTGACGTTTTTCAATTCACTCAAAAATGTTGCCAAACTTCTGCAAACGATCCCCTGAAAGCTTTTTTGGTGGAAACAGAAGGGTTTTTATCATCGGAAACAGAATTAGCCCTCGACATTTGAACAACTTTTTTTTGAAAAAATGCCTAAACCGCGCATTCACAAATTTAACAAAAATCTGACGTTGTGCAATTCACGCAAAAATGTGGCCGAACTTCTGCAAACGATCTTCTGAAAGCTTTTTTGGTGGAAACGGATGGGTTTTTGTCATCGGAAACAGAATTAGCCCTTGACGTCTGAACAACGTTTTTTTGAAAAAATCCCTAAGCCGCGCGGTCACAAATTCAGCAAAAATCTGACGTTTTGCAATTCACTCACAAATGTTGCCAAACTTCTGCAAACGATCTTCTGAAAGCTTTTTTGGTGGAAACGGATGGGTTTTTGTCATCGGAAACAGAATTAGCCCTCGACGTCTGAACAACTTTTTTTAAAAAAATCTCTAAGCCGCGCGGTCACAAATTCAGCAAAAATCCGACGTTTTGCAATTCACTCACAAATGGTGCCAAACTGTTGCAAACGATCCCCTGAAATCTTTTTTGGTCGAAACAGATGGGTTTTTATCATCGGAAACAGAATTAGCCATTGACGTCTGAACAACGTTTTTTTGAAAAAATCCCTAAGCCGCACGGTCACGATTTCAGCAAAAATCTGACGTTTTGCCATTCACTCACAAATGGTCCCAAACTGCTGCAAACGATCTTCTGAAAGCCTTTTTGGTGGAAAAGGATGGGTTTTTATCATCGGAAAAAGAATTAGCCCTCGACGTCTGAACAACTTTTTTTTGAAAAAATGCCTAAACCGCGCGTTCACAAATTTAGCAAAAATCTGACGTTGTGCAATTCACGCAAAAATGGTGCCAAACTGCTGCAAACGATCCCCTGAAAGTTTTTTGGTGGAAACTGATGGGTTTTAATCATCGGAAACAGAATTAGCCCTTGACGTCTGAACAACGTTATTTTGAAAAAATCCCTAAGCCGCGCGGTCACAATTTCAGTAAAAATCTGACGTTTTGCAATTAACTCACAAATGGTGCCAAACAGCTCCAAACGATCCCCTGAAAGCTTTTTTGGTGGAAACAGATGGGTTTTTATCATCGGAAACAGAATTAGCCCTCGACATCTGAACAACTTTTTTTTAAAAAAATCCCTAAGCCGCGTGGTCACAATTTCAGTAAAAATCTGACGTTTTGCAATTCACTCACAAATGTTGCCAAACTGTTGCAAACGATCCCCTGAAAGCTTTTTTGGTGGAAACAGAAGTCTTTTTATCATCGGAAACAGAATTAGCCCTCGATGTCTGAACAACTTTTTTTTCAAAAAATCCCTAAGCCGCGCGGTCACAATTTCAGCAAAAATCTGACGTTTTTCAATTCACTCAAAAATGTTGCCAAACTTCTGCAAACGATCCCCTGAAAGCTTTTTTGGTGGAAACAGTTGGGTTTTTATCATCGGAAACAGAATTAGCCCTCGACATTTGAACAACTTTTTTTTGAAAAAATGCCTAAACCGCGCATTCACAAATTTAGCAAAAATCTGACGTTGTGCAATTCACGCAAAAATGTGGCCGAACTTCTGCAAACGATCTTCTGAAAGCTTTTTTGGTGGAAACGGATGGGTTTTTGTCATCGGAAACAGAATTAGCCCTCGACGTCTGAACAACTTTTTTAAAAAAAATCCCTAAGCCGCGCGGTCACAAATTCAGCAAAAATCTGACGTTTTGCAATTCACTCACAAATGGTGCCAAACTGTTGCAAACGATCCCCTGAAATCTTTTTTGATGGAAACAGATGGGTTTTTATCATCGGAAACAGAATTAGCCCTTGACGTCTGAACAACATTTTTTTGAAAAAATCCCTAAGCCGCACGGTCACAATTTCAGCAAAAATCTGACGTTTTGCCATTCACTCACAAATGGTCCCAAACTGCTGAAAACGATCTTCTGAAAGCATTTTTGGTGGAAAAGGATGGGTTTTTATCATCGGAAAAAGAATCAGCCCTCGACGTCTGAACAACTTTTTTTTGAAAAAATGCCTAAACCGCGCATTCACAAATTTAGCAAAAATCTGACGTTGTGCAATTCACGCAAAAATGTGGCCGAACTTCTGCAAACGATCTTCTGAAAGCTTTTTTGGTGGAAACGGATGGGTTTTTGTCATCGGAAACAGAATTAGCCCTCGACGTCTGAACAACTTTTTTAAAAAAAATCCCTAAGCCGCGCGGTCACAAATTCAGCAAAAATCTGACGTTTTGCAATTCACTCACAAATGGTGCCAAACTGTTGCAAACGATCCCCTGAAATCTTTTTTGATGGAAACAGATGGGTTTTTATCATCGGAAACAGAATTAGCCCTTGACGTCTGAACAACATTTTTTTGAAAAAATCCCTAAGCCGCACGGTCACAATTTCAGCAAAAATCTGACGTTTTGCCATTCACTCACAAATGGTCCCAAACTGCTGAAAACGATCTTCTGAAAGCATTTTTGGTGGAAAAGGATGGGTTTTTATCATCGGAAAAAGAATTAGCCCTCGACGTCTGAACAACTTTTTTTTGAAAAAATGCCTAAACCGCGCATTCACAAATTTAGCAAAAATCTGACGTTGTGCAATTCACGCAAAAATGTGGCCGAACTTCTGCAAACGATCTTCTGAAAGCTTTTTTGGTGGAAACGGATGGGTTTTTGTCATCGGAAACAGAATTAGCCCTCGACGTCTGAACAACTTTTTTTAAAAAAATCCCTAAGCCGCGCGGTCACAAATTCAGCAAAAATCTGACGTTTTGCAATTCACTCACAAATGGTGCCAAACTGTTGCAAACGATCCCCTGAAATCTTTTTTGATGGAAACAGATGGGTTTTTATCATCGGAAACAGAATTAGCCCTTGACGTCTGAACAACATTTTTTTGAAAAAATCCCTAAGCCGCACGGTCACAATTTCAGCAAAAATCTGACGTTTTGCCATTCACTCACAAATGGTCCCAAACTGCTGAAAACGATCTTCTGAAAGCATTTTTGGTGGAAAAGGATGGGTTTTTATCATCGGAAAAAGAATTAGCCCTCGACGTCTGAACAACTTTTTTTGAAAAAATGCCTAAACCGCGCATTCACAAATTTAGCAAAAATCTGACGTTGTGAAATTCACGCAAAAATGGTGCCAAACTGCTGCAAACGATCCCCTGAAAGTTTTTTGGTGGAAACTGATGGGTTTTAATCATCGGAAACAGAATTAGCCCTTGACGTCTGAACAACGTTATTTTGAAAAAATCCCTAAGCCGCGCGGTCACAAATTCAGCAAAAATCTGACGTTTTGCAATTCACTCACAAATGTTGCCAAACTTCTGCAAACGATCTTCTGAAAGCTTTTTTGGTGGAAACGGATGGGTTTTTGTCATCGGAAACAGAATTAGCCCTCGACGTCTGAACAACTTTTTTTTAAAAAATCCCTAAGCCGCGCGGTCACAAATTCAGCAAAAATCTAACGTTTTGCAATTCACTCACAAATGGTGCCAAACTGTTGCAAACGATACCCTGAAATCTTTTTTGGTCGAAACAGATGGGTTTTTATCATCGGAAACAGAATTAGCCATTGACGTCTGAACAACGTTTTTTTGAAAAAATCCCTAAGCCGCACGGTCACAATTTCAGCAAAAATCTGACGTTTTGCCATTCACTCACAAATGGTCCCAAACTTCTGCAAACGATCTTCTGAAAGCTTTTTTGGTGGAAAAGGATGGGTTTTTATCATCGGAAACAGAATTAGCCCTCGACATCTGAACAACTTTTTTTAAAAAAAATCCCTAAGCCGCGTGGTCACAATTTCAGTAAAAATCTGACGTTTTGCAATTCACTCACAAATGTTGCCAAACTGTTGCAAACGATCCCCTGAAAGCTTTTTTGGTGGAAACAGATGTCTTTTTATCATCGGAAACAGAATTAGCCCTCGATGTCTGAACAACTTTTTTTTCAAAAAATCCCTAAGGCGCGCGGTCACAATTTCAGCAAAAATCTGACGTTTTTCAATTCACTCAAAAATGTTGCCAAACTTCTGCAAACGATCCCCTGAAAGCTTTTTTGGTGGAAACAGAAGGGTTTTTATCATCGGAAACAGAATTAGCCCTCGACATTTGAACAACTTTTTTTTGAAAAAATGCCTAAACCGCGCATTCACAAATTTAACAAAAATCTGACGTTGTGCAATTCACGCAAAAATGTGGCCGAACTTCTGCAAACGATCTTCTGAAAGCTTTTTTGGTGGAAACGGATGGGTTTTTGTCATCGGAAACAGAATTAGCCCTTGACGTCTGAACAACGTTTTTTTGAAAAAATCCCTAAGCCGCGCGGTCACAAATTCAGCAAAAATCTGACGTTTTGCAATTCACTCACAAATGTTGCCAAACTTCTGCAAACGATCTTCTGAAAGCTTTTTTGGTGGAAACGGATGGGTTTTTGTCATCGGAAACAGAATTAGCCCTCGACGTCTGAACAACTTTTTTTAAAAAAATCTCTAAGCCGCGCGGTCACAAATTCAGCAAAAATCCGACGTTTTGCAATTCACTCACAAATGGTGCCAAACTGTTGCAAACGATCCCCTGAAATCTTTTTTGGTCGAAACAGATGGGTTTTTATCATCGGAAACAGAATTAGCCATTGACGTCTGAACAACGTTTTTTTGAAAAAATCCCTAAGCCGCACGGCCACGATTTCAGCAAAAATCTGACGTTTTGCCATTCACTCACAAATGGTCCCAAACTGCTGCAAACGATCTTCTGAAAGCCTTTTTGGTGGAAAAGGATGGGTTTTTATCATCGGAAAAAGAATTAGCCCTCGACGTCTGAACAACTTTTTTTTGAAAAAATGCCTAAACCGCGCGTTCACAAATTTAGCAAAAATCTGACGTTGTGCAATTCACGCAAAAATGGTGCCAAACTGCTGCAAACGATCCCCTGAAAGTTTTTTGGTGGAAACTGATGGGTTTTAATCATCGGAAACAGAATTAGCCCTTGACGTCTGAACAACGTTATTTTGAAAAAATCCCTAAGCCGCGCGGTCACAATTTCAGTAAAAATCTGACGTTTTGCAATTAACTCACAAATGGTGCCAAACAGCTCCAAACGATCCCCTGAAAGCTTTTTTGGTGGAAACAGATGGGTTTTTATCATCGGAAACAGAATTAGCCCTCGACATCTGAACAACTTTTTTTAAAAAAAATCCCTAAGCCGCGTGGTCACAATTTCAGTAAAAATCTGACGTTTTGCAATTCACTCACAAATGTTGCCAAACTGTTGCAAACGATCCCCTGAAAGCTTTTTTGGTGGAAACAGAAGTCTTTTTATCATCGGAAACAGAATTAGCCCTCGATGTCTGAACAACTTTTTTTTCAAAAAATCCCTAAGCCGCGCGGTCACAATTTCAGCAAAAATCTGACGTTTTTCAATTCACTCAAAAATGTTGCCAAACTTCTGCAAACGATCCCCTGAAAGCTTTTTTGGTGGAAACAGAAGGGTTTTTATCATCGGAAACAGAATTAGCCCTCGACATTTGAACAACTTTTTTTTGAAAAAATGCCTAAACCGCGCATTCACAAATTTAGCAAAAATCTGACGTTGTGCAATTCACGCAAAAATGTGGCCGAACTTCTGCAAACGATCTTCTGAAAGCTTTTTTGGTGGAAACGGATGGGTTTTTGTCATCGGAAACAGAATTAGCCCTCGACGTCTGAACAACTTTTTTTAAAAAAATCCCTAAGCCGCGCGGTCACAAATTCAGCAAAAATCTGACGTTTTGCAATTCACTCACAAATGGTGCCAAACTGTTGCAAACGATCCCCTGAAATCTTTTTTGATGGAAACAGATGGGTTTTTATCATCGGAAACAGAATTAGCCCTTGACGTCTGAACAACATTTTTTTGAAAAAATCCCTAAGCCGCACGGTCACAATTTCAGCAAAAATCTGACGTTTTGCCATTCACTCACAAATGGTCCCAAACTGCTGAAAACGATCTTCTGAAAGCATTTTTGGTGGAAAAGGATGGGTTTTTATCATCGGAAAAAGAATCAGCCCTCGACGTCTGAACAACTTTTTTTTGAAAAAATGCCTAAACCGCGCATTCACAAATTTAGCAAAAATCTGACGTTGTGCAATTCACGCAAAAATGTGGCCGAACTTCTGCAAACGATCTTCTGAAAGCTTTTTTGGTGGAAACGGATGGGTTTTTGTCATCGGAAACAGAATTAGCCCTCGATGTCTGAACAACTTTTTTAAAAAAAATCCCTAAGCCGCGCGGTCACAAATTCAGCAAAAATCTGACGTTTTGCAATTCACTCACAAATGGTGCCAAACTGTTGCAAACGATCCCCTGAAATCTTTTTTGATGGAAACAGATGGGTTTTTATCATCGGAAACAGAATTAGCCCTTGACGTCTGAACAACATTTTTTTGAAAAAATCCCTAAGCCGCACGGTCACAATTTCAGCAAAAATCTGACGTTTTGCCATTCACTCACAAATGGTCCCAAACTGCTGAAAACGATCTTCTGAAAGCATTTTTGGTGGAAAAGGATGGGTTTTTATCATCGGAAAAAGAATTAGCCCTCGACGTCTGAACAACTTTTTTTTGAAAAAATGCCTAAACCGCGCATTCACAAATTTAGCAAAAATCTGACGTTGTGCAATTCACGCAAAAATGTGGCCGAACTTCTGCAAACGATCTTCTGAAAGCTTTTTTGGTGGAAACGGATGGGTTTTTGTCATCGGAAACAGAATTAGCCCTCGACGTCTGAACAACTTTTTTTAAAAAAATCCCTAAGCCGCGCGGTCACAAATTCAGCAAAAATCTGACGTTTTGCAATTCACTCACAAATGGTGCCAAACTGTTGCAAACGATCCCCTGAAATCTTTTTTGATGGAAACAGATGGGTTTTTGTCATCGGAAACAGAATTAGCCCTTGACGTCTGAACAACATTTTTTTGAAAAAATCCCTAAGCCGCACGGTCACAATTTCAGCAAAAATCTGACGTTTTGCCATTCACTCACAAATGGTCCCAAACTGCTGAAAACGATCTTCTGAAAGCATTTTTGGTGGAAAAGGATGGGTTTTTATCATCGGAAAAAGAATTAGCCCTCGACGTCTGAACAACTTTTTTTTGAAAAAATGCCTAAACCGCGCATTCACAAATTTAGCAAAAATCTGACGTTGTGCAATTCACGCAAAAATGTGGCCGAACTTCTGCAATCGATCTTCTGAAAGCTTTTTTGGTGGAAACGGATGGGTTTTTGTCATCGGAAACAGAATTAGCCCTTGAAGTCTGAACAACGTTTTTTTGAAAAAATCCCTAAGCCGCACGGTCACAATTTCAGCAAAACTCTGACGTTTTGCAATTCACTCACAAATGGTCCCAAACTGCTGAAAACGATCTTCTGAAAGCATTTTTGGTGGAAAAGGATGGGTTTTTATCATCGGAAAAAGAATTAGCCCTCGACGTCTGAACAACTTTTTTTTGAAAAAATGCCTAAACCGCGCATTCACAAATTTAGCAAAAATCTGACGTTGTGCAATTCACGCAAAAATGGTGCCAAACTGCTGCAAACGATCCCCTGAAAGTTTTTTGGTGGAAACTGATGGGTTTTAATCATCGGAAACAGAATTAGCCCTTGACGTCTGAACAACGTTATTTTGAAAAAATCCCTAAGCCGCGCGGTCACAAATTCAGCAAAAATCTGACGTTTTGCAATTCACTCACAAATGTTGCCAAACTTCTGCAAACGATCTTCTGAAAGCTTTTTTGGTGGAAACGGATGGGTTTTTGTCATCGGAAACAGAATTAGCCCTCGACGTCTGAACAACTTTTTTTTAAAAAATCCCTAAGCCGCGCGGTCACAAATTCAGCAAAAATCTAACGTTTTGCAATTCACTCACAAATGGTGCCAAACTGTTGCAAACGATACCCTGAAATCTTTTTTGGTCGAAACAGATGGGTTTTTATCATCGGAAACAGAATTAGCCATTGACGTCTGAACAACGTTTTTTTGAAAAAATCCCTAAGCCGCACGGTCACAATTTCAGCAAAAATCTGACGTTTTGCCATTCACTCACAAATGGTCCCAAACTTCTGCAAACGATCTTCTGAAAGCTTTTTTGGTGGAAAAGGATGGGTTTTTATCATCGGAAACAGAATTAGCCCTCGACATCTGAACAACTTTTTTTAAAAAAAATCCCTAAGCCGCGTGGTCACAATTTCAGTAAAAATCTGACGTTTTGCAATTCACTCACAAATGTTGCCAAACTGTTGCAAACGATCCCCTGAAAGCTTTTTTGGTGGAAACAGATGTCTTTTTATCATCGGAAACAGAATTAGCCCTCGATGTCTGAACAACTTTTTTTTCAAAAAATCCCTAAGGCGCGCGGTCACAATTTCAGCAAAAATCTGACGTTTTTCAATTCACTCAAAAATGTTGCCAAACTTCTGCAAACGATCCCCTGAAAGCTCTTTTGGTGGAAACAGAAGGGTTTTTATCATCGGAAACAGAATTAGCCCTCGACATTTGAACAACTTTTTTTTGAAAAAATGCCTAAACCGCGCATTCACAAATTTAACAAAAATCTGACGTTGTGCAATTCACGCAAAAATGTGGCCGAACTTCTGCAAACGATCTTCTGAAAGCTTTTTTGGTGGAAACGGATGGGTTTTTGTCATCGGAAACAGAATTAGCCCTTGACGTCTGAACAACGTTTTTTTGAAAAAATCCCTAAGCCGCGCGGTCACAAATTCAGCAAAAATCTGACGTTTTGCAATTCACTCACAAATGTTGCCAAACTTCTGCAAACGATCTTCTGAAAGCTTTTTTGGTGGAAACGGATGGGTTTTTGTCATCGGAAACAGAATTAGCCCTCGACGTCTGAACAACTTTTTTTTAAAAAATCTCTAAGCCGCGCGGTCACAAATTCAGCAAAAATCCGACGTTTTGCAATTCACTCACAAATGGTGCCAAACTGTTGCAAACGATCCCCTGAAATCTTTTTTGGTCGAAACAGATGGGTTTTTATCATCGGAAACAGAATTAGCCCTTGACGTCTGAACAACTTTTTTTTGAAAAAATGCCTAAACCGCGCGTTCACAAATTTAGCAAAAATCTGACGTTGTGCAATTCACGCAAAAATGGTCCCAAACTGTTGCATACGATCCCCTGAAAGTTTTTTGGTGGAAACTGATGGGTTTTAATCATCGGAAACAGAATTAGCCCTTGACGTCTGAACAACGTTATTTTGAAAAAATCCCTAAGCCGCGCGGTCACAATTTCAGTAAAAATCTGACGTTTTGCAATTAACTCACAAATGGTGCCAAACAGCTCCAAATGATCCCCTGAAAGCTTTTTTGGTGGAAACAGATGGGTTTTTATCATCGGAAACAGAATTAGCCCTCGACATCTGAACAACTTTTTTTAAAAAAATCCCTAAGCCGCGTGGTCACAATTTCAGTAAAAATCTGACGTTTTGCAATTCACTCACAAATGTTGCCAAACTGTTGCAAACGATCCCCTGAAAGCTTTTTTGGTGGAAACAGATGTCTTTTTATCATCGGAAACAGAATTAGCCCTCGATGTCTGAACAACTTTTTTTTCAAAAAATCCCTAAGCCGCGCGGTCACAATTTCAGCAAAAATCTGACGTTTTTCAATTCACTCAAAAATGTTGCCAAACTTCTGCAAACGATCCCCTGAAAGCTTTTTTGGTGGAAACAGAAGGGTTTTTATCATCGGAAACAGAATTAGCCCTCGACATTTGAACAACTTTTTTTTGAAAAAATGCCTAAACCGCGCATTCACAAATTTAACAAAAATCTGACGTTGTGCAATTCACGCAAAAATGTGGCCGAACTTCTGCAAACGATCTTCTGAAAGCTTTTTTGGTGGAAACAGATGGGTATTTGTCATCGGAAACAGAATTAGCCCTTGACGTCTGAACAACGTTTTTTTGAAAAAATCCCTAAGCCGCGCGGTCACAAATTCAGCAAAAATCTGACGTTTTGCAATTCACTCACAAATGTTGCCAAACTTCTGCAAACGATCTTCTGAAAGCTTTTTTGGTGGAAACGGATGGGTTTTTGTCATCGGAAACAGAATTAGCCCTCGACGTCTGAACAACTTTTTTTAAAAAAATCTCTAAGCCGCGCGGTCACAAATTCAGCAAAAATCTGACGTTTTGCAATTCACTCACAAATGGTGCCAAACTGTTGCAAACGATCCCCTGAAATCTTTTTTGGTCGAAACAGATGGGTTTTTATCATCGGAAACAGAATTAGCCATTGACGTCTGAACAACGTTTTTTTGAAAAAATCCCTAAGCCGCACGGTCACAATTTCAGCAAAAATCTGACGTTTTGCCATTCACTCACAAATGGTCCCAAACTGCTGCAAACGATCTTCTGAAAGCCTTTTTGGTGGAAAAGGATGGGTTTTTATCATCAGAAAAAGAATTAGCCCTCGACGTCTGAACAACTTTTTTTTGAAAAAATGCCTAAACCGCGCGTTCACAAATTTAGCAAAAATCTGACGTTGTGCAATTCACGCAAAAATGGTGCCAAACTGCTGCAAACGATCCCCTGAAAGTTTTTTGGTGGAAACTGATGGGTTTTAATCATCGGAAACAGAATTAGCCCTTGACGTCTGAACAACGTTATTTTGAAAAAATCCCTAAGCCGCGCGGTCACAATTTCAGTAAAAATCTGACGTTTTGCAATTAACTCACAAATTGTGCCAAACAGCTCCAAACTATCCCCTGAAAGCTTTTTTGGTGGAAACAAATGGGTTTTTATCATCGGAAACAGAATTAGCCCTCGACGTCTGAACAACTTTTTTTTTGAAAAAATCCCTAAGCCGCGCGGTCACAATTTCAGCAAAAATCTGACGTTTTGCAATTCACTCAAAAATGTTGCCAAACTTCTGCAAACGATCCCCTGAAAGCTTTTTTGGTGGAAACAGATGGGTTTTTATCATCGGAAACAGAATTAGCCCTCGACATCTGAACAACTTTTTTTAAAAAAAATCCCTAAGCCGCGTGGTCACAATTTCAGTAAAAATCTGACGTTTTGCAATTCACTCACAAATGTTGCCAAACTGTTGCAAACGATCCCCTGAAAGCTTTTTTGGTGGAAACAGATGTCTTTTTATCATCGGAAAGAGAATTAGCCCTCGATGTCTGAACAACTTTTTTTTCAAAAAATCCCTAAGGCGCGCGGTCACAATTTCAGCAAAAATCTGACGTTTTTCAATTCACTCAAAAATGTTGCCAAACTTCTGCAAACGATCCCCTGAAAGCTTTTTTGGTGGAAACAGAAGGGTTTTTATCATCGGAAACAGAATTAGCCCTCGACATTTGAACAACGTTTTTTTGAAAAAATCCCTAAGCCGCGCGGTCACAAATTCAGCAAAAATCTGACGTTTTGCAATTCACTCACAAATGTTGCCAAACTTCTGCAAACGATCTTCTGAAAGCTTTTTTGGTGGAAACGGATGGGTTTTTGTCATCGGAAACAGAATTAGCCCTCGACGTCTGAACAACTTTTTTTAAAAAAATCTCTAAGCCGCGCGGTCACAAATTCAGCAAAAATCTGACGTTTTGCAATTCACTCACAAATGGTGCCAAACTGTTGCAAACGATCCCCTGAAATCTTTTTTGGTCGAAACAGATGGGTTTTTATCATCGGAAACAGAATTAGCCATTGACGTCTGAACAACGTTTTTTTGAAAAAATCCCTAAGCCGCACGGTCACAATTTCAGCAAAAATCTGACGTTTTGCCATTCACTCACAAATGGTCCCAAACTGCTGCAAACGATCTTCTGAAAGCCTTTTTGGTGGAAAAGGATGGGTTTTTATCATCAGAAAAAGAATTAGCCCTCGACGTCTGAACAACTTTTTTTTGAAAAAATGCCTAAACCGCGCGTTCACAAATTTAGCAAAAATCTGACGTTGTGCAATTCACGCAAAAATGGTGCCAAACTGCTGCAAACGATCCCCTGAAAGTTTTTTGGTGGAAACTGATGGGTTTTAATCATCGGAAACAGAATTAGCCCTTGACGTCTGAACAACGTTATTTTGAAAAAATCCCTAAGCCGCGCGGTCACAATTTCAGTAAAAATCTGACGTTTTGCAATTAACTCACAAATGGTGCCATACAGCTCCAAACTATCCCCTGAAAGCTTTTTTGGTGGAAACAAATGGGTTTTTATCATCGGAAACAGAATTAGCCCTCGACGTCTGAACAACTTTTTTTTTGAAAAAATCCCTAAGCCGCGCGGTCACAATTTCAGCAAAAATCTGACGTTTTGCAATTCACTCAAAAATGTTGCCAAACTTCTGCAAACGATCCCCTGAAAGCTTTTTTGGTGGAAACAGATGGGTTTTTATCATCGGAAACAGAATTAGCCCTCGACATCTGAACAACTTTTTTTTAAAAAAATCCCTAAGCCGCGCGGTCACAATTTCAGTAAAAATCTGACGTTTTGCAATTCACTCACAAATGTTGCCAAACTGTTGCAAACGATCCCCTGAAAGCTTTTTTGGTGGAAACAGATGTCTTTTTATCATCGGAAAGAGAATTAGCCCTCGATGTCTGAACAACTTATTTTTCAAAAAATCCCTAAGCCGCGTGGTCACAATTTCAGTAAAAATCTGACGTTTTGCAATTCACTCACAAATGTTGCCAAACTGTTGCAAACGATCCCCTGAAAGCTTTTTTGGTGGAAACAGATGTCTTTTTATCATCGGAAAGAGAATTAGCCCTCGATGTCTGAACAACTTTTTTTTCAAAAAATCCCTAAGGCGCGCGGTCACAATTTCAGCAAAAATCTGACGTTTTTCAATTCACTCAAAAATGTTGCCAAACTTCTGCAAACGATCCCCTGAAAGCTTTTTTGGTGGAAACAGATGGGTTTTTATCATCGGAAACAGAATTAGCCCTCGACATTTGAACAACGTTTTTTTGAAAAAATCCCTAAGCCGCGCGGTCACAAATTCAGCAAAAATCTGACGTTTTGCAATTCACTCACAAATGGTGCCAAACTTCTGAAAACGATCCCCTGAAAGCTTTTTTGGTGGAAACAGAAGGGTTTTTATCATCGGAAACAGAATTAGCCCTCGACATTTGAACAACTTTTTTTTGAAAAAATGCCTATACCGCGCATTCACAAATTTAACAAAAATCTGACGTTGTGCAATTCACGCAAAAATGTGGCCGAACTTCTGCAAACGATCTTCTGAAAGCTTTTTTGGTGGAAACAGATGGGTATTTGTCATCGGAAACAGAATTAGCCCTTGACGTCTGAACAACGTTTTTTTGAAAAAATCCCTAAGCCGCGCGGTCACAAATTCAGCAAAAATCTGACGTTTTGCAATTCACTCACAAATGTTGCCAAACTTC
This sequence comes from Podarcis gaigeae, assembly GCF_964106915.1. NCBI lineage: Eukaryota > Metazoa > Chordata > Lepidosauria > Squamata > Lacertidae > Podarcis > Podarcis gaigeae. Next base: position 12,852,478 of record NC_139677.1, on the reverse strand, counting down.
TGCAAACGATCTTCTGAAAGCTTTTTTGGTGGAAACGGATGGGTTTTTGTCATCGGAAACAGAATTAGCCCTCGACGTCTGAACAACTTTTTTTTAAAAAATCTCTAAGCCGCGCGGTCACAAATTCAGCAAAAATCTGACGTTTTGCAATTCACTCACAAATGGTGCCAAACTGTTGCAAACGATCCCCTGAAATCTTTTTTGGTCGAAACAGATGGGTTTTTATCATCGGAAACAGAATTAGCCATTGACGTCTGAACAACGTTTTTTTGAAAAAATCCCTAAGCCGCACGGTCACAATTTCAGCAAAAATCTGACGTTTTGCCATTCACTCACAAATGGTCCCAAACTGCTGCAAACGATCTTCTGAAAGCCTTTTTGGTGGAAAAGGATGGGTTTTTATCATCAGAAAAAGAATTAGCCCTCGACGTCTGAACAACTTTTTTTTGAAAAAATGCCTAAACCGCGCGTTCACAAATTTAGCAAAAATCTGACGTTGTGCAATTCACGCAAAAATGGTGCCAAACTGCTGCAAACGATCCCCTGAAAGTTTTTTGGTGGAAACTGATGGGTTTTAATCATCGGAAACAGAATTAGCCCTTGACGTCTCAACAACGTTATTTTGAAAAAATCCCTAAGCCGCGCGGTCACAATTTCAGTAAAAATCTGACGTTTTGCAATTAACTCACAAATGGTGCCAAACAGCTCCAAACTATCCCCTGAAAGCTTTTTTGATGGAAACAAATGGGTTTTTATCATCGGAAACAGAATTAGCCCTCGACGTCTGAACAACTTTTTTTTTGAAAAAATCCCTAAGCCGCGCGGTCACAATTTCAGCAAAAATCTGACGTTTTGCAATTCACTCAAAAATGTTGCCAAACTTCTGCAAACGATCCCCTGAAAGCTTTTTTGGTGGAAACAGATGGGTTTTTATCATCGGAAACAGAATTAGCCCTCGACATCTGAACAACTTTTTTTTAAAAAAATCCCTAAGACGCGTGGTCACAATTTCAGTAAAAATCTGACGTTTTGCAATTCACTCACAAATGTTGCCAAACTGTTGCAAACGATCCCCTGAAAGCTTTTTTGGTGGAAACAGATGTCTTTTTATCATCGGAAACAGAATTAGCCCTCGATGTCTGAACAACTTTTTTTTCAAAAAATCCCTAAGGCGCGCAGTCACAATTTCAGCAAAAATCTGACGTTTTTCAATTCACTCAAAAATGTTGCCAAACTTCTGCAAACGATCCCCTGAAAGCTTTTTTGGTGGAAACAGAAGGGTTTTTATCATCGGAAACAGAATTAGCCCTCGACATTTGAACAACTTTTTATTGAAAAAATGCCTAAACCGCGCATTCACAAATTTAACAGAAATCTGACGTTGTGCAATTCACGCAAAAATGTGGCCGAACTTCTGCAAACGATCTTCTGAAAGCTTTTTTGGTGGAAACGGATGGGTTTTTGTCATCGGAAACAGAATTAGCCCTCGACGTCTGAACAACTTTTTTTAAAAAAATCCCTAAGCCGCGCGGTCACAAATTCAGCAAAAATCTGACGTTTTGCAATTCACTCACAAATGGTGCCAAACTGTTGCAAACGATCCCCTGAAATCTTTTTTGATGGAAACAGATGGGTTTTTATCATCGGAAACAGAATTAGCCCTTGACGTCTGAACATTTTTTTGAAAAAATCCCTAAGCCGCACGGTCACAATTTCAGCAAAAATCTGACGTTTTGCCATTCACTCACAAATGGTCCCAAACTGCTGCAAACGATCCCCTGAAAGCTTTTTTGTTGGAAACAGAATGGATTTTATCATCGGAAACAGAATTCGCCCTTGACGTCTGAACAACTTTTTTTTGAAAAAATGCCTAAACCGCGCGGTCACAAATTCAGCAAAAATCTGACGTTTTGCAATTCACGCAAAAATGGTGCCAAACAGCTCCAAACGATCCCCTGAAAGCTTTTTTGGTGGAAACAAATGGGTTTTTATCATCGGAAACAGAATTAGCCCTCGACATTTGAACAACTTTTTTTTGAAAAAATGCCATAACCGCGCATTCACAAATTTAGCAAAAATCTGACGTTGTGCAATTCACGCAAAAATGTGGCCGAACTTCTGCAAACGATCTTCTGAAAGCTTTTTTGGTGGAAACGGATGGGTTTTTATCATGGGAAACAGAATTAGCCCTTGACGTCTGAACAACATTTTTTTGAAAAAATCCCTAAGCCGCACGGTCACAATTTCAGCAAAAATCTGACGTTTTGCCATTCACTCACAAATGATCCCAAACTGCTGAAAACGATCTTCTGAAAGCCTTTTTGGTGGAAAAGGATGGGTTTTTATCATCGGAAAAAGAATTAGCCCTCGACGTCTGAACAACTTTTTTTTGAAAAAATGCCTAAACCGCGCGTTCACAAATTTAGCAAAAATCTGACGTTGTGCAATTCACGCAAAAATGGTGCCAAACTGCTGCAAACGATCCCCTGAAAGTTTTTTGGTGGAAACTGATGGGTTTTAATCATCGGAAACAGAATTAGCCCTTGACGTCTGAACAACGTTATTTTGAAAAAATCCCTAAGCCGCGCGGTCACAATTTCAGTAAAAATCTGACGTTTTGCAATTAACTCACAAATGGTGCCAAACAGCTCCAAACGATCCCCTGAAAGCTTTTTTGGTGGAAACAAATGGGTTTTTATCATCGGAAACAGAATTAGCCCTCGACGTCTGAACAACTTTTTTTTTGAAAAAATCCCTAAGCCGCGCGGTCACAATTTCAGCAAAAATCTGACGTTTTGCAATTCACTCAAAAATGTTGCCAAACTGTTGCAAACGATCCCCTGAAAGCTTTTTTGGTGGAAACGGATGGGTTTTTATCATCGGAAACAGAATTAGCCCTCGACATCTGAACAACGTTTTTTTCAAAAAATCCCTAAGCCGCGCGGTCACAAATTCAGCAAAAATCTGACGTTTTGCAATTCACTCACAAATGGTCCCAAACTGCTGAAAACGATCTTCTGAAACCTTTTTGGTGGAAAAGGATTGGTTTTTATCATCGGAAAAAGAATTAGCCCTCGACGTCTGATCAACTTTTTTTTGAAAAAATGCCTAAACCGCGCATTCACAAATTTAGCAAAAATCTGACGTTGTGCAATTCACGCAAAAATGGTGCCAAACTGCTGCAAACGATCTTCTGAAACCTTTTTTGGTGGAAACGGATGGGTTTTTATCATCGGAAAAAGAATTAGCCCTTGACGTCTGAACAACGTTTTTTTGAAAAAATCCCTAAGCCGCGCGGTCACAAATTCAGCAAAAATCTGACATTTTGCAATTCACTCACAAATGTTGCCAATCTGTTGCAAACGATCCCCTGAAAGCTTTTTTGTTGGAAAGAGAAGGGCTTTTATCATCGGAAACAGAATTCGCCCTTGACGTCTGAACAACTTTTTTTTAAAAAATCCCTAAACCGCGCATTCACAAATTTAGCAAAAATCTGACATTGTGCAATTCACGCAAAAATGGTGCCAAACTGCTGCAAACGATCCCCTGAAAGTTTTTTGGTGGAAACTGATGGGTTTTAATCATCGGAAACAGAATTAGCCCTTGACGTCTGAACAACGTTTTTTTGAAAAAATCCCTAAGCCGCGCGGTCACAAATTCAGCAAAAATCTGACGTTTTGCAATTCACTCACAAATGGTGCCAAACTGCTGCAAACGGTCTTCTGAAAGCTTTTTTGCTGGAAAAGGATGGGTTTTTATCATCGGAAAAAGAATTAGCCCTTGACGTCTGAACAACGTTTTTTTGAAAAAATCCCTAAGCCGCGCGGTCACAAATTCAGCAAAAATCTGACATTTTGCAATTCACTCACAAATGTTGCCAATCTGTTGCAAACGATCCCCTGAAAGCTTTTTTGTTGGAAAGAGAAGGGCTTTTATCATCGGAAACAGAATTCGCCCTCGACGTCTGAACAACCTTTTTGGAAAAAATCCCTAAGCCGCACGGTCACAATTTCAGCAAAAATCTGACGTTTTGCCATTCACTTACAAATGTTGCCAAACTGCTGTAAACGATCCCCTGAAAGCTTTTTTGGTGGAAACAGATGTGTTTTTATCATCGGAAACAGAATTAGCCCTCGACGTCTGAACAACTTTTTTTTTCAAAAAATCCCTAAGCCGCGCGGTCACAATTTCAGCAAAAATCCGGCCTTTTTTCCATTCACTCACAAATGTTGCCAAACTGCTGCAAACGATCTTCTGAAAGCTTTTTTGGTGGAAAAGGATGGGTTTTTATCATCGGAAACAGAATTAGCCCTTGACGTCTGAACAACGTTTTTTGGAAAAAATCCCTAAGCCGCGCGGTCACAATTTCAGTAAAAATCTAACGTTTAGCACTTCACTCACAAATGGTGCCAAACAGCTCCAAACGACCCCCTGAAAGCTTTTTTGGTGGAAACAGATGGGTTTTTATCATCGGAAACAGAATTAGCCCTCGACGTCTGAACATCTTTTTTGTTGAAAAAATCCCTAAGCCGCGCGGTCAAAATTTCAGCAAAAATCTGACGTTTTGCAATTCACTCAAAAATGATGCCAAACTGTTGCAAACGATCCCCTGAAAGCTTTTTGGGTGGAAACAGTTGGGTTTTTATCATCGGAAACAGAATTAGTCCTCCACGTCTGAACAACTTTTTTTTGAAAAAATCCCTAAGCCGCGCGGTCACAATTTCAGTAAAAATCTGACGTATTGCAATTCACTCACAAATGTTGACAAACTGTTGCAAACGATCCCCTGAAAGCTTTTTTGGTGGAAAGAGAAGGGCTTTTATCATCGGAAACAGAATTCGCCCTCGACGTCTGAACAACTTTTTTTTTCAAAAAATCCCAAAGCCGCGTGGTCACAATTTCAGCAAAAATCTGACGTTTTGCCATTCACTCACAAATCTTGCCAAACTGCTGCAAACGATCTTCTGAAAGCCTTTTTGGTAGAAAAGGATGGGTTTTTATCATCGGAAAAAGAATTAGCCCTCGACGTCTGAAAAACTTTTTTTTGAAAAAATACCTAAACCGCGCGGTCACAAATTCAGCAAAAATCTGACGTTTTGCAATTCACGCAAAAATGGTGCCAAACAGCTCCAAACGATCCCCTGAAAGCTTTTTTGGTGGAAACAGATGGGTTTTTATCATCGGAAACAGAATTAGCCCTCGACGTCTGAACATCTTTTTTTTTGAAAAAACCCCTAAGCCGCGCGGTCAAAATTTCAGCAAAAATCTGACGTTTTGCAATTCACTCAAAAATGATGCCAAACTGTTGCAAACGATCCCCTGAAAGCTTTTTGTGTGGAAACAGATGGCTTTTTATCATCGGAAACAGAATTAGTCCTCCACGTCTGAACAACTTTTTTTTGAAAAAATCCCTAAGCCGCGCGGTCACAATTTCAGTAAAAATCTGACGTATTGCAATTCACTCACAAATGTTGCCAATCTGTTGCAAACGATCCCCTGAAAGCTTTTTTGTTGGAAAGAGAAGGGCTTTTATCATCGGAAACAGAATTCGCCCTTGACGTCTGAACAACTTTTTTTAAAAAAATCCCTAAACCGCGCATTCACAAATTTAGCAAAAATCTGACGTTGTGCAATTCACGCAAAAATGGTGCCAAACTGCTGCAAACGATCCCCTGAAAGTTTTTTGGTGGAAACTGATGGGTTTTAATCATCGGAAACAGAATTAGCCCTTGACGTCTGAACGTTTTTTTGAAAAAATCCCTAAGCCGCGCGGTCACAAATTCAGCAAAAATCTGACGTTTTGCAATTCACTCACAAATGGTGCCAAACTGCTGCAAACGATCTTCTGAAAGCTTTTTTGCTGGAAAAGGATGGGTTTTAATCATCGGAAACAGAATTAGCCCTTGACGTCTGAACGTTTTTTTGAAAAAATCCCTAAGCCGCGCGGTCACAAATTCAGCAAAAATCTGACGTTTTGCAATTCACTCACAAATGTTGCCAATCTGTTGCAAACGATCCCCTGAAAGCTTTTTTGTTGGAAAGAGAAGGGCTTTTATCATCGGAAACAGAATTCGCCCTCGACGTCTGAACAACTTTTTTTGAAAAAATCCCTAAGCCGCACGGTCACAATTTCAGCAAAAATCTGACGTTTTGCCATTCACTTACAAATGTTGCCAAACTGCTGTAAACGATCCCCTGAAAGCTTTTTTGGTGGAAACAGATGTGTTTTTATCATCGGAAACAGAATTAGCCCTCGACGTCTGAACACCTTTTTTTTTCAAAAAATCCCTAAGCCGCGCGGTCACAATTTCAGCAAAAATCCGGGGTTTTTTCCATTCACTCACAAATGTTGCCAAACTGCTGCAAACGATCTTCTGAAAGCTTTTTTGGTGGAAAAGGATGGGTTTTTATCATCGGAAACAGAATTAGCCCTTGACGTCTGAACAACGTTTTTTGGAAAAAATCCCTAAGCCGCGCGGTCACAATTTCAGTAAAAATCTGACGTTTTGCAATTCACTCACAAATGGTGCCAAACTGTTGCAAATGATCCCCTGAAAGTTTTTTTGGTGGAAACAGGTGTGTTTTTATCATCGGAAACAGAATTAGCCCTCGACGTCTGAACAACTTTTTTTTTCAAAAAATCCCTAAGCCGCGTGGTCACAATTTCAGCAAAAATCTGACGTTTTGCCATTCACTCACAAATCTTGCCAAACTGCTGCAAACGATCTTCTGAAAGCCTTTTTGGTGGAAAAGGATGGGTTTTTATCATCGGAAAAAGAATTAGCCCTCGACGTCTGAAAAACTTTTTTTTGAAAAAATACCTAATCCGCGCGGTCACAAATTCAGCAAAAATCTGACGTTTTTCAATTCACGCAAAAATGGTGCCAAACACCTCCAAACGATCCCCTGAAAGCTTTTTTGGTGGAAACAGATGGGTTTTTATCATCGGAAACAGAATTAGCCCTCGACGTCTGAACATCTTTTTTTTTGAAAAAATCCCTAAGCCGCGCGGTCAAAATTTCAGCAAAAATCTGACGTTTTGCAATTCACTCAAAAATGATGCCAAACTGTTGCAAACGATCCCCTGAAAGCTTTTTGGGTGGAAACAGATGGGTTTTTATCATCGGAAACAGAATTAGTCCTCCACGTCTGAACAACTTTTTTTTGAAAAAATCCCTAAGCCGCGCGGTCACAATTTCAGTAAAAATCTGACGTTTTGCAATTCACTCACAAATGTTGACAAACTGTTGCAAACGATCCCCTGAAAGCTTTTTTGGTGGAAACAGATGTCTTTTTATCATCGGAAACAGAATTAGCCCTCGACGTCTGAACAACTTTTTTTTCAAAAAATCCCTAAGACGCGCGGTCACAATTTCAGCAAAAATCTGACGTTTTGCCATTCACTCACAAATGTTGCCAATCTGTTGCAAACGATCCCCTGAAAGCTTTTTTGTTGGAAACAGAAGGGCTTTTATCATCGGAAACAGAATTCGCCCTCGAAGTCTGAACAACTTTTTTTTCAAAAAATCCCTAAGCCGCGCGCGGTCACAAATTCAGCAAAAATCTGACGTTTTGCAATTCACTCACAAATGGTGCCAAACTGCTGCAAACGATCTTCTGAAAGCTTTTTTGGTGGAAAAGGATGGGTTTTTATCATCGGAAACAGAATTAGCCCTTGACGTCTGAACAACTTTTTTTTTCAAAAAATCCCTAAGCCGCGTGGTCACAATTTCAGCAAAAATCTGACGTTTTGCCATTCACTCACAAATCTTGCCAAACTGCTGCAAACGATCTTCTGAAAGCCTTTTTGGTGGAAAAGGATGGGTTTTTATCATCGGAAAAAGAATTAGCCCTCGACGTCTGAAAAACTTTTTTTTGAAAAAATACCTAAACCGCGCGGTCACAAATTCAGCAAAAATCTGACGTTTTGCAATTCACGCAAAAATGGTGCCAAACAGCTCCAAACGATCCCCTGAAAGCTTTTTTGGTGGAAACAGATGGGTTTTTATCATCGGAAACAGAATTAGCCCTCGACGTCTGAACATCTTTTTTTTTGAAAAAATCCCTAAGCCGCGCGGTCAAAATTTCAGCAAAAATCTGACGTTTTGCAATTCACTCAAAAATGATGCCAAACTGTTGCAAACGATCCCCTGAAAGCTTTTTGGGTGGAAACAGATGGGTTTTTATCATCGGAAACAGAATTATTCCTCCACGTCTGAACAACTTTTTTTTGAAAAAATCCCTAAGCCGCGCGGTCACAATTTCAGTAAAAATCTGACGTATTGCAATTCACTCACAAATGTTGACAAACTGTTGCAAACGATCCCCTGAAAGCTTTTTTGGTGGAAACAGATGTCTTTTTATCATCGGAAACAGAATTAGCCCTCGACGTCTGAACAACTTTTTTTTCAAAAAATCCCTAAGACGCGCGGTCACAATTTCAGCAAAAATCTGACGTTTTGCCATTCACTCACAAATGTTGCCAATCTGTTGCAAACGATCCCCTGAAAGCTTTTTTGTTGGAAACAGAAGGGCTTTTATCATCGGAAACAGAATTCGCCCTCGAAGTCTGAACAACTTTTTTTTCAAAAAATCCCTAAGCCGCGCGCGGTCACAAATTCAGCAAAAATCTGACGTTTTGCAATTCACTCA
>NC_139677.1:12685915-12843626 GCF_964106915.1 Podarcis gaigeae | reverse complement strand
AGGCCTAGACAGCATCTTGAGAAGTAGATACGTCCCCTTGCCAACAAAGGTCCGTATAGTTAAAGCCATGGTTTTCCCAGTAGTGATGTATGGAAGTGAGAGCTGGACCATAATGAAGGCTGATCGCCGAAGAATTGATGCTTTTGAATTCTGGTGCTGGAGGAGACTCTTGAGAGTCCCATGGACTGCAAGAAGATCAAACGCATCCATTCTTAAGGAAATCAGCCCTGAGTGCTCACTGGAAGGACAGATCGTGAAGCTGAGGCTCCTGTACTTTGGCCACCTCATGAGAAGAGAAGACTCCCTGGAGAAGACACTGATGCTGGGAAAGATGGAGGGCACAAGGAGAAGGGGGCGACAGAGGACGAGATGGTTGGATAGTGTTTTCGAGGTTACCAGCATGAGTTTGACCAAACTGCGGGAGGTAGTGGAGGACAGAGGTGCCTGGCGTGCTCTGGTCCATGGGGTCACGAAGAGTCGGACACGACTAAACGACTAAACAACAACAACCTAGGGAAGTTTTTTAATGTTTTTTTTTTTTATAATAATTTTTATTAAGGTTTTCCAAATTAAAACAAATCAAAACAAATTAGATCCAATCTATAAACTTTTTGCCAATAACTAGGACTTCCCCTCCCTACCCCCTCTTGTGTTCCAAATCTTCCAAATAAGCAATTAAATTCAACAAGTTCTTATCCCCAAATTACACTCTACATCAATAACCCAATTTATCCAAATTCTCATCCCCTAAGATCGATCTATACCCTTCCCCGAGTTTCCCCCTTTCAAACATAATACAGATGGAAATAAGATAGATATAAATAATAATTTTACAGCCTTTGGATTCCAATTTTCCCTCCCCTTTTTCCCCTTTGCGTTTCACCTATCTCTCCACTTCTAATATCTCCCTGGAGATCCCACATCACACTATGTCCCTCCAGTTCTTTGCCAGTCTTTAATTACGGATGTCCAATCGTAGAAGGAGTCTATGAAATAAGGGCCCATTTCTTCTATCCAGGTTTTTATATCCAGGAGTAAAAACTCCAATTTTGTATCCATAAGCTTGTCAAACCTGAATATCCCAAATGTTCCCCCAGTTCTGTCCAGTTCTTGTTATTTCCTTGTTCTTGTCCATCATTCTCCTCCTTTTTATTTCTCTGTTCTCCCACAGAAATGTTCTTTTTCCAAAAGTTTCTAGTGCCTCTGCAGAGGTTTGTTATTCATGGAGCAAAGCATTGCATCATGTTCCTTTCATTTTTCAACAAATAGTTCCATTGTTTCCTGTAGTATGTAGACCTCTGTAGACAAAATAATGTTCCATTCCTGCAGTTTCCCAGGAGATTAAAAGTTCCATTCAACTGTTCAGATTTCCTGTGAAAAACACATGCAATATCCCTCGGCTCCTCTAGGTGGATTGCAGTAACAAAGTTCCCTTCCAGAATCACATCCACCAGACCAAGTAGCTTGTTGACCAATACTTAAAACAGTTTGTATTCAATTTATAACAAATATAACCGGCAAAGTCCTCATAACAAAGTCTCTATTTTAATCTTCCTTTTTGACAGCTCTTTGACAGCTGTCAAAACCTCCGTCACTTTTCTCCAGGCAGTTTCACGAATCGCTCCAGGGATTCCGGGGGGGTTGCTTTTTTTAAAACAATTCCACTTTTCTCCTCCAGCTCAATCTTATAATTTTCCCTCGCGAAGTTGCTGATTCGGCCAGATAAGGTTACACTCGATCTTAGTTGTCCGGTCCTTTGTTTTGGCTCTTCTACAATTTAGGGGTGGGCTGACTTCCTTTTTTCCACCTCCCCCGTTCGCTCCGAATTTTAAAAATTTATCCCCTTTTTTTAGTCCATGTTCCAATTACTCACGGGTTCTTCTTTGGAGCCGAATTTTCAATAAAAGAAGTCAGCGCTCTCCGCCGGATGGTATGCGGCTGCGCTCGGCAGGGATAGCAGAGAACTCAAAGCACCACGCTTCTCCCCGGCACCCGATCCGTAGCCTTTAAAAAGGCTCCTTCACGAGTCGGGAGAGCGCTAACGGTGCCAGCCGAGTCTCTGTCCACGGCCTCAATCTGGCCGTGGTTTTTGAGGGTCCCCGCGTCGCCGGTGCGGTAGGACCCAGCCCCTGCCGAGCCGGCTCCCTCCGGAGCTCGGAGGGAACCCGCCATTCGGCGATGGCGCCGACCCGGAAGTCCTCGGAAGTTTTTTAATGTTTACTGTTTTATTACCTTTTTATATGTTTTGGAAGCCGCCCAGAGTGGCTAGAGCAACCCAGGCAGATGGATGTGGTATAAATACAGTGGTACCTCGGGTTACATATGCTTCAGGTTACATATGCTTCAGGTTACAGATGCTTCAGGTTACAGACTCCGCTAACCCAGAAATAGTGCTTCAGGTTAAGAAATTTGCTTCTGAGAACAGAAATCGTGATCCGGCGGCGCGGCAACAGCAGGAGGCCCCATTAGCTAAAGTGGTGCTTCAGGTTAAGAACAGTTTCAGTTTAAGAACGGACCTCCGGAACGAATTAAGTACTTAACCTGAGGTATCACTGTAGTAAAATTGTTGTTACAGAACAGGGCACCCCTATTTTCATCGGAGAAATGTTGGAGGGTATGCTTTTGTCCTCACCTCAGTTTTCACTACGGGCTCCTCACACAGCTCCTGACTCACGACAGTGTGTTGCCCATAGCTCAGTTCTGACTAAAGGATTTTATGCAGCCAATGCTGGCGGGGACCTTTTGGGACCCAAGATATCCAACGCCACTACATTCTGTTGTACATTTTAACATAATAGTGTAAACAGGGATCAACATACAAACACTGAGAAGCCATTCCCCCCGCCCCACTACTTTATATGGAAACAACTGGAAAAACCTCTGTGATTGAGGCTATCAACAAGGCGCCTTTTTGTACAACGAACACTTCTGAGGTCATTCTTACTACTGCTTTACTACTACTTTACTACCACTTTACTACTACTTTACTACTACTTTACTACCACTTTACTACTACTTTACTATCACTTTACTACTACTTTCCTACTACTTTACTACAACTTTACTACTACTTTACTACCACTTTACTACCACTTTACTACCACTTTACTACTACTTTCCTACTGCTTTACTACAATTTTACTACTGCTTTACTACCGCTTTACTATTACTTTACTACCATTTTACTACTACCTTACTACTGCTTTACTATTACTTTACTACCATTTTACTACTACCTTACTACTGCTTTACTACCATTTAACTACTATTTTTCTACAATTTTACTACAACTTTGCTACTACTTTAAAGTTCTTTTACTGCTATTCCACCACTTTACTATTGGACCATTTTACTACCGCTTTGCTACTTCTTTACTACTATCTTACTGCTGTTTCACTACTGCCTTACTACCATTTTACTACTATTTTACTACTGCGTTACTACTACTTTACTGCTATTTTACTGCTACTATTCCACCACTTTACTATTGTTTTACCATTACTTAACAGCTACTTCCCTACTGGTTTACTATTGCTTTACTACCACTTTACTTCCACTTTACTACTGCTACTTTATTACTTATACTACTTTACTATTTATACCCCTATTTATACAGTAGACCTTCCTGAACAATGGCATGCCTGTCTATAGTAACAAATAGTATTGTTACTATATTGTTACGACAACTTAACCTGCTTTACTAATGCGTGACAAAGCTGCATTTGGTGAGCCAGCGCAACACACGGAAACGCCGTTTACCTTCCCGCCAGTAAGCGGTCCCTATTTATCTACTTGCACCCGGGGTTGCTTTCGAACTGCTAGGTTGGCAGGCGCTGGGACCAAGCAACAGGAGCGCCCCCAGCCGCGTGGATTCGAACCGCTGACCTTTTGTTCGGCAGGCCCTAGGAGCTGAGGCTTTTACCCACAGCGCCACCCGCATCCCTACGCCAACGTAACTGGAAGAAAAATATTTTTTTGAAAAAATCCCTAAGCCCCGGGGTCACAATTTGATCAAAAATCTGACTTTCAACCATTCACTCAAAAATGGTGCCAAATGGTTGCAAATGCTCCCTTGAGAGGTATGGCGGTCGAAACAGAAGGCTTTTTATGAAAGGAAAAGAAATCAGCCCTCGACAACTTAACCTGCTTCACTACTACTTTACTACCACTTTACTACTACTTTACTACAATTTTTCTACTACTTGACTTCCATTTTACTACTGCTTTACTACCGTTTTACTACTGCTTTACTACCGCTTTACTATTACTTTACTACCATTTTATTACTACCTTACTACTGCTTTACTACCATTTTACTACTATTTTTCTACAATTTTACTACTACTTTAAAGCTATTTTACTGCTATTCCACCACTTTACTATTGGACCATTTTACTACCGCTTTACTACTTCTTTACTACGATCTTACTGCTGTTTCACTACTGCCTTACTACGATTTTACTACTATTTTACTACTACGTTACTACTACTTTACTGCTATTTTACTGCTACTATTCCACCACTTTACTATTGTTTTACCATTACTTAACAGCTACTTCCCTACTGGTTTACTATTGCTTTACTACCACTTTACTTCCACTTTACTACTATTGCTTTCTGCAGCCACTGCTGGCGGGGACCTTTTGGGACCCAAAATATCCAACGCCACTAAATTCTGGTGTACTTTTTAACATAATAGTGTAAACAGGGATCAAAATACAAACACTGAGAAGCCATTCCCCCCCCGCCCCACTACTTTATATGGAAACAACTGGAAATCCTCTGTGATTGAGGCTATCAACATGGCGCCTTTTTGTACAACGAACACTTCTGAGGTCATTCTTTCTACTGCTTTACTACTACTTTACTACCACTTTACTACCACTTTACTACTACTTTACTATCACTTTACTACTACTTTACTACTACTTTACTATTGCTTTATTACTGCTTTACTACTACTTTAGTACTGCTTTACTACAGCTTTACTACTACTTTACTACCACTTTACTACCACTTTACTACTACTTTACTACTACTTTACTATCACTTTACTACTACTTTACTACTGCTTTAATACAATTTTACTACTGCTTTACTACCGCTTTACTATTACTTTACTACCATTTTACTACTACCTTACTACTGCTTTACTTCCATTTAACTACTTTTTTTCTACAATTTTACTACAACTTTGCTACTACTTTAAAGTTCTTTTACTGCTATTCCACCACTTTACTATTGGACCATTTAAATACCACTTTACTACTTCTTTACTATCTTACTGCTGTTTCACTACTGCCTTACTACCATTTTACTACTATTTTACTACTGCGTTACTACTACTTTACTGCTATTTTACTGCTACTATTCCACCACTTTACTATTGTTTTACCATTACTTAACAGCTACTTCCCTACTGGTTTACTATTGCTTTACTACCACTTTACTTCCACTTTCCTACTGCTACTTTATTACTTATACTACTTTACTATTTATACCCCTATTTATACAGTAGACCTTCCTGAACAATGGCATGCCTGTCTATAGTAACAAATAGTATTGTTCCTATAATATAGTATTTGTACTATAGTAACAAATAGTATTGTTACTATATTGTTACGACAACTTAACCTGCTTTACTAATGCGTGACAAAGCTGCATTTGGTGAGCCAGCGCAGCACACGGGAACGCCGTTTACCTTCCCGCCAGTAAGCGGTCCCTATTTATCTACTTGCACCCGGGGTTGCTTTCGAACTGCTAGGTTGGCAGGCGCTGGGACCAAGCAACAGGAGCGCACCCAGCTGTGTGGATTCGAACCGCCGACCTTTTGATCGGCAGGCCCTAGGCGCTGAGGCTTTTACCCACATCGCCACCCGCATCCCTACGCCAACTTAACCGGCAGAAAAATATTTTTTTGAAAAAATCCCTATGCCCCGGGGTCACAATTTCATTCAAAAATCTGACTTTCAACCATTCACTCTAAAATGGTGCCAAACGGTTGCAAATGCTCCCTTGAGAGGTTTGGCGGTCGAAACAGAAGGCTTTTTATGAAAGGAAAAGAAATCAGCCCTCGACAACTTAACCTGCTTTACTACTACTTTACTACCACTTTACTACTACTTTACTACCACTTTACTACTACTTTACTACAATTTTCTACTACTTTACTACCATTTTACTACTGCTTTACTACCGTTTTACTACTGCTTTACTACCGCTTTACTACTACTTTACTACCATTTTACTACTACCTTACTACTGTTTTACTACCATTTAACTACTATTTTTCTACAATTTTACTACTGCTTTACTACTACTTTAAAGCTATTTTACTGCTATTCCACCACTTTACTATTGGACCATTTTACTACCGCTTTACTACTTCTTTACTACTATCTTACTGCTGTTTCACTACTGCCTTACTACCATTTTACTACTATTTAACTACTGTGTTACTACTACTTTACTGCTATTTTACTGCTACTATTCCACCACTTTACTATTGTTTTACCATTACTTAACTGCTACTTCCCTACTGGTTTACTATTGCTTTACTACCACTTTACTTCCACTTTACTACTTCTACTTTATTACTTATACTACTTTCCTATTTATACCCCTATTTATACAGTAGACCTTCCTGAACAATGGCATGCCTGTCTATAGTAACAAATAGTATTGTTACTATTTTATTAATTGTATATACTGCCCTTCATCCGTAGATTTAAGGTTGGTTTACAACTTAAAAATGCAAGGTAAAAAACACAAAATACACAATAAAAACAAGAACAAGAACAAACCAATAAGCCTCCTCCCTCAACCTCTCCTTTGGCTTGTCCTTCACTCATGACTTCTCTCTTGTTCCTTGATCTTAACTTCCTCACTTTTGCAAACCTTCCAGTTGTCCCTAATTTTGCCGGGACAGTCCCAGATTTATTGAAGCTGTCCTGGTTTCTGATGTTATCCTGCTTTTCCTTAGGACGTCCCTATGTTCATGGGAGAAATGTTGGATGGTATGGAGTTATACATAGAATAGAATGATAGAATGATCTCGATACGAATCCAAGGCAAACCTTTTAACATCACAGTAATCCAAGTTTATGCACCACTACTGATGCTGAAGAAACTGAAACTGACCAATTCTATGAAGACTTACAACACCTTATAGAAGTGACACCAAAGAAGGATGTTCTTCTCATTATAGGGGATTGGAATGCTAAAGTAGGGAGGCAAGAGATAAGAGGAACAACTGGCAAGTTTGGCCTTGGAGATCAAAACGAAGCAGGGCAAAGGCTAATAGAGTTCTGTCAAGAGAACAAGCTGGTCATCACAAACACGCTTTTCCAACAACACGAGAGACGACTCTACACATGGACATCACCAGATGGGCAGCATCGAAATCAGATTGATTATATTCTCTGCAGCCAAAGATGGAGAGGCTCTATACAGTCAGCAAAAACAAGACCTGGAGCTGACTGTGGCTCAGATCATCAGCTTCTTATAGCAAAATTCAAACTTAAACTGAAGAAAGTAGGGAAAACCACTGGGCCGGTAAGATATCATCTATGTCAAATCCCTTATGAATACACAGTGGAAGTGACGAACAGGTTTAAGGATTTAGATTTGGTGGACAGAGTGCCTGAAGAACTATGGATGGAGGCTGGTAACATTGTACAGGAGGCAACAACGGAAACCATCCCAATGAAAAGGAAATGCAAGAAAGCAAAGTGGCTGTCCAACGAGGCCTTACAAACAGCGGAGGAGAGAAGGCAAGCAAAATGCGAGGGAGATAGTGAAAGATACAGGAAACTGAATGCAGATTTCCAAAGAATAGCAAGGAGAGACAAGAAGGCCTTCTTAAACGAGCAATGCAAACAATAGAGGAAAACAACAGAATGGGAAGAACCAGAGATCTGTTCAAGAAAATTGGAGCTATGAAAGGAACATTTCGTACAAAGATTACCATAATAAAGGACAAAAGTGGTAAGGACCTAACAGAAGCAGAAGACATCAAGAAGAGGTGGCAAGAATACACAGAGGAATTATACCAGAAAGATATGGATGTCTCGTACACCCCAGGTAGTGTGGTTGCTGACCTTGAGCCAGACATCCTGGAAAGTGAAGTCAAATGGGCCTCAGAAAGCACTGCAAATAACAAGGCCAGTGGAAGTGATGGTATTCCAGCTGAACTATTTAAAATTTTAAAAGATGATGCTGTTAAGGTGCTACACTCAATATGCCAGCAAATTTGGAAAACTCAGCAGTGGCCAGAAGATTGGAGAAGTTCAGTCTACATCCCAATCCCAAAGAAGGGCAGTGCCAAAGAATGCTCCAACTACCGCACAATTGCACTCATTTCACACGCTAGCAAGGTTATGCTTAAAATTCTACAAGGAAGGCTCAAGCAGTATGTGGATCGAGAACTCCCAGAAGTGCAAGCTGGATTTAGAAGAGGCAGAAGAACCAGAGACCAAATTGCAAACATGCGCTGGATTATGGAGAAAGCTAGAGAGTTCCAGAAAGACATCTACTTCTGCTTCATTGACTACGCAAAAGCCTTTGACTGTGTCGACCACAGCAAACTATGGCAAGTTCTAAAGAAATGGGAGTGCCTGATCACCTCATCTGTCTCCCGAGAAATCTCTATGTGGGACAAGAAGCTACAGTTAGAACTGGATATGGAACAACTGATTGGTTCAAAATTGGAAAAGGAGTACGACAAGGCTGTATTTTGTCTCCCTGCTTATTTAATTTATGTTGTGACGTGGGGTTTGTGATTTCAGCTCTCTTGACATAATATGCTGGAGACAGTTCTCTAGTAACACTTCTTTCTTAAAGCAAACAAGACTGAGACCTGAGGAGGGGAGAGCTACATTTATAGGGACAGGGAACTAGCTAGAAAGGATACATTTTGGAGGGAACAATATCAGGCAATCACAGTCCTGCCTTTTGGAGGAAACCAATAAGACAGAGGATCCAAATACAGCAGCTAAAATGAACCAATAGTAGCTGTACCCTCTGGAACCAAAAGGCAGTTACTTTACCCTAATGCAAATACAGACAATAATAATACAGATATAAAATCCTTTGACTCAATACACAACAATTTATATGCAGAATGCATCATGCGAAAGGCTGGGCTGGATGAATCCCAAGCTGGAATTAAGATTGCCGGAAGAAATATCAACAACCTCAGATATGCAGATGACACAACCTTGATGGCAGAAAGTGAGGAGGAATTAAAGAACCTTTTAATGAGGGTGAAAGAGGAGAGCGCAAAATATGGTCTGAAGCTCAACATCAAAAAAACAAAGATCATGGCCACTGGTCCCATCACCTCCTGGCAAATAGAAGGGGACGAAATGGAGGCAGTGAGAGATTTTACTTTCTTGGGCTCCATGATCACTGCAGATGGTGACAGCAGCCACATAATTAAAAGACGCCTGCTTCTTGGGAGAAGGGCAATGACAGGCCTAGACAGCATCTTGAGAAGTAGAGACATCCCCTTGCCAACAAAGGTCCGTATAGTTAAAGCCATGGTTTTCCCAGTAGTGATGTATGGAAGTGAGAGCTGGACCATAAAGAAGGCTGATCGCCGAAGAATTGATGCTTTTGAATTCTGGTGCTGGAGGAGACTCTTGAGAGTCCCATGGACTGCAAGAAGATCAAACACATCCATTCTTAAAGAAATCAGCCCTGAGTGCTCACTGGAAGGACAGATCGTGAAGCTGAGGCTCCTGTACTTTGGCCACCTCATGAGAAGAGAAGACTCCCTGGAGAAGACACTGATGCTGGGAAAGATGGAGGGCACAAGGAGAAGGGGGCGACAGAGGACGAGATGGTTGGATAGTGTTTTCGAGGTTACCAGCATGAGTTTGACCAAACTGTGGGAGGTAGTGGAGGACAGAGGTGCCTGGCGTGCTCTGGTCCATGGGGTCACGAAGAGTCGGACACGACTAAACGAGTAAACAACAACAACCTAGGGAAGTTTTTTAATGTTTACTTTTTTATTACCTTTTTATATGTTTTGGAAGCCGCCCAGAGTGGCTAGAGCAACCCAGGCAGATGGATGTGGTATAAATACAGTGGTACCTCGGGTTACATATGGTCCAGGTTACATATGCTTCAGGTTACAGACTCCGGTAACCCAGTAATAGTGCTTCAGGTTAAGAAATTTGCTTCTGAGAACAGAAATCGTGATCCAGCGGTGCGGCAACAGCAGGAGGCCCCATTAGCTAAAGTGGTGCTTCAGGTTAAGAACAGTTTCAGTTTAAGAACGGACCTCCGGAACGAATTAAGTACTTAAGCTGAGGTACCACTGTAGTAAAATTCTTGTTACAGAACAGGGCACCCCTATTTTCATCGGAGAAATGTTGGAGGGTATGCTTTTGTCCTCACCTCAGTTTTGACTACGGGCTCCTCACACAGCTCCTGACTCACGACAGTGTGTTGCCCATAGCTCAGTTCTGACTAAAGGATTTTATGCAGCCACTGCTGGCGGAGACCTTTTGGGACCCAAAATATCCAACGCCACTAAATTCTGGTGTAATTTTAACATAATAGTGTAAACAGGGATCAACATACAAACACTGAGAAGCCATTCCCCCCCCTCTACTTTATATGGAAACAACTGGAAAAACCTCTGTGATTGAGGCTATCAACATGGCGCCTTTTTGTACAACGAACACTTCTGAGGTCATTCTTACTACTGCTTTACTACTACTTTACTACTACTTTACTACCACTTTACTACTACTTTACTATCACTTTACTACTACTTTACTACCACTTTACTACTACTTTACTACCACTTTACTACTGCTTTACTACTACTTTACTACTACTTTACTATCACTTTACTACTACTTTACTACTGCTTTACTACTACTTTACTACTGCTTTACTACAATTTTACTACTGCTTTACTACCGCTTTACTATTCTTTACTACCATTTTACTACTACCTTACTACTGCTTTACTTCCATTTAACTACTATTTTTCTACAATTTTACTACAACTTTACTACTACTTTAAAGTTCTTTTACTGCTATTCCACCACTTTACTATTGGACCATTTAAATACCACTTTACTACTTCTTTACTACTATCTTACTGCTGTTTCACTACTGCCTTACTACCATTTTACTACTATTTTACTAATGCGTTACTACTACTTTACTGCTATTTTACTGCTACTATTCCACCACTTTACTATTGTTTTACCATTACTTAACAGCTACTTCCCTACTGGTTTACTAATGCTTTACTACAACTTTACTTCCACTTTACTGCTGCTACTATTTATACCCCTATTTATACAGTAGACCTTCCTGAACAATGGCATGCCTGTCTATAGTAACAAATAGTATTGTTCCTATAATATAGTATTTGTACTATAGTAACAAATAGTATTGTTACTATATTGTTACGACAACTTAACCTGCTTTACTAATGCGTGACAAAGCTGCATTTGGTGAGCCAGCGCAGCACACGGAAACGCCGTTTACCTTCCCGCCAGTAAGCGGTCCCTATTTATCTACTTGCACCCGGGGTTGCTTTCGAACTGCTAGGTTGGCAGGCTCTGGGACCAAGCAACAGGAGCGCACCCAGCCGTGTGGATTCGAACCGCCGACCTTTTGATCAGCAGGCCCTAGGAGCTGAGGCTTTTACCCACAGCGCCACCCGCATCCCTACGCCAACTTAACCGGCAGAAAAATATTTTTTTGAAAAAATCCGTATGCCCCGGGGTCACAATTTCATTCAAAAATCTGACTTTCAACCATTCACTCCAAAATGGTGCCAAACGGTTGCAAATGCTCCCTTGAGAGGTTTGGCGGTCGAAACAGAAGGCTTTTTATGAAAGGAAAAGAAATCAGCCCTCGACAACTTAACCTGCTTTACTACTACTTTACTACCACTTTACTACTACTTTCCTACCACTTTACTACTACTTTACTACAATTTTCTACTACTTTACTACCATTTTACTACTGCTTTACTACCGTTTTACTACTGCTTTACTACCGCTTTACTACTACTTTACTACCATTTTACTACTACCTTACTACTGCTTTACTACCATTTAACTACTATTTTTCTACAATTTTACTACTGCTTTACTACTACTTTAAAGCTATTTTACTGCTATTCCACCACTTTACTATTGGACCATTTTACTACCGCTTTACTACTTCTTTACTACTATCTTACTGCTGTTTCACTACTGCCTTACTACCATTTTACTACTATTTTACTACTGTGTTACTACTACTTTACTGCTATTTTACTGCTACTATTCCACTACTTTACTATTGTTTTACCATTACTTAACTGCTACTTCCCTACTGGTTTACTATTGCTTTACTACCACTTTACTTCCACTTTACTACTGCTACTTTATTACTTATACTACTTTACTATTTATACCCCTATTTATACAGTAGACCTTCCTGAACAATGGCATGCCTGTCTATAGTAACAAATAGTATTGTTACTATTTTATTAATTGTATATACTGCCCTTCATCCGTAGATTTAAGGTTGGTTTACGACTTAAAAATGCAAGGTAAAAAACACAAAATACACAATAAAAACAAGAACAAACCAATAAGCCTCCTCCCTCAACCTCTCCTTTGGCTTGTCCTTCACTCATGACTTCTTTCTTGTTCCTTGATCTTAACTTCCTCACTTTTGCAAACCTTCCAGTTGTCACTAATTTTGCTGGGACACTCCCAGATTTATTGAAGCTGTCCTGGTTTCTGATGTTATCCTGCTTTTCCTTAGGACGTCCCTATGTTCATGGGAGAAATGTTGGATGGTATGGAGTTATACATAGAATAGAATGATAGAATGATCTCGATACGAATCCAAGGCAGACCTTTTAACATCACAGTAATCCAAGTTTATGCACCAACTACTGGTGCTGAAGAAACTGAAACTGACCAATTCTATGAAGACTTACAACACCTTATAGAAGTGACACCAAAGAAGGATGTTCTTCTCATTATAGGGGATTGGAATGCTAAAGTAGGGAGGCAAGAGATAAGAGGAACAACTGGCAAGTTTGGCCTTGGAGATCAAAACGAAGCAGGGCAAAGGCTAATAGAGTTCTGTCAAGAGAACAAGCTGGTCATCACAAACACGCTTTTCCAACAACACAAGAGACAACTCTACACATGGACATCACCAGATGGGCAGCATCGAAATCAGATTGATTATATTCTCTGCAGCCAAAGATGGAGAGGCTCTATACAGTCAGCAAAAACAAGACCTGGAGCTGACTGTGGCTCAGATCATCAGCTTCTTATAGCAAAATTCAAACTTAAACTGAAGAAAGTAGAGAAAACCACTGGGTCGGTAAGATATCATCTAAGTCAAATCCCTTATGAATACACAGTGGAAGTGACGAACAGGTCTAAGGATTTAGATTTGGTGGACAGAATGCCTGAAGAACTATGGATGGAGGCTGGTAACATTGTACAGGAGGCAACAACGAAAACCATCCCAATGAAAAGGAAATGCAAGAAAGCAAAGTGGCTGTCCAACGAGGCCTTACAAACAGCGGAGGAGAGAAGGCAAGCAAAATGCGAGGGAGATAGTGAAAGATACAGGAAACTGAATGCAGATTTCCAAAGAATAGCAAGGAGAGACAAGAAGGCCTTCTTAAACGAGCAATGCAAACAATAGAGGAAAACAACAGAATGGGAAGAACCAGAGATCTGTTCAAGAAAATTGGAGCTATGAAAGGAACATTTCGTACAAAGATTACCATAATAAAGGACAAAAGTGGTAAGGACCTAACAGAAGCAGAAGACATCAAGAAGAGGTGGCAAGAATACACAGAGGAATTATACCAGAAAGATATGGATGTCTCGTACACCCCAGGTAGTGTGGTTGCTGACCTTGAGCCAGACATCCTGGAAAGTGAAGTCAAATGGGCCTTAGAAAGCACTGCAAATAACAAGGCCAGTGGAAGTGATGGTATTCCAGCTGAACTATTTAAAATTTTAAAAGATGATGCTGTTAAGGTGCTACACTCAATATGCCAGCAAATTTGGAAAACTCAGCAGTGGCCAGAAGATTGGAGAAGATCAGTCTACATCCCAATCCCAAAGAAGGGCAGTGCCAAAGAATGCTCCAACTACCGCACAATTGCACTCATTTCACACGCTAGCAAGGTTATGCTTAAAATTCTACAAGGAAGGCTCAAGCAGTATGTGGATCGAGAACTCCCAGAAGTGCAAGCTGGATTTAGAAGAGGCAGAAGAACCAGAGACCAAATTGCAAACATGCGCTGGATTATGGAGAAAGCTAGAGAGTTCCAGAAAGACATCTACTTCTGCTTCATTGACTACGCAAAAGCCTTTGACTGTGTCGACCACAGCAAACTATGGCAAGTTCTTAAAGAAATGGGAGTGCCTGATCACCTCATCTGTCTCCCGAGAAATCTCTATGTGGGACAAGAAGCTACAGTTAGAACTGGATATGGAACAACTGATTGGTTCAAAATTGGAAAAGGAGTACGACAAGGCTGTATTTTGTCTCCCTGCTTATTTAATTTATGTTGTGACGTGGGGTTTGTGATTTCAGCTCTCTTGACATAATATGCTGGAGACAGTTCTCTAGTAACACTTCTTTATTAAAGCAAACAAGACTGAGACCTGAGGAGGGGAGAGCTACATTTATAGGGACAGGGAACTAGCTAGAAAGGATACATTTTGGAGGGAACAATATCAGGCAATCACAGTCCTGCCTTTTGGAGGAAACCAATAAGACAGAGGATCCAAATACAGCAGCTTAAATGAACCAATAGTAGCTGTACCCTCTGGAACCAAAAGGCAGTTACTTTACCCTAATGCAAATACAGACAATAATAATACAGATATAAAATCCTTTGACTCAATACACAACAATTTATATGCAGAATGCATCATGCGAAAGGCTGGGCTGGATGAATCCCAAGTTGGAATTAAGATTGCCGGAAGAAATATCAACAACCTCAGATATGCAGATGACACAACCTTGATGGCAGAAAGTGAGGAGGAATTAAAGAACCTTTTAATGAGGGTGAAAGAGGAGAGCGCAAAATATGGTCTGAAGCTCAACATCAAAAAAACAAAGATCATGGCCACTGGTCCCATCACCTCCTGGCAAATAGAAGGGGAAGAAATGGAGGCAGTGAGAGATTTTACTTTCTTGGGCTCCACGATCACTGCAGATGGTGACAGCAGCCACAAAATTAAAAGACGCCTGCTTCTTGGGAGAAAGGCAATGACAGGCCTAGACAGCATCTTGAGAAGTAGAGACGTCCCCTTGCCAACAAAGGTCGGTATAGTTAAAGCCATGGTTTTCCCAGTAGTGATGTATGGAAGTGAGAGCTGGACCATAAAGAAGGCTGATCGCCGAAGAATTGATGCTTTTGAATTCTGGTGCTGGAGGAGACTCTTGAGAGTCCCATGGACTGCAAGAAGATCAAACGCATCCATTCTTAAGGAAATCAGCCCTGAGTGCTCACTGGAAGGACAGATCGTGAAGCTGAGGCTCCTGTACTTTGGCCACCTCATGAGAAGAGAAGACTCCCTGGAGAAGACACTGATGCTGGGAAAGATGGAGGGCACAAGGAGAAGGGGGCGACAGAGGACCAGATGGTTGGATAGTGTTTTCGAGGTTACCAGCATGAGTTTGACCAAACTGCGGGAGGTAGTGGAGGACAGAGGTGCCTGGCGTGCTCTGGTCCATGGGGTCACGAACAGTCGGACACGACTAAACGACTAAACAACAACAACCTAGGGAAGTTTTTTAATGTTTACTGTTTTATTACCTTTTTATATGTTTTGGAAGCCACCCAGAGTGGCTAGAGCAACCCAGGCAGATGGATGTGGTATAAATACAGTGGTACCTCGGGTTACATATGCTTGAGGTTACATATGCTTCAGGTTACAGATGCTTCAGGTTACAGACTCCGCTAACCCAGAAATAGTGCTTCAGGTTAAGAAATTTGCTTCTGAGAACAGAAATCGTGATCCGGCGGCGCGGCGACAGCAGGAGGCCCCATTAGCTAAAGTGGTGCTTCAGGTTAAGAACAGTTTCAGTTTAAGAACGGACCTCCGGAACGAATTAAGTACTTAAGCTGAGGTACCACTGTAGTAAAATTCTTGTTACAGAACAGGGCACCCCTATTTTCATCGGAGAAATGTTGGAGGGTATGCTTTTGTCCTCACCTCAGTTTTGACTACGGTCTCCTCACACAGTTCCTGACTCACGACAGTGTGTTGCCCATAGCTCTGTTGTGACTAAAGGATTTTATGCAGCCACTGCTGGCGGGGACCTTTTGGGACCCAAAATATCCAACGCCACTAAATTCTGGTGTACTTTTTAACATAATAGTGTAAACAGGGATCAACATACAAACACTGAGAAGCCATTCCCCCCGCCCCACTACCTTATATGGAAACAACTGGAAAAACCTCTGTGATTGAGGCTATCAACAAGGCGCCTTTTTGTACAACGAACACTTCTGAGGTCATTCTTACTACTGCTTTACTACCACTTTACTACCACTTTACTACTACTTTACTACCACTTTACTACTACTTTACTACTACTTTACTATCACTTTACTACTACTTTACTACCACTTTACTACCACTTTACTACTTCTTTCCTACTGCTTTACTACAATTTTACTACTGCTTTACTACCGCTTTACTATTACTTTACTATCATTTTATTACTACCTTACTACTGCTTTACTACCATTTAACTACTATTTTTCTACAATTTTACTACAACTTTACTACTACTTTAAAGTTCTTTTACTGCTATTCCACCACTTTACTATTGGAGCATTTAAATACCACTTTACTACTTCTTTACTACTATCTTACTGCTGTTTCACTCCTGCCTTACTACCATTTTACTACTATTTTACTACTGCGTTACTACTACTTTACTAATATTTTACTGCTACTATTCCACCACTTTACTATTGTTTTACCATTACTTAACAGCTACTTCCCTACTGGTTTACTATTACTTTACTACCACTTTACTTCCACTTTACTACTGCTACTTTATTACTTATACTACTTTACTATTTATACCCCTATTTATACAGTAGACCTTCCTGAACAATGGCATGCCTGTCTATAGTAACAAATAGTATTGTTCCTATAATATAGTATTTGTACTATAGTAACAAATAGTATTGTTACTATATTGTTACGACAACTTAACCTGCTTTACTAATGCGTGACAAAGCTGCATTTGGTGAGCCAGCGCAGCACACGGAAACGCCGTTTACCTTCCCGCCAGTAAGCAGTCCCTATTTATCTATTTGCACCCGGGGTTGCTTTCGAACTGCTAGGTTGGCAGGCGCTGGGACCAAGCAACAGGAGCGCACCCAGCCGCGTGGATTCGAACCGCCGACCTTTT
Source organism: Podarcis gaigeae (assembly GCF_964106915.1). Lineage (NCBI taxonomy): Eukaryota > Metazoa > Chordata > Lepidosauria > Squamata > Lacertidae > Podarcis > Podarcis gaigeae. The sequence continues at coordinate 12,826,190 of NC_139677.1, read as the reverse complement.
GATCGGCAGGCCCTAGGGGCTGAGGCTTTTACCCACAGCGTCACCCGCATCCCTACGCCAACTTAACCGGCAGAAAAATATTTTTTTGAAAAAATCCCTAAGCCCCGGGGTCACAATTTGATCAATAATCTGACTTTCAAACATTCACTCTAAAATGGTGCCAAACGGTTGCAAATGCTCCCCTGAGAGGTTTGGCGGTCGAAACAGAAGGCTTTTTATCTCAGGAAAAGAATTCAGTCCTTGACAACTTAACCGTCAGAAAAAGATTTTTTTTTGAAAAAATCCCTATGCCCCGGGGTCACAATTTCATTGAAAAATCTGACTTTCGGACATTCAATCAAAAATGGTGCCAAACGGTTGCAAATGCTCCCTTGAGAGGTTTGGCGGTCGAAACAGAAGGCATTTTATGAAAGGAAAAGAAATCAGCCCTCTTAACCTGCTTCACTACTACTTTACTACCACTTTACTACTACTTTACTACCACTTTACTACTACTTTACTACAATTTTTCTACTACTTTACTACCGTTTTACTACTGCTTTACTACCGTTTTACTACTGCTTTACTACCGCTTTACTACTACTTTACTACCATTTTACTACTACCTTACTACTGCTTTACTACCATTTAACTACTATTTTTCTACAGTTTTACTACTGCTTTACTACTACTTTAAAGCTATTTTACTGCTATTCCACCACTTTACTATTGGACCATTTTACTACCGCTTTACTACTTCTTTACTACTATCTTACTGCTGTTTCACTACTGCCTTACTACCATTTTACTACTATTTTACTACTGCGTTACTACTACTTTACTGCTATTTTACTGCTACTATTCCACCACTTTACTATTGTTTTACCATTACTTAACTGCTACTTCCCTACTGGTTTACTATTGCTTTACTACCACTTTACTTCCACTTTACTACTGCTACTTTATTACTTTAACTACTTTCCTATTTAAACCCCTATTTATACAGTAGACCTTCCTGAACAATGGCATGCCTGTCTATAGTAACAAATAGTATTGTTACTATTTTATTAATTGTATATACTGCCCTTCATCCGTAGATTTAAGGTTGGTTTACGACTTAAAAATGCAAGGTAAAAAACACAAAATACACAATAAAAACAAGAACAAGAACAAACCAATAAGCCTCCTCCCTCAACCTCTCCTTTGGCTTGTCCTTCACTCATAACTTCTCTCTTGTTCCTTGATCTTAACTTCCTCACTTTTGCAAACCTTCCAGTTGTCCCTAATTTTGCCGGGACAGTCCCAGATTTATTGAAGCTGTTCTGGTTTCTGATGTTATCCTGCTTTTCCTTAGGACGTCCCTATGTTCATGGGAGAAATGTTGGATGGTATGGAGTTATACATAGAATAGAATGATAGAATGATCTCGATACCAATCCTAGGCAGACCTTTTAACATCACAGTAATCCAAGTTTATGCACCAACTACTGGTGCTGAAGAAACTGAAATTGACCAATTCTATGAAGACTTACAACACCTTATAGAAGTGACACCAAAGAAGGATGTTCTTCTCATTATAGGGGATTGGAATGCTAAAGTAGGGAGGCAAGAGATAAGAGGAACAACTGGCAAGTTTGGCCTTGGAGATCAAAACGAAGCAGGGCAAAGGCTAATAGAGTTCTGTCAAGAGAACAAGCTGGTCATCATCACAAACACGCTTTTCCAACAACACAAGAGACGACTCTACACATGGACATCACCAGATGGGCAGCATCGAAATCAGATTGATTATATTCTCTGCAGCCAAAGATGGAGAGGCTCTATACAGTCAGCAAAAACAAGACCTGGAGCTGACTGTGGCTCAGATCATCAGCTTCTTATAGCAAAATTCAAACTTAAACTGAAGAAAGTAGGGAAAACCATTGGGCCGGTAAGATATCATCTAAGTCAAATCCCTTATGAATACACAGTGGAAGCGACGAACAGGTCTAAGGATTTAGATTTGGTGGACAGAGTGCCTGAAGAACTATGGATGGAGGCTGGTAACATTGTACAGGAGGCAACAACGAAAACCATCCCAATGAAAAGGAAATGCAAGAAAGCAAAGTGGCTGTCCAACGAGGCCTTACAAACAGCGGAGGAGAGAAGGCAAGCAAAATGCGAGGGAGATAGTGAAAGATACAGGAAATTGAATGCAGATTTCCAAAGAACAGCAAGGAGAGACAAGAAGGCCTTCTTAAACGAGCAATGCAAACAACAGAGGAAAACAACAGAATGGGAAGAACCAGAGATCTGTTCAAGAAAATTGGAGCTATGAAAGGAACATTTCGTACAAAGATTACCATAATAAAGGACAAAAGTGGTAAGGACCTAACAGAAGCAGAAGACATCAAGAAGAGGTGGCAAGAATACACAGAGGAATTATACCAGAAAGCTATGGATGTCTCGTACACCCCAGGTAGTGTGGTTGCTGACCTTGAGCCAGACATCCTGGAAAGTGAAGTCAAATGGGCCTCAGAAAGCACCGCAAATAACAAGGCCAGTGGAAGTGATGCTATTCCAGCTGAACTATTTAAAATTTTAAAAGATGATGCTGTTAAGGTGCTACACTCAATATGCCAGCAAATTTGGAAAACTCAGCAGTGGCCAGAAGATTGGAGAAGATCAGTCTACATCCCAATCCCAAAGAAGGGCAGTGCCAAAGAATGCTCCAACTACCGCACAATTGCACTCATTTCACACGCTAGCAAGGTTATGCTTAAAATTCTACAAGGAAGGCTCAAGCAGTATGTGGATCGAGAACTCCCAGAAGTGCAAGCTGGATTTAGAAGAGGCAGAAGAACCAGAGACCAAATTGCAAACATGCGCTGGATTATGGAGAAAGCTAGAGAGTTCCAGAAAGACATCTACTTCTGCTTCATTGACTACGCAAAAGCCTTTGACTGTGTCGACCACAGCAAACTATGGCAAGTTCTTAAAGAAATGGGAGTGCCTGATCACCTCATCTGTCTCCCGAGAAATCTCTATGTGGGACAAGAAGCTACAGTTAGAACTGGATATGGAACAACTGATTGGTTCAAAATTGGAAAAGGAGTACGACAAGGCTGTATTTTGTCTCCCTGCTTATTTAATTTATGTTGTGACGTGGGGTTTGTGATTTCAGCTCTCTTGACATAATATGCTGGAGACAGTTCTCTAGTAACACTTCTTTATTAAAGCAAACAAGACTGAGACCTGAGGAGGGGAGAGCTACATTTATAGGGACAGGGAACTAGCTAGAAAGGATACATTTTGGAGGGAACAATATCAGGCAATCACAGTCCTGCCTTTTGGAGGAAACCAATAAGGCAGAGGATCCAAATACAGCAGCTTAAATGAACCAATAGTAGCTGTACCCTCTGGAACCAAAAGGCAGTTACTTTACCCTAATGCAAATACAAACAATAATAATACAGATATAAAATCCTTTGACTCAATACACAACAATTTATAGAAGACACTGATGCTGGGAAAGATGGAGGGCACAAGGAGAAGGGGGCGACAGAGGACCAGATGGTTGGATAGTGTTTTCGAGGTTACCAGCATGAGTTTGACCAAACTGCGGGAGGTAGTGGAGGACAGAGGTGCCTGGCGTGCTCTGGTCCATGGGGTCACGAAGAGTCGGACACGACTAAACGACTAAACAACAACAACCTAGGGAAGTTTTTTAATGTTTACTGTTTTATTACCTTTTTATATGTTTTGGAAGACGCCCAGAGTGGCTAGAGCAACCCAGGCAGATGGATGTGGTATAAATACAGTGGTACCTCGGGTTACATATGCTTCAGGTTACATATGCTTCAGGTTACAGATGCTTCAGGTTACAGACTCCGCTAACCCAGAAATAGTGCTTCAGGTTAAGAAATTTGCTTCTGAGAACAGAAATCGTGATCCGGCGGCACGGCAACAGCAGGAGGCCCCATTAGCTAAAGTGGTGCTTCAGGTTAAGAACAGTTTCAGTTTAAGAACGGACCTCCGGAACGAATTAAGTACTTAAGCTGAGGTACCACTGTAGTAAAATTCTTGTTACAGAACAGGGCACCCCTATTTTCATCGGAGAAATGTTGGAGGGTATGCTTTTGTCCTCACCTCAGTTTTGACTACGGGCTCCTCATACAGTTCCTGACTCACGACAGTGTGTTGCCCATAGCTCAGTTCTGACTAAAGGATTTTATGCAGCCACTGCTGGCGGGGACCTTTTGGGACCCAAAATATCCAACGCCACTAAATTCTGGTGTACTTTTTAACATAATAGTGTAAACAGGGATCAAAATACAAACACTGAGAAGCCATTCCCCCCCGCCCCACTACTTTATATGGAAACAACTAGAAAAACCTCTGTGATTGAGGCTATCAACATGGCGCCTTTTTGTACAACGAATACTTCTGAGGTCATTCTTACTACTGCTTTACTACTACTTTACTACTACTTTACTACCACTTTACTACTACTTTACTACTACTTTACTATCACTTTACTACTACTTTACTACCACTTTACTACCACTTTACTACTACTTTACTACCACTTTACTACTACTTTACTATCACTTTACTACTACTTTACTACCACTTTACTACTACTTTACTATCACTTTACTACTACTTTACTACCACTTTACTACCACTTTACTACTGCTTTACTACAACTTTACTATCACTTTTCTACTACTTTACTACCACTTTACTACTACTTTACTACTGCTTTACTACAATTTTACTACTGCTTTACTAACGCTTTACTATTACTTTACTACCATTTTACTACTACCTTACTACTGCTTTACTTCCATTTAGCTACTAGTTTACTACTACTTTAAAGTTCTTTTACTGCTATTCCACCACTTTACTATTGGACCATTTAAATACCACTTTACTACTTCTTTACTACTATCTTACTGCTGTTTCACTACTGCCTTACTACCATTTTACTACTATTTTACTACTGCGTTACTACTACTTTACTACTACTTTACTGCTATTTTACTGCTACTATTCCACCACTTTACTATTGTTTTACCATTACTTAACAGCTACTTCCCTACTGGTTTACTATTGCTTTACTACCACTTTACTTCCACTTTCCTACTGCTACTTTATTACTTATACTACTTTACTATTTATACCCCTATTTATACAGTAGACCTTCCTGAACAATGTCATGCCTGTCTATAGTAACAAATAGTATTGTTCCTATAATATAGTATTTGTACTATAGTAACAAATAGTATTGTTACTATATTGTTACGACAACTTAACCTGCTTTACTAATGCGTGACAAAGCTGCAAATGGTGAGCCAGCGCAGCACACGGAAACGCCGTTTACCTTCCCGCCAGTAAGCGGTCCCTATTTATCTACTTGCACCCGGGGTTGCTTTCGAACTGCTAGGTTGGCAGGCGCTGGGACCAAGCAACAGGAGCGCACCCAGCCGTGTGGATTCGAACCGCCGACCTTTTGATCGGCAGGCCCTAGGGGCTGAGGCTTTTACCCACAGCGCCACCCGCATCCCTACGCCAACTTAACCGGCAGAAAAATATTTTTTTGAAAAAATCCCAAAGCCCCGGGGTCACAATTTGATCAATAATCTGACTTTCAACCATTCACTCTAAAATGGTGCCAAACGGTTGCAAATGCTCCCTTGAGAGGTTTGGCGGTCGAAACAGAAGGCTTTTTATGAAAGGAAAAGAAATCAGCCCTCGACAACTTAACCTGCTTTACTACTACTTTACTACCACTTTACTACTACTTTCCTACCACTTTACTACTACTTTACTACAATTTTTCTACTACCTTACTACCATTTTACTACTGCTTTACTAAAGTTTTACTACCGCTTTACTACCGCTTTACTACTACTTTACTACCATTTTACTACTACCTTACTACTGCTTTACTACCATTTAACTACTATTTTTCTACAATTTTACTACCGCTTTACTAAAACTTAAAAGCTATTTTACTGCTATTCCACCACTTTACTATTGGACCATTTTACTACCGCTTTACTACTTCTTTACTACTATCTTACTGCTGTTTCACTACTGCCTTACTACCATTTTACTACTATTTTACTACTGCGTTACTACTACTTTACTGCTATTTTACTGCTACTATTCCACCACTTTACTATTGTTTTACCATTACTTAACAGCTACTTCCCTACTGGTTTACTATTACTTTACTAAGATTTTACTTCCACTTTACTACTGCTACTTTATTACTTATACTACTTTACTATTTATACCCCTATTTATACAGTAGACCTTCCTAAACAATGGCATGCCTGTCTATAGTAACAAATAGTATTGTTACTATAATATAGTATTTGTACTATAGTAACAAATAGTATTGTTACTATATTGTTACGACAACTTAACCTGCTTTACTAATGCGTGACAAAGCTGCATTTGGTGAGCCAGCGCAGCACACGGAAACGCCGTTTACCTTCCCGCCAGTAAGCGGTCCCTATTTATCTATTTGCACCCGGGGCTGCTTTCGAACTGCTAGGTTGGCAGGCGCTGGGACCAAGCAACAGGAGCGCACCCAGCCGTGTGGATTCGAACCGCCGACCTTTTGATCGGCAGGCCCTAGGGTATGAGGCTTTTACCCACAGCGCCACCCGCATCCCTACGCCAACTTAACCGGCAGAAAAATATTTTTTTGAAAAAATCCCTAAGCCCCGGGGTCACAATTTGATCAAAAATCTGACTTTCGGCCATTCAATCAAAAATGGTGCCAAACGGTTGCAAATGCTCCCCTGAGAAGTTTGGCGGTCGAAACAGAAGGCTTTTTATCTCAGGAAAAGAATTCAGTCCTTGACAACTTAACCGGCAGAAAAAGATTTTTTTTTGAAAATATCCCAAAGCCCCGGTGACACAATTTCATTCAAAAATCTGACTTTCGGCCATTCAATCAAAAATGGTGCCAAACGGTTGCAAATGCTCCCTTGAGAGGTTTGGCGGTTGAAACAGAAGGCATTTTATGAAAGGAAAAGAAATCAGCCCTCTTAACCTGCTTCACTACTACTTTACTACCACTTTACTACTACTTTACTACCACTTTACTACTACTTTACTACAATTTTTCTACTACTTTACTACCATTTTACTACTGCTTTACTACCGTTTTACTACTGCTTTACTACCGCTTTACTACTACTTTACTACCATTTTACTACTACCTTACTACTGCTTTACTACCATTTAACTACTATTTTTCTACAATTTTACTACTACTTTAAAGCTATTTTACTGCTATTCCACCACTTTACTATTGGAACATTTTACTACCGCTTTACTACTTCTTTACTACTATCTTACTGCTGTTTCACTACTGCCTTACTACCATTTTACTACTATTTTACTACTGCGTTACTACTACTTTACTGCTATTTTACTGCTACTATTCCACCACTTTACTATTGTTTTACCATTACTTAACTGCTACTTCCCTACTGGTTTACTATTGCTTTACTACCACTTTACTTCCACTTTACTACTGCTACTTTATTACTTATACTACTTTCCTATTTATACCCCTATTTATACAGACCTTCCTGAACAATGGCATGCCTGTCTATAGTAACAAATAGTATTGTTACTATTTTATTAATTGTATATACTGCCCTTCATCCGTAGATTTAAGGTTGGTTTACGACTTAAAAATGCAAGGTAAAAAACACAAAATACACAATAAAAACAAGAACAAGAACAAACCAATAAGCCTCCTCCCTCAATTTCTCCTTTGGCTTGTCCTTCACTCATGACTTCTCTCTTGTTCCTTGATCTTAACTTCCTCACTTTTGCAAACCTTCCAGTTGTCCCTAATTTTGCCGGGACAGTCCCAGATTTATTGAAGCTGTCCTGGTTTCTGATGTTATCCTGCTTTTCCTTAGGACGTCCCTATGTTCATGGGAGAAATGTTGGATGGTATGGAGTTATACATAGAATAGAATGATAGAATGATCTCGATACGAATCCAAGGCAGACCTTTTAACATCACAGTAATCCAAGTTTATGCACCAACTACTGGTGCTGAAGAAACTGAAATTGACCAATTCTATGAAGACTTACAACACCTTATAGAAGTGACACCAAAGAAGGATGTTCTTCTCATTATAGGGGATTGGAATGCTAAAGTAGGGAGGCAAGAGAAAAGAGGAACAACTGGCAAGTTTGGCCTTGGAGATCAAAACGAAGCAGGGCAAAGGCTAATTCAGATTTCCAAAGAATAGCAAGGAGAGACAAGAAGGCCTTCTTAAACGAGCAATGCAAACAATAGAGGAAAACAACAGAATGGGAAGAACCAGAGATCTGTTCAAGAAAATTGGAGCTATGAAAGGAACATTTCGTACAAAGATTACCATAATAAAGGACAAAAGTGGTAAGGACCTAAGAGAAGCAGAAGACATCAAGAAGAGGTGGCAAGAATACACAGAGGAATTATATCAGAAAGATATGGATGTCTCGTACACCCCAGGTAGTGTGGTTGCTGACCTTGAGCCAGACATCCTGGAAAGTGAAGTCAAATGGGCCTCAGAAAGCACTGCAAATAACAAGGCCAGTGGAAGTGATGGTATTCCAGCTGAACTATTTAAAATTTTAAAAGATGATGCTGTTAAGGTGCTACACTCAATATGCCAGCAAATTTGGAAAACTCAGCAGTGGCCAGAAGATTGGAGAAGATCACTCTACATCCCAATCCCAAAGAAGGGCAGTGCCAAAGAATGCTCCAACTACCGCACAATTGCACTCATTTCACACGCTAGCAAGGTTATGCTTAAAATTCTACAAGGAAGGCTCAAGCAGTATGTGGATCGAGAACTCCCAGAAGTGCAAGCTGGATTTAGAAGAGGCAGAAGAACCAGAGACCAAATTGCAAACATGCGCTGGATTATGGAGAAAGCTAGAGAGTTCCAGAAAGACATCTACTTCTGCTTCATTGACTACGCAAAAGCCTTTGACTGTGTCGACCACAGCAAACTATGGCAAGTTCTTAAAGAAATGGGAGTGCCTGATCACCTCATCTGTCTCCCGAGAAATCTCTATGTGGGACAAGAAGCTACAGTTAGAACTGGATATGGAACAACTGATTGGTTCAAAATTGGAAAAGGAGTACGACAAGGCTGTATTTTGTCTCCCTGCTTATTTAATTTATGTTGTGACGTGGGGTTTGTGATTTCAGCTCTCTTGACATAATATGCTGGAGACAGTTCTCTAGTAACACTTCTTTATTAAAGCAAACAAGACTGAGACCTGAGGAGGGATGAGCTACATTTATAGGGACAGGGAACTAGCTAGAAAGGATACATTTTGGAGGGAACAATATCAGGCAATCACAGTCCTGCCTTTTGGAGGAAACCAATAAGACAGAGGATCCAAATACAGCAGCTTAAATGAACCAATAGTAGCTGTACCCTGTGGAACCAAAAGGCAGTTACTTTACCCTAATGCAAATACAGACAATAATAATACAGATATAAAATCCTTTGACTCAATACACAACAATTTATATGCAGAATGCATCATGCGAAAGGCTGGGCTGGATGAATCCCAAGCTGGAATTAAGATTGCCGGAAGAAATATCAACAACCTCAGATATGCAGATGACACAACCTTGATGGCAGAAAGTGAGGAGGAATTAAAGAACCTTTTAATGAGGGTGAAAGAGGAGAGCGCAAAATATGGTCTGAAGCTCAACATCAAAAAAACAAAGATCATGGCCACTGGTCCCATCACCTCCTGGCAAATAGAAGGGGAAGAAATGGAGGCAGTGACAGATTTTACTTTCTTGGGCTCCACGATCACTGCAGATGGTGACAGCAGCCACATAATTAAAAGACGCCTGCTTCTTGGGAGAAGGGCAATGACAAGCCTAGACAGCATCTTGAGAAGTAGAGACGTCCCCTTGCCAACAAAGGTCCGTATAGTTAAAGCCATGGTTTTCCCAGTAGTGATGTATTGAAGTGAGAGCTGGACCATAAAGAAGGCTGATCGCCGAAGAATTGATGCTTTTGAATTCTGGTGCTGGAGGAGACTCTTGAGAGTCCCATGGACTGCAAGAAGATCAAACTCATCCATTCTTAAGGAAATCAGCCCTGAGTGCTCACTGGAAGGACAGATCGTGAAGCTGAGGCTCCTGTACTTTGGCCACCTCATGAGAAGAGAAGACTCCCTGGAGAAGACACTGATGCTGGGAAAGATGGAGGGCACAAGGAGAAGGGGGCGACAGAGGACGAGATGGTTGGATAGTGTTTTCGAGGTTAACAGCATGAGTTTGACCAAACTGCGGGAGGTAGTGGAGGACAGAGGTGCCTGGCGTGCTCTGGTCCATGGGGTCACGAAGAGTCGGACACGACTAAACGACTAAACAACAACAACCTAGGGAAGTTTTTTAATGTTTACTGTTTTATTACCTTTTTATATGTTTTGGAAGCCGCCCAGAGTGGCTAGAGCAACCCAGGCAGATGGATGTGGTATAAATACAGTGGTACCTCGGGTTACATATGGTCCAGGTTACATATGCTTCAGGTTACAGATGCTTCAGGTTACAGACTCCGCTAACCCAGAAATAGTGCTTCAGGTTAAGAAATTTGCTTCTGAGAACAGAAATCGTGATCCGGCGGCGCGGCAACAGCAGGAGGCCCCATTAGCTAAAGTGGTGCTTCAGCTTAAGAACAGTTTCAGTTTAAGAACGGACCTCCGGAACGAATTAAGTACTTAACCTGAGGTACCACTGTAGTAAAATTGTTGTTACAGAACAGGGCACCCCTATTTTCATCGGAGAAATGTTGGAGGGTATGCTTTTGTCCTCACCTCAGTTTTGACTACGGGCTCCTCACACAGCTCCTGACTCACGACAGTGTGTTGCCCATAGCTCAGTTCTGACTAAAGGATTTTATGCAGCCACTGCTGGCGGGGACCTTTTGGGACCCAAAATATCCAACGCCACTAAATTCTGGTGTACTTTTTAACATAATAGTGTAAACAGGGATCAACATACAAACACTGAGAAGCCATTCCCCCCCGCCCCACTACTTTATATGGAAACAACTGGAAAAACCTCTGTGATTGAGGCTATCAACATGGCGCCTTTTTCTACAACGAACACTTCTAGGGTCATTCTTACTACTGTTTTACTACTACTTTACTACTACTTTACTCCTACTTTACTACCACTTTACTACTACTTTACTACTACTCTACTATCACTTTACTACTACTTTACTAGTACTTTACTATCACTTTACTACCACTTTACTACCTCTTTACTACTACTTTACTACTACTTTACTACCACTTTACTACTACTTTACTATCACTTTACTACTACTTTACTACCACTTTACTACTACTTTACTACTACTTTACTATCACTTTACTACTACTGTACTATCACTTTACTACTACTTTACTACAACTTTACTATCACTTTTCTACTACTTTACTACCACTTTACTACTACTTTACTACTGCTTTACTACAATTTTACTACTGCTTTACTACCGCTTTACTATTACTTTACTACCATTTTACTACTACCTTACTACTGCTTTACTTCCATTTAACTACTAGTTTACTACTACTTTAAAGTTCTTTTACTGCTATTACACCACTTTACTATTGGACCATTTAAATACCACTTTACTACTTCTTTACTACTATCTTACTGCTGTTTCACTACTGCCTTACTACCATTTTACTACTGCGTTACTACTACTTTACTGCTATTATACTGCTACTATTCCACCACTTTACTATTGTTTTACCATTACTTAACAGCTATTTCCCTACTGGTTTACTATTGCTTTACTACCACTTTACTTCCACTTTCCTACTGCTACTTTATTACTTATACTACTTTACTATTTATACCCCTATTTATACAGTAGACCTTCCTGAACAATGGCATGCCTGTCTATAGTAACAAATAGTATTGTTCCTATAATATAGTATTTGTACTATAGTAACAAATAGTATTGTTACTATATTGTTACGACAACTTAACCTGCTTTACTAATGCGTGACAAAGCTGCAATTGGTGAGCCAGCGCAGCACACGGAAACGCCGTTTACCTTCCCGCCAGTAAGCGGTCCCTATTTATCTACTTGCACCCGGGGTTGCTTTCGAACTGCTAGGTTGGCAGGCGCTGGGACCAAGCAACAGGAGCGCACCCAGCCGTGTGGATTCGAACCGCCGACCTTTTGATCGGCAGGCCCTAGGGGCTGAGGCTTTTACCCACAGCGCCACCCGCATCCCTATGCCAACTTAACCGGCAGAAAAATATTTTTTTGAAAAAATCCCAAAGCCCCGGGGTCACAATTTGATCAATAATCTGACTTTCAGCCATTCACTCTAAAATGGTGCCAAACGGTTGCAAATGCTCCCTTGAGAGGTTTGGCGGTCGAAACAGAAGGCTTTTTATGAAAGGAAAAGAAATCAGCCCTCGACAACTTAACCTGCTTTACTACTACTTTACTACCACTTTACTACTACTTTCCTACCACTTTACTACTACTTTACTACAATTTTTCTACTACCTTACTACCATTTTACTACTGCTTTACTAAAGTTTTACTACCGCTTTACTACCGCTTTACTACTACTTTACTACCATTTTACTACTACCTTACTACTGCTTTACTACCACTTAACTACTATTTTTCTACAATTTTACTACTGCTTTACTACTACTTTAAAGCTATTTTACTGCTATTCCACCACTTTACTATTGGACCATTTTACTACCGCTTTACTACTTCTTTACTACTATCTTACTGCTGTTTCACTACTGCCTTACTACCATTTTACTACTATTTTACTACTGCGTTACTACTACTTTACTGCTACTATTCCACCACTTTACTATTGTTTTACCATTACTTAACTGCTACTTCCCTACTGGTTTACTATTGCTTTACTACCACTTTACTTCCACTTTACTACTGCTACTTTATTACTTATACTACTTTCCTATTTATACCCCTATTTATACAGACCTTCCTGAACAATGGCATGCCTGTCTATAGTAACAAATAGTATTGTTACTATTTTATTAATTGTATATCTAAACGGAGGTCTTTATCCCTAGAGGCACATCCAGGTGTAAAGCTATGAGACTCTAGCTCTAACTTTGGAAGCTATGCCTTCAACTGAATTAACCCTTGAATACATTTCATCTCGGCTTGCAGATGAACAGGATAAAAGGCAAAGAGAAAGAGGTCTGTCTTTAAAGGGAAGTTATGCTGTGCCTAAGAGTGTTGATGCTGAGTTTGAGTTGCTATCAAAGGGTTAAAGGGTAGCAGAAACGCTCTAATCACTGAGCAGCTGGAGGTCATTAGGCTTCCAGGAACATGAGTTTGTATAAATAGTCTCCTGTGTGTTTGTTCTCCCTTTTCTTTCTCCCCCTTTTTTGGGCGTGTTTGCTGAGATGTGTGGTTCTTTGCCAGGGTTGTTTTTTTGTTTTTGTAAATAAACCTTATCTTTGAGTTACAAACCGCATGCTCCAAGACTCCTCTTTGAAAAGATACTGCCTCTCCTGCCCTTCTTCAACTGCTGTGCGAAATACTCTGCTGTAGTGGGACTTGTAACGATGGAAGCGCACTGGGCATTTACATTAAACTAATTAAAGTTTAATGGGACAGGTTATGGATGTTTGTACATCAAGAAGGAGCTAAGGAGTGCAGTTCAGAGTGATTTATGAAAGGACTGGAGCGAAGACAGAAGCGGTTGCCGACAACGAAAGCCTTCAAAGCAGCTTGAGTCCTGCAACGTGCCTAGAAAAGTTTTAAACAGGCACTGAGCAGTTTGTACTCGCTGGAAGACGTCTTATTCCTCAAGGAGCCACCTCAGCAGCTGGGAGACGGTCTACAGGTGTGTGAGTATCGTTCCTAAGCCCCAGGGAGGATGGCAGAGTCCCAGGAAAGTTTTTCTGTCCCGTTTACGCGACTCAATGGGAAAAATTGGCAAGATTGGAAGGCTAGAGTAAGGGTTTGGTTGCAAGCAAAAGAGTTGTGGAGTTGCACTGAAGCACCGCCTTTACAGGCAGCTGCAGACGCGTCTGCAGAAGACAAAGCAACAGCAGCAGCTTCACAGAAACGTGACAGGAAAGCCCAAGGTCTACTAGTTTTGGCAGTGGGACCAGAGCAAATGCCTTACGTTTCTGAGTTAAAGAACACGCATGAGGTCTGGACGGTTCTGCAGCGGCTAAATTCCAGAAACACTGCGGGGGCCAAGATCCATGCTACAAGATGTTTGTTTGATTTACGTCTCCAACCGGGAGCGTGTGTGAAAGAACATATTGCCAAAATGGTGTCTGCCTTTAATCAACTAAGACAGCTGGGCATTCCTTTCTCTATGGAGCAGCAGTCATACATATTGTTGTCTTCTCTTGATAAAAGCTATGAGACTCTAGCTCTAACTTTGGAAGCTATGCCTTCAACTGAATTAACCCTTGAATACATTTCATCTCGGCTTGCAGATGAACAGGATAAAAGGCAAAGAGAAAGAGGTTTGTCTTTAAAGGGGAGTTATGCTGTGCCTAAGAGTGTTGATGCTGAGTTTGAGCACACAGTAAATGCTTTTGCAGCTAGACACTGTTTTCGCTGTGGTTCCCCTTCCCATTTAATTAGGAATTGCACACGTGAACCTGGTCAAGACAGCACCAAGGCCGTTACCCCTAGTTACCAGACAAGGAGTTCCAGGGGACGTCGAAGAAGAGGAGGAGGTCGTGGCTACTCCCACAGCACACAGCACATGGCTTCAGTAATGGCGTTGATGCAAGGGCGTGGCCAAGGCAGCAATCTACGCTGGTTGATCGACAGTGGTGCATCTCACCACCTGGTGGCGCCATCTAGTGTCCGTTTGCAGAATTGCAGACATTTGCAAACCCTTAAAGTTGTGACAATGGCAGATTCAACTAAACGTTCCTTAGAGACCGTAGGCACAGTGTTCTTGAAATGTTTGCAAACAGAAATTGATGCCTACGTGCTAAAGGGATTGAAGGGGTGTATTTTGTCTGTGTCAGAACTTGATAGAAATGGGTTTAAAACTGTGTTTGAAAATGGGGTTTGCACTATTTCAAAGAATAACGTATCTCTTTTGCAGGTGGAATGCAGAGATGGGTTATATTATTTTGAGACAAGTCCAGATGAAGTTGAACAGGTTCATGCTGGTTGTGTGAGCACGCCTACCCATAATTCTTGTGTCCATTTATGGCACCGCCGTCTGGGACATATTAATTTTCAGTATGTTAAAAGGCAACCTGAATTATCAGAAGGGTGCAAAATGAACAAATGTACTAAGTATTTGGATTGTACTGCATGCAAAAGGGCGAAGGTTCATAGATGCAGCTATCCCAGCTCAGATAGGAAATCTGACAAAGTATTCCAACTTGTGCATATGGACCTATGTGGCCCAATGCCTGTTGCTAGCATGGGAGGTTCGAGGTATGCACTGTGTCTCTCGGATGACAAAACAAAGGTTACATGGTTTTTTCCTCTCAAAACAAAAGCAGATACTGCAGAAACAGTTAAAAATTGGGTTCATGCAGTGGAACTTGAATTTGGTACTAGAGTACTTGCTTTTCAGACAGACAGAGGGTCAGAATTTACCGGGTCTGTGTTGCAGAATTTCTTTAAGAAAAAGGGAATTAAGCATCGTCTGTCTACACCTTATTCCCCCCAAGAAGGAGGCGTGGCCGAACGTAAAAACAGGGTTCTGCAAGAGTTGGCAAACTCTATGTTGTTTGATGCTAAACTCCCTCAAAGTTACTGGGCGGAAGCCTGGCAGGCGGCTACTCATATTCTGAACCGAGTATATAATTCGGTAATTGCCACTACCCCATATTTTGCTTTATATGGGAAGAAGCCCAAAATTAATTACTTTCGGGTGTTTGGATGTCCAGCCTATGTACTTATCCCAAAAGCGTTAAGGAAAAAGGGAGGTCCAAGGGCTAGGAAACTCATCTTTTGTGGGTACGAACCACACGCCAAATCTTGGAGGTTCGTGAACCCAAATGGGGATACTACAAGAGTGGTCCTCAGTAGGAGCGCTGAATTTTGTGAGCAGTCTGGATGGACTCACTTACACGGTAACCCTGACATTTTGAGAGATGATTTAGGCATTTATGCTGAGAATGAAAGTCCAGAGAGTAGTGAGCCAGAAGAGGATGGTGCACATAGTTCAGACGCAGATTCTGACCAGGCACAAGGTTCTTCTCCTAAGGTAGAAAATCCAGAATCTAGGAGTGTTCCAACATCGCCAGTCAGTAGGACTAGCAGACAGCAAAAGCGAAGCAGGTCACCTGCAACACCAAGCCCAAGGGAGGTATCTAAACGGAGGTCTTTATCCCTAGAGGCACATCCAGGTATAAAGTCTGAGACAGATTCTGACAGCCAACGGTCAGAGGGGGCACAAGAGGAACAATTGCGCAGGTCAAATCGTGCCACAAAGGGCAAGCCGCCAGAGCGGTTTAAGGTGACAAGTGTATACGTAAATATGGCACAGTGTGAGCCAGATAGCTATATGGAGGTACAACAGCTTCCAAGCTCAGAAGCCGTTAAGTGGCAGGAAGCAATGGAAAAAGAGATGGCTTCAATGAAGTCTCTCGGTGTGTTTACAAGTACAGAGCTTCCGAAAGGGCAACAAGCTGTAGGTTGTCGATGGGTATATCGTTTAAAGCCCACAACTACTGAGGAGTTGCAATATAAAGCCTGACTAGTTGCAAAAGGGTTTTCGCAGCGCAAAGGTGTTCACTATTCTCAAATCTATGCCCCAACTTCAAGATCGGAGTCATTAAGAATGCTTTTAGCCTCTTCAGCTAAGAAGGGAAATAAGCTGTTTCATTTTGATGTCAATGTGGCTTATTTAAACGCAGACTTACAGGAGGAAGTCTATATAACACCACCACCGGGTTTTGAAGGAGACAAGCCAAACCAGGTCTGGCGCCTACACAAATCCATTTATGGGTTGAAACAGTCCGCCCGTAATTGGAATTCCTGCTTAAACGATGCTCTAGAGAGCATGGGGTTCAGAAAGAGCGCAGCAGATGCGTGTCTTTATCTAAAAGGCTCGGGATGTGAACAAGAAGCAGTTTTGATATTTGTTGACGATTTATTATACAGTGGAAAGGATGATAAACTTGCACAACAATTTGCCACAAAGCTTGGAGAAAGGTTTCAGATAAAATCACTAGGCAATGTATCTGTTTATCTAGGAGTTAAAATTCAGCAAGATGAAAATGGGAACTATTGGCTCAGCCAAGAAGCTAAGATCCAGCAGTTGCTGGAAAGGTTTAAAATGGACAACTGTGCTGGTGTTAAAACCCCAATGGAGCTAAGTTACATAAAGGATGCTCAAGCCGAGCCACAGACAGAGTTCAGTAATCCCGGGGTTTACCAGTCAGCGATAGGCAGTCTACTCCACATTGCACAGTGGACTCGGCCCGATATAACATATGCTGTCAACATGCTGTGTAGACAAGCTGAAAAACCATCAATGCATGCTTGGCAAGGAGTAAAAAGAGTTTTAAGGTATCTCCAAACTACCAAAAGGTTTCGCTTAAAACTATCAGCAGAGGGCAGCACACAACTTGAATGTTGGGCCGACAGTAGTTGGGCAGATGCTGGACCAGATAGAAAATCAGTGTCAGGAATGGCGATAAAATTTGGAAATGCACTAATTGGTTGGAGATCAAGAAAGCAATCACTTATAGCTTTAAGTTCAACTGAATCTGAGTTCAATGCATTATCAGATGTATGTAGAGAACTGGAATTTTATAAGCAACTGGTACAAGAATTGTTTGGAGAATGTCCCCTACCTATCAGAGTGTGGGAAGACAACCAACCTTGTATTAAACTAGCTAAATCAGGTCAATTCAAGGGCCACACAAAACACTTGGATATCCGTTATCAAAATGTATGCCAAAGTGTAAAACAAGGTTTAATTGAACTAAAGTATTGTCCAAGCCAAGAAAACCTTGCAGACGGTTTTACGAAAGCTTTGAGTCCGCAATCTCATAAATGTTTCTGTTCAGGTTTAAATTTGAATTAAGGTTGGTACAGCTCAGTGTTACGAGCGAGAGGGGGTGTTGCTATCAAAGGGTTAAAGGGTAGCAGAAACGCTCTAATCACTGAGCAGCTGGAGGTCATTAGGCTTCCAGGAACATGAGTTTGTATAAATAGTCTCCTGTGTGTTTGTTCTCCCTTTTCTTTCTCCCCCTTTTTTGGGCGTGTTTGCTGAGATGTGTGGTTCTTCGCCAGGGTTGTTTTTTGTTTTTGTAAATAAACCTTATCTTTGAGTTACAAACCGCATGCTCCAAGACTCCTCTTTGAAAAGATACTGCCTCTCCTGCCCTTCTTCAACTACTGTGCGAAATACTCTGCTGTAGTGGGACTTGTGACGATGGAAGCGCACTGGGCATTTACATTAAACTAATTAAAGTTTAATGGGACATATACTGCCCTTCATCCATAGATTTAAGGTTGGTTTACGACTTAAAAATGCAAGGTAAAAAACACAAAATACACAATAAAAACAAGAACAAGAACAAACCAATAAGCCTCCTCCCTCAACCTCTCCTTTGGCTTGTCCTTCACTCATAACTTCTCTCTTGTTCCTTGATCTTAACTTCCTCACTTTTGCAAACCTTCCAGTTGTCCCTAATTTTGCCGGGACAGTCCCAGATTTATTGAAGCTGTCCTGGTTTCTGATGTTATCCTGCTTTTCCTTAGGACGTCCCTATGTTCATGGGAGAAATGTTGGATGGTATGGAGTTATACATAGAATAGAATGATAGAATGATCTCGATACGAATCCAAGGCAGACCTTTTAACATCACAGTAATCCAAGTTTATGCACCAACTACTGGTGCTGAAGAAACTGAAATTGACCAATTCTATGAAGACTTACAACACCTTATAGAAGTGACACCAAAGAAGGATGTTCTTCTCATTATAGGGGATTGGAATGCTAAAGTAGGGAGGCAAGAGATAAGAGGAACAACTGGCAAGTTTGGCCTTGGAGATCAAAACGAAGCAGGGCAAAGGCTCATTCAGATTTCCAAAGAATAGCAAGGAGAGACAAGAAGGCCTTCTTAAACGAGCAATGCAAACAATAGAGGAAAACAACAGAATGGGAAGAACCAGAGATCTGTTCAAGAAAATTGGAGCTATGAAAGGAACATTTCATACAAAGATTACCATAATAAAGGACAAAAGTGGTAAGGACCTAACAGAAGCAGAAGACATCAAGAAGAGGTGGCAAGAATACACAGAGGAATTATACCAGAAAGATATGGATGTCTCGTACACCCCAGGTAGTGTGGTTGCTGACCTTGAGCCAGACATCCTGGAAAGTGAAGTCAAATGGGCCTCAGAAAGCACTGCAAATAACAAGGCCAGTGGAAGTGATGGTATTCCAGCTGAACTATTTAAAATTTTAAAAGATGATGCTGTTAAGGTGCTACACTCAATATGCCAGCAAATTTGGAAAACTCAGCAGTGGCCAGAAGATTGGAGAAGATCAGTCTACATCCCAATCCCAAAGAAGGGCAGTGCCAAAGAATGCTCCAACTACCGCACAATTGCACTCATTTCACACGCTAGCAAGGTTATGCTTAAAATTCTACAAGGAAGGCTCAAGCAGTATGTGGATCGAGAACTCCCAGAAGTGCAAGCTGGATTTAGAAGAGGCAGAAGAACCAGAGACCAAATTGCAAACATGCGCTGGATTATGGAGAAAGCTAGAGAGTTCCAGAAAGACATCTACTTCTGCTTCATTGACTACGCAAAAGCCTTTGACTGTGTCGACCACAGCAAACTATGGCAAGTTCTTAAAGAAATGGGAGTGCCTGATCACCTCATCTGTCTCCCGAGAAATCTCTATGTGGGACAAGAAGCTACAGTTAGAACTGGATATGGAACAACTGATTGGTTCAAAATTGGAAAAGGAGTACGACAAGGCTGTATTTTGTCTCCCTGCTTATTTAATTTATGTTGTGACGTGGGGTTTGTGATTTCAGCTCTCTTGACATAATATGCTGGAGACAGTTCTCTAGTAACACTTCTTTCTTAAAGCAAACAAGACTGAGACCTGAGGAGGGGAGAGCTACATTTATAGGGACAGGGAACTAGCTAGAAAGGATACATTTTGGAGGGAACAATATCAGGCAATCACAGTCCTGCCTTTTGGAGGAAACCAATAAGACAGAGGATCCAAATACAGCAGCTTAAATGAACCAATAGTAGCTGTACCCTCTGGAACCAAAAGGCAGTTACTTTACCCTAATGCAAATACAGACAATAATAATACAGATATAAAATCCTTTGACTCAATACACAACAATTTATATGCAGAATGCATCATGCGAAAGGCTGGGCTGGATGAATCCCAAGCTGGAATTAAGATTGCCGGAAGAAATATCAACAACCTCAGATATGCAGATGACACAACCTTGATGGCAGAAAGTGAGGAGGAATTAAAGAACCTTTTAATGAGGGTGAAAGAGGAGAGCGCAAAATATGGTCTGAAGCTCAACATCAAAAAAACAAAGATCATGGCCACTGGTCCCATCACCTCCTGGCAAATAGAAGGGGAAGAAATGGAGGCAGTGAGAGATTTTACTTTCTTGGGCTCCATGATCACTGCAGATGGTGACAGCAGCCACATAATTAAAAGACGCCTGCTTCTTGGGAGAAGGGCAATGACAGGCCTAGACAGCATCTTGAGAAGTAGAGACGTCCCCTTGCCAACAAAGGTCGGTATAGTTAAAGCCATGGTTTTCCCAGTAGTGATGTATGGAAGTGAGAGCTGGACCATAAAGAAGGCTGATCGCCGAAGAATTGATGCTTTTGAATTCTGGTGCTGGAGGAGACTCTTGAGAGTCCCATGGACTGCAAGAAGATCAAACGCATCCATTCTTAAGGAAATCAGCCCTGAGTGCTCACTGGAAGGACAAATCGTGAAGCTGAGGCTCCTGTACTTTGGCCACCTCATGAGAAGAGAAGACTCCCTGGAGAAGACACTGATGCTGGGCTAGATGGAGGGCACAAGGAGAAGGGGGCGACAGAGGACCAGATGGTTGGAAAGTGTTTTCGAGGTTACCAGCATGAGGTTGACCAAACTGCTGGAGGTAGTGGAGGACAGAGGTGCCTGGCGTGCTCTGGTCCATGGGGTCACGAAGAGTCGGACACGAATAAACGACTAAACAACAACAACCTAGGGAAGTTTTTTAATGTTTACTGTTTTATTACCTTTTTATATGTTTTGGAAGCCGCCCAGAGTGGCTAGAGCAACCCAGGCAGATGGATGTGGTATAAATACAGTGGTACCTCGGGTTACATATGCTTGAGGTTACATATGCTTCAGGTTACAGATGCTTCAGGTTACAGACTCCGCTAACCCAGAAATAGTGCTTCAGGTTAAGAAATTTGCTTCTGAGAACAGAAATCGTGATCCGGCGGCGCGGCGACAGCAGGAGGCCCCATTAGCTAAAGTGGTGCTTCAGGTTAAGAACAGTTTCAGTTTAAGAACGGACCTCCGGAACGAATTAAGTACTTAAGCTGAGGTACCACTGTAGTAAAATTCTTGTTACAGAACAGGGCACCCCTATTTTCATCGGAGAAATGTTGGAGGGTATGCTTTTGTCCTCACCTCAGTTTTGACTACGGTCTCCTCACACAGTTCCTGACTCACGACAGTGTGTTGCCCATAGCTCAGTTCTGACTAAAGGATTTTATGCAGCCACTGCTGGCGGGGACCTTTTGGGACCCAAAATATCCAACGCCACTAAATTCTGGTGTACATTTTAACATAATAGTGTAAACAGGGATCAACATACAAACACTGAGAAGCCATTCCCCCCGCCCCACTACTTTATATGGAAACAACTGGAAAAACCTCTGTGATTGAGGCTATCAACAAGGCGCCTTTTTGTACAACGAACACTTCTGAGGTCATTCTTACTACTGCTTTACTACTACTTTACTACCACTTTACTACTACTTTACTACTACTTTACTACTACTTTACTACAACTTTACTACTACTTTACTACCACTTTACTACCACTTTACTACTACTTTCCAACTGCTTTACTACAATTTTACTACTGCTTTACTACCGCTTTACTATTACTTTACTACCATTTTACTACTACCTTACTACTGCTTTACTACCATTTAACTACTATTTTTCTACAATTTTACTACAACTTTGCTACTACTTTAAAGTTCTTTTACTGCTATTCCACCACTTTAGTATTGGACCATTTTACTACCGCTTTACTACTTCTTTACTACTATCTTACTGCTGTTTCACTACTGCCTTACTACCATTTTACTACTATTTTACTACTGCGTTACTACTACTTTACTGCTATTTTACTGCTACTATTCCACCACTTTACTATTGTTTTACCATTACTTAACAGCTACTTCCCTACTGGTTTACTATTGCTTTACTACCACTTTACTTCCACTTTACTACTGCTACTTTATTACTTATACTACTTTACTATTTATACCCCTATTTATACAGTAGACCTTCCTGAACAATGGCATGCCTGTCTATAGTAACAAATAGTATTGTTACTATATTGTTACGACAACTTAACCTGCTTTACTAATGCGTGACAAAGCTGCATTTGGTGAGCCAGCGCAGCACACGGAAACGCCGTTTACCTTCCCGCCAGTAAGCGGGCCCTATTTATCTACTTGCACCCGGGGTTGCTTTCGAACTGCTAGGTTGGCAGGAGCTGGGACCAAGCAACAGGAGCGCCCCCAGCCGCGTGGATTCGAACCGCTGACCTTTTGTTCGGCAGGCCCTAGACGCTGAGGCTTTTACCCACAGCGCCACCCGCATCCCTACGCCAACGTAACTGGCAGAAAAATATTTTTTTGAAACAATCCCTAAGCACCGGGGTCACAATTTGATCAAAAATCTGACTTTCAACCATTCACTCAAAAATGGTGCCAAATGGTTGCAAATGCTCCCTTGAGAGGTATGGCGGTCGAAACAGAAGGCTTTTTATGAAAGGAAAAGAAATCAGCCCTCGACAACTTAACCTGCTTTACTACTACTTTACTACCACTTTACTACTACTTTCCTACCACTTTACTACTACTTTACTACAATTTTCTACTACTTTACTACCATTTTACTACTGCTTTACTACCGTTTTACTACTGCTTTACTACCGCTTTACTACTACTTTACTACCATTTTACTACTACCTTACTACTGCTTTACTACCATTTAACTACTATTTTTCTACAATTTTACTACTGCTTTACTACTACTTTAAAGCTATTTTACTGCTATTCCACCACTTTACTATTGGACCATTTTACTACCGCTTTACTACTTCTTTACTACTATCTTACTGCTGTTTCACTACTGCCTTACTACCATTTTACTACTATTTTACTACTGTGTTACTACTACTTTACTGCTATTTTACTGCTACTATTCCACCACTTTACTATTGTTTTACCATTACTTAACTGCTACTTCCCTACTGGTTTACTATTGCTTTACTACCACTTTACTTCCACTTTACTACTGCTACTTTATTACTTATACTACTTTCCTATTTATACCCCTATTTATACAGTAGACCTTCCTGAACAATGGCATGCCTGTCTATAGTAACAAATAGTATTGTTACTATTTTATTAATTGTATATACTGCCCTTCATCCGTAGATTTAAGGTTGGTTTACGACTTAAAAATGCAAGGTAAAAAACACAAAATACACAATAAAAACAAGAACAAGAACAAACCAATAAGCCTCCTCCCTCAACCTCTCCTTTGGCTTGTCCTTCACTCATGACTTCTCTCTTGTTCCTTGATCTTAACTTCCTCACTTTTGCAAACCTTCCAGTTGTCCCTAATTTTGCCGGGACAGTCCCAGATTTATTGAAGCTGTCCTGGTTTCTGATGTTATCCTGCTTTTCCTTAGGACGTCCCTATGTTCATGGGAGAAATGTTGGATGGTATGGAGTTATACATAGAATAGAATGATAGAATGATCTCGATACGAATCCAAGGCAGACCTTTTAACATCACAGTAATCCAAGTTTATGCACCAACTACTGGTGCTGAAGAAACTGAAACTGACCAATTCTATGAAGACTTACAACACCTTATAGAAGTGACACCAAAGAAGGATGTTCTTCTCATTATAGGGGATTGGAATGCTAAAGTAGGGAGGCAAGAGATAAGAGGAACAACTGGCAAGTTTGTCCTTGGAGATCAAAACGAAGCAGGGCAAAGGCTAATAGAGTTCTGTCAAGAGAACAAGCTGGTCATCACAAACACGCTTTTCCAACAACACAAGAGACGACTCTACACATGGACATCACCAGATGGGCAGCATCGAAATCAGATTGATTATATTCTCTGCAGCCAAAGATGGAGAGGCTCTATAGAGTCAGCAAAAACAAGACCTGGAGCTGACTGTGGCTCAGATCATCAGCTTCTTATAGCAAAATTCAAACTTAAACTGAAGAAAGTAGGGAAAACCACTGGGTCGGTAAGATATCATCTAAGTCAAATCCCTTATGAATACACAGTGGAAGTGACGAACAGGTTTAAGGATTTAGATTTGGTGGACAGAGTGCCTGAAGAACTATGGATGGAGGCTGGTAACATTGTACAGGAGGCAACAACGAAAACCATCCCAATGAAAAGGAAATGCAAGAAAGCAAAGTGGCTGTCCAACGAGGCCTTACAAACAGCGGAGGAGAGAAGGCAAGCAAAATGCGAGGGAGATAGTGAAAGATACAGGAAACTGAATGCAGCTTTCCAAAGAATAGCAAGGAGAGACAAGAAGGCCTTCTTAAACGAGCAATGCAAACAATAGAGGAAAACAACAGAATGGGAAGAACCAGAGATCTGTTCAAGAAAATTGGAGCTATGAAAGGAAAATTTCGTACAAAGATTACCATAATAAAGGACAAAAGTGGTAAGGACCTAACAGAAGCAGAAGACATCAAGAAGAGGTGGCAAGAATACACAGAGGAATTATACCAGAAAGATATGGATGTCTCGTACACCCCAGGTAGTGTGGTTGCTGACCTTGAGCCAGACATCCTGGAAAGTGAAGTCAAATGGGCCTTAGAAAGCACTGCAAATAACAAGGCCAGTGGAAGTGATGGTATTCCAGCTGAACTATTTAAAATTTTAAAAGATGATGCTGTTAAGGTGCTACACTCAATATGCCAGCAAATTTGGAAAACTCAGCAGTGGCCAGAAGATTGGAGAAGATCAGTCTACATCCCAATCCCAAAGAAGGGCAGTGCCAAAGAATGCTCCAACTACCGCACAATTGCACTCATTTCACACGCTAGCAAGGTTATGCTTAAAATTCTACAAGGAAGGCTCAAGCAGTATGTGGATCGAGAACTCCCAGAAGTGCAAGCTGGATTTAGAAGAGGCAGAAGAACCAGAGACCAAATTGCAAACATGCGCTGGATTATGGAGAAAGCTAGAGAGTTCCAGAAAGACATCTACTTCTGCTTCATTGACTACGCAAAAGCCTTTGACTGTGTCGACCACAGCAAACTATGGCAAGTTCTTAAAGAAATGGGAGTGCCTGATCACCTCATCTGTCTCCCGAGAAATCTCTATGTGGGACAAGAAGCTACAGTTAGAACTGGATATGGAACAACTGATTGGTTCAAAATTGGAAAAGGAGTACGACAAGGCTGTATTTTGTCTCCCTGCTTATTTAATTTATGTTGTGACGTGGGGTTTGTGATTTCAGCTCTCTTGACATAATATGCTGGAGACAGTTCTCTAGTAACACTTCTTTATTAAAGCAAACAAGACTGAGACCTGAGGAGGGATGAGCTACATTTATAGGGACAGGGAACTAGCTAGAAAGGATACATTTTGGAGGGAACAATATCAGGCAATCACAGTCCTGCCTTTTGGAGGAAACCAATAAGACAGAGGATCCAAATACAGCAGCTTAAATGAACCAATAGTAGCTGTACCCTCTGGAACCAAAAGGCAGTTACTTTACCCTAATGCAAATACAGACAATAATAATACAGATATAAAATCCTTTGACTCAATACACAACAATTTATATGCAGAATGCATCATGCGAAAGGCTGGGCTGGATGAATCCCAAGCTGGAATTAAGATTGCCGGAAGAAATATCAACAACCTCAGATATGCAGATGACACAACCTTGATGGCAGAAAGTGAGGAGGAATTAAAGAACCTTTTAATGAGGGTGAAAGAGGAGAGCGCAAAATATGGTCTGAAGCTCAACATCAAAAAAACAAAGATCATGGCCACTGGTCCCATCACCTCCTGGCAAATAGAAGGGGAAGAAATGGAGGCAGTGACAGATTTTACTTTCTTGGGCTCCACGATCACTGAAGATGGTGACAGCAGCCACAAAATTAAAAGACGCCTGCTTCTTGGGAGAAAGGCAATGACAGGCCTAGACAGCATCTTGAGAAGTAGAGACGTCCCCTTGCCAACAAAGGTCCGTATAGTTAAAGCCATGGTTTTCCCAGTAGTGATGTATGGAAGTGAGAGCTGGACCATAAAGAAGGCTGATCGCCGAAGAATTGATGCTTTTGAATTCTGGTGCTGGAGGAGACTCTTGAGAGTCCCATGGACTGCAAGAAGATCAAACACATCCATTCTTAAGGAAATCAGCCCTGAGTGCTCACTGGAAGGACAGATCGTGAAGCTGAGGCTCCTGTACTTTGGCCACCTCATGAGAAGAGAAGACTCCCTGGAGAAGACACTGATGCTGGGAAAGATGGAGGGCACAAGGAGAAGGGGGCGACAGAGGACCAGATGGTTGGATAGTGTTTTCGAGGTTACCAGCATGAGTTTGACCAAACTGCGGGAGGTAGTGGAGGACAGAGGTGCCTGGCGTGCTCTGGTCCATGGGGTCACGAAGAGTCGGACACGACTAAACGACTAAACAACAACAACCTAGGGAAGTTTTTTAATGTTTACTGTTTTATTACCTTTTTATATGTTTTGGAAGCCGCCCAGAGTGGCTAGAGCAACCCAGGCAGATGGATGTGGTATAAATACAGTGGTACCTCGGGTTACATATGCTTGAGGTTACATATGCTTCAGGTTACAGATGCTTCAGGTTACAGACTCCGCTAACCCAGAAATAGTGCTTCAGGTTAAGAAATTTGCTTCTGAGAACAGAAATCGTGATCCGGCGGCGCGGCGACAGCAGGAGGCCCCATTAGCTAAAGTGGTGCTTCAGGTTAAGAACAGTTTCAGTTTAAGAACGGACCTCCGGAACGAATTAAGTACTTAAGCTGAGGTACCACTGTAGTAAAATTCTTGTTACAGAACAGGGCACCCCTATTTTCATCGGAGAAATGTTGGAGGGTATGCTTTTGTCCTCACCTCAGTTTTGACTACGGTCTCCTCACACAGTTCCTGACTCACGACAGTGTGTTGCCCATAGCTCAGTTCTGACTAAAGGATTTTATGCAGCCACTGCTGGCGGGGACCTTTTGGGACCCAAAATATCCAACGCCACTAAATTCTGGTGTACTTTTTAACATAATAGTGTAAACAGGGATCAACATACAAACACTGAGAAGCCATTCCCCCCGCCCCACTACCTTATATGGAAACAACTGGAAAAACCTCTGTGATTGAGGCTATCAACAAGGCGCCTTTTTGTACAACGAACACTTCTGAGGTCATTCTTACTACTGCTTTACTACCACTTTACTACCACTTTACTACTACTTTACTACCACTTTACTACTACCTTACTACTACTTTACTATCACTTTACTACTACTTTACTACCACTTTACTACCACTTTACTACTTCTTTCCTACTGCTTTACTACAATTTTACTACTGCTTTACTACCGCTTTACTATTACTATCATTTTATTACTACCTTACTACTGCTTTACTACCATTTAACTACTATTTTTCTACAATTTTACTACAACTTTACTACTACTTTAAAGTTCTTTTACTGCTATTCCACCACTTTACTATTGGAGCATTTAAATACCACTTTACTACTTCTTTACTACTATCTTACTGCTGTTTCACTCCTGCCTTACTACCATTTTACTACTATTTTACTACTGCGTTACTACTACTTTACTAATATTTTACTGCTACTATTCCACCACTTTACTATTGTTTTACCATTACTTAACAGCTACTTCCCTACTGGTTTACTATTACTTTACTACCACTTTACTTCCACTTTACTACTGCTACTTTATTACTTATACTACTTTACTATTTATACCCCTATTTATACAGTAGACCTTCTTGAACAATGGCATGCCTGTCTATAGTAACAAATAGTATTGTTCCTATAATATAGTATTTGTACTATAGTAACAAATAGTATTGTTACTATATTGTTACGACAACTTAACCTGCTTTACTAATGCGTGACAAAGCTGCATTTGGTGAGCCAGCGCAGCACACGGAAACGCCGTTTACCTTCCCGCCAGTAAGCGGTCCCTATTTATCTATTTGCACCCGGGGTTGCTTTCGAACTGCTAGGTTGGCAGGCGCTGGGACCAAGCAACAGGAGCGCACCCAGCCGCGTGGATTCGAACCGCCGACCTTTTGATCGGCAGGGCCTAGGGGCTGAGGCTTTTACCCACAGCGTCACCCGCATCCCTACGCCAACTTAACCGGCAGAAAAATATTTTTTTGAAAAAATCCCTAAGCCCCGGGGTCACAATTTGATCAATAATCTGACTTTCAACCATTCACTCTAAAATGGTGCCAAACGGTTGCAAATGCTCCCCTGAGAGGTTTGGCGGTCGAAACAGAAGGCTTTTTATCTCAGGAAAAGAATTCAGTCCTTGACAACTTAACCGTCAGAAAAAGATTTTTTTTTGAAAAAATCCCTATGCCCCGGGGTCACAATTTCATTGAAAAATCTGACTTTCGGCCATTCAATCAAAAATGGTGCCAAACGGTTGCAAATGCTCCCTTGAGAGGTTTGGCGGTCGAAACAGAAGGCATTTTATGAAAGGAAAAGAAATCAGCCCTCTTAACCTGCTTCACTACTACTTTACTACCACTTTACTACTACTTTACTACCACTTTACTACTACTTTACTACAATTTTTCTACTACTTTACTACCATTTTACTACTGCTTTACTACCGTTTTACTACTGCTTTACTACCGCTTTACTACTACTTTACTACCATTTTACTACTACCTTACTACTGCTTTACTACAATTTAACTACTATTTTTCTACAGTTTTACTACTGCTTTACTACTACTTTAAAGCTATTTTACTGCTATTCCACCACTTTACTATTGGACCATTTTACTACCGCTTTACTACTTCTTTACTACTATCTTACTGCTGTTTCACTACTGCCTTACTACCATTTTACTACTATTTTACTACTGCGTTACTACTACTTTACTGCTATTTTACTGCTACTATTCCACCACTTTACTATTTTTTTACCATTACTTAACTGCTACTTCCCTACTGGTTTACTATTGCTTTACTACCACTTTACTTCCACTTTACTACTGCTACTTTATTACTTATACTACTTTCCTATTTAAACCCCTATTTATACAGTAGACCTTCCTGAACAATGGCATGCCTGTCTATAGTAACAAATAGTATTGTTACTATTTTATTAATTGTATATACTGCCCTTCATCCGTAGATTTAAGGTTGGTTTACGACTTAAAAATGCAAGGTAAAAAACACAAAATACACAATAAAAACAAGAACAAGAACAAACCAATAAGCCTCCTCCCTCAACCTCTCCTTTGGCTTGTCCTTCACTCATGACTTCTCTCTTGTTCCTTGATCTTAACTTCCTCACTTTTGCAAACCTTCCAGTTGTCCCTAATTTTGCCGGGACAGTCCCAGATTTATTGAAGCTGTCCTGGTTTCTGATGTTATCCTGCTTTTCCTTAGGACGTCCCTATGTTCATGGGAGAAATGTTGGATGGTATGGAGTTATACATAGAATAGAATGATAGAATGATCTCGATACCAATCCTAGGCAGACGTTTTAACATCACAGTAATCCAAGTTTATGCACCAACTACTGGTGCTGAAGAAACTGAAATTGACCAATTCTATGAAGACTTACAACACCTTATAGAAGTGACACCAAAGAAGGATGTTCTTCTCATTATAGGGGATTGGAATGCTAAAGTAGGGAGGCAAGAGATAAGAGGAACAACTGGCAAGTTTGGCCTTGGAGATCAAAACGAAGCAGGGCAAAGGCTAATAGAGTTCTGTCAAGAGAACAAGCTGGTCATCATCACAAACACGCTTTTCCAACAACACAGGAGACGACTCTACACATGGACATCACCAGATGGGCTGCATCGAAATCAGATTGATTATATTCTCTGCAGCCAAAGATGGAGAGGCTCTATACAGTCAGCAAAAACAAGACCTGGAGCTGACTGTGGCTCAGATCATCAGCTTCTTATAGCAAAATTCAAACTTAAACTGAAGAAAGTAGGGAAAACCATTGGGCCGGTAAGATATCATCTAAGTCAAATCCCTTATGAATACACAGTGGAAGCGACGAACAGGTTTAAGGATTTAGATTTGGTGGACAGAGTGCCTGAAGAACTATGGATGGAGGCTGGTAACATTGTACAGGAGGCAACAACGAAAACCATCCCAATGAAAAGGAAATGCAAGAAAGCAAAGTGGCTGTCCAACAAGGCCTTACAAACAGCGGAGGAGAGAAGGCAAGCAAAATGCGAGGGAGATAGTGAAAGATACAGGAAATTGAATGCAGATTTCCAAAGAACAGCAAGGAGAGACAAGAAGGCCTTCTTAAACGAGCAATGCAAACAACAGAGGAAAACAACAGAATGGGAAGAACCAGAGATCTGTTCAAGAAAATTGGAGCTATGAAAGGAAAATTTCGTACAAAGATTACCATAATAAAGGACAAAAGTGGTAAGGACCTAAGAGAAGCAGAAGACATCAAGAAGAGGTGGCAAGAATACACAGAGGAATTATACCAGAAAGATATGGATGTCTCGTACACCCCAGGTAGTGTGGTTGCTGACCTTGAGACAGACATCCTGGAAAGTGAAGTCAAATGGGCCTCAGAAAGCACTGCAAATAACAAGGCCAGTGGAAGTGATGGTATTCCAGCTGAACTATTTAAAATTTTAAAAGATGATGCTGTTAAGGTGCTACACTCAATATGCCAGCAAATTTGGAAAACTCAGCAGTGGCCAGAAGATTGGAGAAGATCAGTCTACATCCCAATCCCAAAGAAGGGCAGTGCCAAAGAATGCTCCAACTACCGCACAATTGCACTCATTTCACACGCTAGCAAGGTTATGCTTAAAATTCTACAAGGAAGGCTCAAGCAGTATGTGGATCGAGAACTCCCAGAAGTGCAAGCTGGATTTAGAAGAGGCAGAAGAACCAGAGACCAAATTGCAAACATGCGCTGGATTATGGAGAAAGCTAGAGAGTTCCAGAAAGACATCTACTTCTGCTTCATTGACTACGCAAAAGCCTTTGACTGTGTCGACCACAGCAAACTATGGCAAGTTCTTAAAGAAATGGGAGTGCCTGATCACCTCATCTGTCTCCCAAGAAATCTCTATGTGGGACAAGAAGCTACAGTTAGAACTGGATATGGAACAACTGATTGGTTCAAAATTGGAAAAGGAGTACGACAAGGCTGTATTTTGTCTCCCTGCTTATTTAATTTATGTTGTGACGTGGGGTTTGTGATTTCAGCTCTCTTGACATAATATGCTGGAGACAGTTCTCTAGTAACACTTCTTTATTAAAGCAAACAAGACTGAGACCTGAGGAGGGGAGAGCTACATTTATAGGGACAGGGAACTAGCTAGAAAGGATACATTTTGGAGGGAACAATATCAGGCAATCACAGTCCTGCCTTTTGGAGGAAACCAATAAGGCAGAGGATCCAAATACAGCAGCTTAAATGAACCAATAGTAGCTGTACCCTCTGGAACCAAAAGGCAGTTACTTTACCCTAATGCAAATACAGACAATAATAATACAGATATAAAATCCTTTGACTCAATACACAACAATTTATAGAAGACACTGATGCTGGGAGAAGGGAGCGACAGAGGACCAGATGGTTGGATAGTGTTTTCGAGGTTACCAGCATGAGTTTGACCAAACTGCGGGAGGTAGTGGAGGACAGAGGTGCCTGGCGTGCTCTGGTCCATGGGGTCACGAAGAGTCGGACACGACTAAACGACTAAACAACAACAACCTAGGGAAGTTTTTTAATGTTTACTGTTTTATTACCTTTTTATATGTTTTGGAAGACGCCCAGAGTGGCTAGAGCAACCCAGGCAGATGGATGTGGTATAAATACAGTGGTACCTCGGGTTACATATGCTTCAGGTTACATATGCTTCAGGTTACAGATGCTTCAGGTTACAGACTCCGCTAACCCAGAAATAGTGCTTCAGGTTAAGAAATTTGCTTCTGAGAACAGAAATCGTGATCCGGCGGCACGGCAACAGCAGGAGGCCCCATTAGCTAAAGTGGTGCTTCAGGTTAAGAACAGTTTCAGTTTAAGAACGGACCTCCGGAACAAATTAAGTACTTAAGCTGAGGTACCACTGTAGTAAAATTCTTGTTACAGAACAGGGCACCCCTATTTTCATCGGAGAAATGTTGGAGGGTATGCTTTTGTCCTCACCTCAGTTTTGACTACGGTCTCCTCACACAGTTCCTGACTCACGACAGTGTGTTGCCCATAGCTCAGTTCTGACTAAAGGATTTTATGCAGCCACTGCTGGCGGGGACCTTTTGGGACCCAAAATATCCAACGCCACTAAATTCTGGTGTACTTTTTAACATAATAGTGTAAACAGGGATCAACATACAAACACTGAGAAGCCATTCCCCCCCGCCCCACTACTTTATATGGAAACAACTGGAAAAACCTCTGTGATTGAGGCTATCAACATGGCGCCTTTTTGTACAACGAATACTGCTGAGGTCATTCTTAGTACTGCTTTACTACTACTTTACTACTACTTTACTACCACTTTACTACTACTTTACTACTACTTTACTATCACTTTAATACTACTACTTTACTACCACTTTACTACTACTTTACTACTACTTTACTACCACTTTACTACTACTTTACTACCACTTTACTACTACTTTACTATCACTTTACTACTACTTTATTACCACTTTACTACCACTTTACTACTGCTTTACTACAACTTTACTATCACTTTTCTACTACTTTACTACCACTTTACTACTACTTTACTACTGCTTTACTACAATTTTACTACTGCTTTACTACCGCTTTACTATTACTTTACTACCATTTTACTACTACCTTACTACTGCTTTACTTCCATTTAACTACTAGTTTACTATTACTTTAAAGTTCTTTTACTGCTATTCCACCACTTTACTATTGGACCATTTAAATACCACTTTACTACTTCTTTACTACTATCTTACTGCTGTTTCACTACTGCCTTACTACCATTTTACTACTATTTTACTACTGCGTTACTACAACTTTACTACTACTTTACTGCTATTTTACTGCTACTATTCCACCACTTTACTATTGTTTTACCATTACTTAACAGCTACTTCCCTACTGGTTTACTATTGCTTTACTACCACTTTACTTCCACTTTCCTACTGCTACTTTATTACTTATACTACTTTACTATTTATACCCCTATTTATACAGTAGACCTTCCTGAACAATGGCATGCCTGTCTATAGTAACAAATAGTATTGTTCCTATAATATAGTATTTGTACTATAGTAACAAATAGTATTGTTACTATATTGTTACGACAACTTAACCTGCTTTACTAATGCGTGACAAAGCTGCAATTGGTGAGCCAGCTCAGCACACGGAAACGCCGTTTACCTTCCCGCCAGTAAGCGGTCCCTATTTATCTACTTGCACCCGGGGTTGCTTTCGAACTGCTAGGTTGGCAGGCGCTGGGACCAAGCAACAGGAGCGCACCCAGCCGTGTGGATTCGAACCGCCGACCTTTTGATGGGCAGGCCCTAGGGGCTGAGGCTTTTACCCACAGCGCCACCCGTATCCCTACGCCAACTTAACCGGCAGAAAAATATTTTTTTGAAAAAATCCCAAAGCCCCGGGGTCACAATTTGATCAATAATCTGACTTTCAACCATTCACTCTAAAATGGTGCCAAACGGTTGCAAATGCTCCCTTGAGAGGTTTGGCGGTCGAAACAGAAGGCTTTTTATGAAAGGAAAAGAAATCAGCCCTCGACAACTTAACCTGCTTTACTACTACTTTACTACCACTTTACTACTACTTTCCTACCACTTTACTACTACTTTACTACAATTTTTCTACTACCTTACTACCATTTTACTACTGCTTTACTAAAGTTTTACTACCGCTTTACTACCGCTTTACTACTACTTTACTACCATTTTACTACTACCTTACTACTGCTTTACTACCATTTAACTACTATTTTTCTACAATTTTACTACTGCTTTACTACTACTTTAAAGCTATTTTACTGCTATTCCACCACTTTACTATTGGACCATTTTACTACCGCTTTACTACTTCTTTACTACTATCTTACTGCTGTTTCACTACTGCCTTACTACCATTTTACTACTATTTTACTACTGCGTTACTACTACTTTACTGCTATTTTACTGCTACTATTCCACCACTTTACTATTGTTTTACCATTACTTAACTGCTACTTCCCTACTGGTTTACTATTGCTTTACTACCACTTTATTTCCAATTTCCTACTGCTACTTTTTTACTTATACTACTTTACTATTTATACCCCTATTTATACAGTAGACCTTCCTGAACAATGGCATGCCTGTCTATAGTAACAAATAGTATTGTTACTATTTTATTAATTGTATATACTGCCCTTCATCCGTAGATTTAAGGTTGGTTTACGACTTAAAAATGCAAGGTAAAAAACACAAAATACACAATAAAAACAAGAACAAGAACAAACCAATAAGCCTCCTCCCTCAACCTCTCCTTTGGCTTGTCCTTCACTCATAACTTCTCTCTTGTTCCTTGATCTTAACTTCCTCACTTTTGCAAACCTTCCAGTTGTCCCTAATTTTGCCGGGACAGTCCCAGATTTATTGAAGCTGTCCTGGTTTCTGATGTTATCCTGCTTTTCCTTAGGACGTCCCTATGTTCATGGGAGAAATGTTGGATGGTATGGAGTTATACATAGAATAGAATGATAGAATGATCTCGATACCAATCCTAGGCAGACGTTTTAACATCACAGTAATCCAAGTTTATGCACCAACTACTGGTGCTGAAGAAACTGAAATTGACCAATTCTATGAAGACTTACAACACCTTATAGAAGTGACACCAAAGAAGGATGTTCTTCTCATTATAGGGGATTGGAATGCTAAAGTAGGGAGGCAAGAGATAAGAGGAACAACTGGCAAGTTTGGCCTTGGAGATCAAAACGAAGCAGGGCAAAGGCTAATAGAGTTCTGTCAAGAGAACAAGCTGGTCATCATCACAAACACGCTTTCCCAACAACACAAGAGACGACTCTACACATGGACATCACCAGATGGGCAGCATCGAAATCAGATTGATTATATTCTCTGCAGCCAAAGATGGAGAGGCTCTATACAGTCAGCAAAAACAAGACCTGGAGCTGACTGTGGCTCAGATCATCAGCTTCTTATAGCAAAATTCAAACTTAAACTGAAGAAAGTAGGGAAAACCATTGGGCCGGTAAGATATCATCTAAGTCAAATCCCTTATGAATACACAGTGGAAGCGACGAACAGGTTTAAGGATTTAGATTTGGTGGACAGAGTGCCTGAAGAACTATGGATGGAGGCTGGTAACATTGTACAGGAGGCAACAACGAAAACCATCCCAATGAAAAGGAAATGCAAGAAAGCAAAGTGGCTGTCCAACGAGGCCTTACAAACAGCGGAGGAGAGAAGGCAAGCAAAATGCGAGGGAGATAGTGAAAGATACAGGAAATTGAATGCAGATTTCCAAAGAACAGCAAGGAGAGACAAGAAGGCCTTCTTAAACGAGCAATGCAAACAACAGAGGAAAACAACAGAATGGGAAGAACCAGAGATCTGTTCAAGAAAATTGGAGCTATGAAAGGAACATTTCGTACAAAGATTACCATAATAAAGGACAAAAGTGGTAAGGACCTAAGAGAAGCAGAAGACATCAAGAAGAGGTGGCAAGAATACACAGAGGAATTATACCAGAAAGCTATGGATGTCTCGTACACCCCAGGTAGTGTGGTTGCTGACCTTGAGCCAGACATCCTGGAAAGTGAAGTCAAATGGGCCTCAGAAAGCACTGCAAATAACAAGGCCAGTGGAAGTGATGGTATTCCAGCTGAACTATTTAAAATTTTAAAAGATGATGCTGTTAAGGTGCTACACTCAATATGCCAGCAAATTTGGAAAACTCAGCAGTGGCCAGAAGATTGGAGAAGATCAGTCTACATCCCAATCCCAAAGAAGGGCAGTGCCAAAGAATGCTCCAACTACCGCACAATTGCACTCATTTCACACGCTAGCAAGGTTATGCTTAAAATTCTACAAGGAAGGCTCAAGCAGTATGTGGATCGAGAACTCCCAGAAGTTCAAGCTGGATTTAGAAGAGGCAGAAGAACCAGAGACCAAATTGCAAACATGCGCTGGATTATGGAGAAAGCTAGAGAGTTCCAGAAAGACATCTACTTCTGCTTCATTGACTACGCAAAAGCCTTTGACTGTGTCGACCACAGCAAACTATGGCAAGTTCTTAAAGAAATGGGAGTGCCTGATCACCTCATCTGTCTCCCGAGAAATCTCTATGTGGGACAAGAAGCTACAGTTAGAACTGGATATGGAACAACTGATTGGTTCAAAATTGGAAAAGGAGTACGACAAGGCTGTATTTTGTCTCCCTGCTTATTTAATTTATGTTGTGACGTGGGGTTTGTGATTTCAGCTCTCTTGACATAATATGCTTGAGACAGTTCTCTAGTAACACTTCTTTATTAAAGCAAACAAGACTGAGACCTGAGGAGGGGGGAGCTACATTTATAGGGACAGGGAACTAGCTAGAAAGGATACATTTTGGAGGGAACAATATCAGGCAATCACAGTCCTGCCTTTTGGAGGAAACCAATAAGGCAGAGGATCCAAATACAGCAGCTTAAATGAACCAATAGTAGCTGTACCCTCTGGAACCAAAAGGCAATTACTTTACCCTAATGCAAATACAAACAATAATAATACAGATATAAAATCCTTTGACTCAATACACAACAATTTATAGAAGACACTGATGCTGGGAGAAGGGAGCGACAGAGGACCAGATGGTTGGATAGTGTTTTCGAGGTTACCAGCATGAGTTTGACCAAACTGCGGGAGGTAGTGGAGGACAGAGGTGCCTGGCGTGCTCTGGTCCATGGGGTCACGAAGAGTCGGACACGACTAAACGACTAAACAACAACAACCTAGGGAAGTTTTTTTAATGTTTACTGTTTTATTACCTTTTTATATGTTTTGGAAGACGCCCAGAGTGGCTAGAGCAACCCAGGCAGATGGATGTGGTATAAATACAATGGTACCTCGGGTTACATATGCTTCAGGTTACATATGCTTCAGGTTACAGATGCTTCAGGTTACAGACTCCGCTAACCCAGAAATAGTGCTTCAGGTTAAGAAATTTGCTTCTGAGAACAGAAATCGTGATCCGGCGGCACGGCAACAGCAGGAGGCCCCATTAGCTAAAGTGGTGCTTCA
The DNA here is from genome assembly GCF_964106915.1 of Podarcis gaigeae. NCBI lineage: Eukaryota > Metazoa > Chordata > Lepidosauria > Squamata > Lacertidae > Podarcis > Podarcis gaigeae. Next base: position 12,788,372 of record NC_139677.1, on the reverse strand, counting down.
GGTTAAGAACAGTTTCAGTTTAAGAACGGACCTCCGGAACAAATTAAGTACTTAAGCTGAGGTACCACTGTAGTAAAATTCTTGTTACAGAACAGGGCACCCCTATTTTCATCGGAGAAATGTTGGAGGGTATGCTTTTGTCCTCACCTCAGTTTTGACTACGGTCTCCTCACACAGTTCCTGACTCACGACAGTGTGTTGCCCATAGCTCAGTTCTGACTAAAGGATTTTATGCAGCCACTGCTGGCGGGGACCTTTTGGGACCCAAAATATCCAACGCCACTAAATTCTGGTGTACTTTTTAACATAATAGTGTAAACAGGGATCAACATACAAACACTGAGAAGCCATTCCCCCCCGCCCCACTACTTTATATGGAAACAACTGGAAAAACCTCTGTGATTGAGGCTATCAACATGGCGCCTTTTTGTACAACGAATACTTCTGAGGTCATTCTTACTACTGCTTTACTACTACTTTACTACTACTTTACTACCACTTTACTACTACTTTACTACTACTTTACTATCACTTTAATACTACTACTTTACTACCACTTTACTACTACTTTACTACTACTTTACTACCACTTTACTACTACTTTACTACCACTTTACTACTACTTTACTATCACTTTACTACTACTTTACTACCACTTTACTATCACTTTACTACTACTTTACTATCACTTTAATACTACTTTACTACCACTTTACTATCACTTTTCTACTACTTTACTACCACTTTACTACTACTTTACTACTGCTTTACTACAATTTTACTACTGCTTTACTACCGCTTTACTATTACTTTACTACCATTTTACTACTACCTTACTACTGCTTTACTTCCATTTAACTACTAGTTTACTATTACTTTAAAGTTCTTTTACTGCTATTCCACCACTTTACTATTGGACCATTTAAATACCACTTTACTACTTCTTTACTACTATCTTACTGCTGTTTCACTACTGCCTTACTACCATTTTACTACTATTTTACTACTGCGTTACTACAACTTTACTACTACTTTACTGCTATTTTACTGCTACTATTCCACCACTTTACTATTGTTTTACCATTACTTAACAGCTACTTCCCTACTGGTTTACTATTGCTTTACTACCACTTTACTTCCACTTTCCTACTGCTACTTTATTACTTATACTACTTTACTATTTATACCCCTATTTATACAGTAGACCTTCCTGAACAATGGCATGCCTGTCTATAGTAACAAATAGTATTGTTCCTATAATATAGTATTTGTACTATAGTAACAAATAGTATTGTTACTATATTGTTACGACAACTTAACCTGCTTTACTAATGCGTGACAAAGCTGCATTTGGTGAGCCAGCGCAGCACACGGAAACGCCGTTTACCTTCCCGCCAGTAAGCGGTCCCTATTTATCTACTTGCACCCGGGGTTGCTTTCGAACTGCTAGGTTGGCAGGCGCTGGGACCAAGCAACAGGAGCGCACCCAGCCGTGTGGATTCGAACCGCCGACCTTTTGATCGGCAGGCCCTAGGGGCTGAGGCTTTTACCCACAGCGCCACCCGCATCCCTACGCCAACTTAACCGGCAGAAAAATATTTTTTTGAAAAAATCCCAAAGCCCCGGGGTCACAATTTGATCAATAATCTGACTTTCAGCCATTCACTCTAAAATGGTGCCAAACGGTTGCAAATGCTCCCTTGAGAGGTTTGGCGGTCGAAACAGAAGGCTTTTTATGAAAGGAAAAGAAATCAGCCCTCGACAACTTAACCTGCTTTACTACTACTTTATTACCACTTTACTACTACTTTCCTACCACTTTACTACTACTTTACTACAATTTTTCTACTACCTTACTACCATTTTACTACTGCTTTACTAAAGTTTTACTACCGCTTTACTACCGCTTTACTACTACTTTACTACCATTTTACTACTACCTTACTACTGCTTTACTACCATTTAACTACTATTTTTCTATAATTTTACTACTGCTTTACTACTACTTTAAAGCTATTTTACTGCTATTCCACCACTTTACTATTGGACCATTTTACTACCGCTTTACTACTTCTTTACTACTATCTTACTGCTGTTTCACTACTGCCTTACTACCATTTTACTACTATTTTACTACTGCGTTACTACTACTTTACTGCTACTATTCCACCACTTTACTATTGTTTTACCATTACTTAACTGCTACTTCCCTACTGGTTTACTATTGCTTTACTACCACTTTATTTCCAATTTCCTACTGCTACTTTATTACTTATACTACTTTACTATTTATACCCCTATTTATACAGTAGACCTTCCTGAACAATGGCATGCCTGTCTATAGTAACAAATAGTATTGTTACTATTTTATTAATTGTATATCTAAACGGAGGTCTCTATCCCTAGAGGCACATCCAGGTGTAAAGCTATGAGACTCTAGCTCTAACTTTGGAAGCTATGCCTTCAACTGAATTAACCCTTGAATACATTTCATCTCGGCTTGCAGATGAACAGGATAAAAGGCAAAGAGAAAGAGGTCTGTCTTTAAAGGGGAGTTATGCTGTGCCTAAGAGTGTTGATGCTGAGTTTGAGTTGCTATCAAAGGGTTAAAGGGTAGCAGAAACGCTCTAATCACTGAGCAGCTGGAGGTCATTAGGCTTCCAGGAACATGAGTTTGTATAAATAGTCTCCTGTGTGTTTGTTCTCCCTTTTCTTTCTCTCCCTTTTTTGGGCGTGTTTGCTGAGATGTGTGGTTCTTCGCCAGGGTTGTTTTTTGTTTTTGTAAATAAACCTTATCTTTGAGTTACAAACCGCATGCTCCAAGACTCCTCTTTGAAAAGATACTGCCTCTCCTGCCCTTCTTCAACTGCTGTGCGAAATACTCTGCTGTAGTGGGACTTGTGACGATGGAAGCGCACTGGGCATTTACATTAAACTAATTAAAGTTTAATGGGACAGGTTATGGATGTTTGTACGTCAAGAAGGAGCTAAGGAGTGCAGTTCAGAGTGATTTATGAAAGGACTGGAGCGAAGACAGAAGCGGTTGCCGACAACGAAAGCCTTCAAAGCAGCTTGAGTCCTGCAACGTGCCTAGAAAAGTTTTAAACAGGCACTGAGCAGTTTGTACTCGCTGGAAGACGTCTTATTCCTCAAGGAGCCACCTCAGCAGCTGGGAGACGGTCTACAGGTGTGTGAGTATCGTTCCTAAGCCCCAGGGAGGATGGCAGAGTCCCAGGAAAGTTTTTCTGTCCCGTTTACGCGACTCAATGGGAAAAATTGGCAAGATTGGAAGGCTAGAGTAAGGGTTTGGTTGCAAGCAAAAGAGTTGTGGAGTTGCACTGAAGCACCGCCTTTACAGGCAGCTGCAGACGCGTCTGCAGAAGACAAAGCAACAGCAGCAGCTTCACAGAAACGTGACAGGAAAGCCCAAGGTCTACTAGTTTTGGCAGTGGGACCAGAGCAAATGCCTTACGTTTCTGAGTTAAAGAACACGCATGAGGTCTGGACGGTTCTGCAGCGGCTAAATTCCAGAAACACTGCGGGGGCCAAGATCCATGCTACAAGATGTTTGTTTGATTTACGTCTCCAACCGGGAGCGTGTGTGAAAGAACATATTGCCAAAATGGTGTCTGCCTTTAATCAACTAAGACAGCTGGGCATTCCTTTCTCTATGGAGCAGCAGTCATACATATTGTTGTCTTCTCTTGATAAAAGCTATGAGACTCTAGCTCTAACTTTGGAAGCTATGCCTTCAACTGAATTAACCCTTGAATACATTTCATCTCGGCTTGCAGATGAACAGGATAAAAGGCAAAGAGAAAGAGGTTTGTCTTTAAAGGGGAGTTATGCTGTGCCTAAGAGTGTTGATGCTGAGTTTGAGCACACAGTAAATGCTTTTGCAGCTAGACACTGTTTTCGCTGTGGTTCCCCTTCCCATTTAATTAGGAATTGCACACGTGAACCTGGTCAAGACAGCACCAAGGCCGTTACCCCTAGTTACCAGACAAGGAGTTCCAGGGGACGTCGAAGAAGAGGAGGAGGTCGTGGCTACTCCCACAGCACACAGCACATGGCTTCAGTAATGGCGTTGATGCAAGGGCGTGGCCAAGGCAGCAATCTACGCTGGTTGATCGACAGTGGTGCATCTCACCACCTGGTGGCGCCATCTAGTGTCCGTTTGCAGAATTGCAGACATTTGCAAACCCTTAAAGTTGTGACAATGGCAGATTCAACTAAACGTTCCTTAGAGACCGTAGGCACAGTGTTCTTGAAATGTTTGCAAACAGAAATTGATGCCTACGTGCTAAAGGGATTGAAGGGGTGTATTTTGTCTGTGTCAGAACTTGATAGAAATGGGTTTAAAACTGTGTTTGAAAATGGGGTTTGCACTATTTCAAAGAATAACGTATCTCTTTTGCAGGTGGAATGCAGAGATGGGTTATATTATTTTGAGACAAGTCCAGATGAAGTTGAACAGGTTCATGCTGGTTGTGTGAGCACGCCTACCCATAATTCTTGTGTCCATTTATGGCACCGCCGTCTGGGACATATTAATTTTCAGTATGTTAAAAGGCAACCTGAATTATCAGAAGGGTGCAAAATGAACAAATGTACTAAGTATTTGGATTGTACTGCATGCAAAAGGGCGAAGGTTCATAGATGCAGCTATCCCAGCTCAGATAGGAAATCTGACAAAGTATTCCAACTTGTGCATATGGACCTATGTGGCCCAATGCCTGTTGCTAGCATGGGAGGTTCGAGGTATGCACTGTGTCTCTCGGATGACAAAACAAAGGTTACATGGTTTTTTCCTCTCAAAACAAAAGCAGATACTGCAGAAACAGTTAAAAATTGGGTTCATGCAGTGGAACTTGAATTTGGTACTAGAGTACTTGCTTTTCAGACAGACAGAGGGTCAGAATTTACCGGGTCTGTGTTGCAGAATTTCTTTAAGAAAAAGGGAATTAAGCATCGTCTGTCTACACCTTATTCCCCCCAAGAAGGAGGCGTGGCCGAACGTAAAAACAGGGTTCTGCAAGAGTTGGCAAACTCTATGTTGTTTGATGCTAAACTCCCTCAAAGTTACTGGGCGGAAGCCTGGCAGGCGGCTACTCATATTCTGAACCGAGTATATAATTCGGTAATTGCCACTACCCCATATTTTGCTTTATATGGGAAGAAGCCCAAAATTAATTACTTTCGGGTGTTTGGATGTCCAGCCTATGTACTTATCCCAAAAGCGTTAAGGAAAAAGGGAGGTCCAAGGGCTAGGAAACTCATCTTTTGTGGGTACGAACCACACGCCAAATCTTGGAGGTTCGTGAACCCAAATGGGGATACTACAAGAGTGGTCCTCAGTAGGAGCGCTGAATTTTGTGAGCAGTCTGGATGGACTCACTTACACGGTAACCCTGACATTTTGAGAGATGATTTAGGCATTTATGCTGAGAATGAAAGTCCAGAGAGTAGTGAGCCAGAAGAGGATGGTGCACATGGTTCAGACGCAGATTCTGACCAGGCACAAGGTTCTTCTCCTAAGGTAGAAAATCCAGAATCTAGGAGTGTTCCAACATCGCCAGTCAGTAGGCCTAGCAGACAGCAAAAGCGAAGCAGGTCACCTGCAACACCAAGCCCAAGGGAGGTATCTAAACGGAGGTCTTTATCCCTAGAGGCACATCCAGGTATAAAGTCTGAGACAGATTCTGACAGCCAACGGTCAGAAGGGGCACAAGAGGAACAATTGCGCAGGTCAAATCGTGCCACAAAGGGCAAGCCGCCAGAGCGGTTTAAGGTGACAAGTGTATACGTAAATATGGCACAGTGTGAGCCAGATAGCTATATGGAGGTACAACAGCTTCCAAGCTCAGAAGCCGTTAAGTGGCAGGAAGCAATGGAAAAAGAGATGGCTTCAATGAAGTCTCTCGGTGTGTTTACAAGTACAGAGCTTCCGAAAGGGCAACAAGCTGTAGGTTGTCGATGGGTATATCGTTTAAAGCCCACAACTACTGAGGAGTTGCAATATAAAGCCCGACTAGTTGCAAAAGGGTTTTCGCAGCGCAAAGGTGTTCACTATTCTCAAATCTATGCCCCAACTTCAAGATCGGAGTCATTAAGAATGCTTTTAGCCTCTTCAGCTAAGAAGGGAAATAAGCTGTTTCATTTTGATGTCAATGTGGCTTATTTAAACGCAGACTTACAGGAGGAAGTCTATATAACACCACCACCGGGTTTTGAAGGAGACAAGCCAAACCAGGTCTGGCGCCTACACAAATCCATTTATGGGTTGAAACAGTCCGCCCGTAATTGGAATTCCTGCTTAAACGATGCTCTAGAGAACATGGGGTTCAGAAAGAGCGCAGCAGATGCGTGTCTTTATCTAAAAGGCTCGGGATGTGAACAAGAAGCAGTTTTGATATTTGTTGACGATTTATTATACAGTGGAAAGGATGATAAACTTGCACAACAATTTGCCACAAAGCTTGGAGAAAGGTTTCAGATAAAATCACTAGGCAATGTATCTGTTTATCTAGGAGTTAAAATTCAGCAAGATGAAAATGGGAACTATTGGCTCAGCCAAGAAGCTAAGATCCAGCAGTTGCTGGAAAGGTTTAAAATGGACAACTGTGCTGGTGTTAAAACCCCAATGGAGCTAAGTTACATAAAGGATGCTCAAGCCGAGCAACAGACAGAGTTCAGTAATCCCGGGGTTTACCAGTCAGCGATGGGCAGTCTACTCCACATTGCACAGTGGACTCGGCCCGATATAACATATGCTGTCAACATGCTGTGTAGACAAGCTGAAAAACCATCAATGCATGCTTGGCAAGGAGTAAAAAGAGTTTTAAGGTATCTCCAAACTACCAAAAGGTTTCGCTTAGAACTATCAGCAGAGGGCAGCACACAACTTGAATGTTGGGCCGACAGTAGTTGGGCAGATGCTGGACCAGATAGAAAATCAGTGTCAGGAATGGCGATAAAATTTGGAAATGCACTAATTGGTTGGAGATCAAGAAAGCAATTAATTATTGCTTTAAGTTCAACTGAATCTGAGTTCAATGCATTATCATATGTATGTAGAGAACTGGAATTTTATAAGCAACTGGTACAAGAATTGTTTGGAGAATGTCCCCTACCTATCAGAGTGTGGGAAGACAACCAACCTTGTATTAAACTAGCTAAATCAGGTCAATTCAAGGGCCACACAAAACACTTGGATATCCGTTATCAAAATGTATGCCAAAGTGTAAAACAAGGTTTAATTGAACTAAAGTATTGTCCAAGCCAAGAAAACCTTGCAGACGGTTTTACGAAAGCTTTGAGTCCGCAATCTCATAAATGTTTCTGTTCAGGTTTAAATTTGAATTAAGGTTGGTACAGCTCAGTGCTCCGAGCGAGAGGGGGTGTTGCTATCAAAGGGTTAAAGGGTAGCAGAAACGCTCTAATCACTGAGCAGCTGGAGGTCATTAGGCTTCCAGGAACATGAGTTTGTATAAATAGTCTCCTGTGTGTTTGTTCTCCCTTTTCTTTCTCCCCCTTTTTTGGGCGTGTTTGCTGAGATGTGTGGTTCTTCGCCAGGGTTGTTTTTTGTTTTTGTAAATAAACCTTATCTTTGAGTTACAAACCGCATGCTCCAAGACTCCTCTTTGAAAAGATACTGCCTCTCCTGCCCTTCTTCAACTGCTGTGCGAAATACTCTGCTGTAGTGGGACTTGTAACGATGGAAGCGCACTGGGCATTTACATTAAACTAATTAAAGTTTAATGGGACATATACTGCCCTTCATCCGTAGATTTAAGGTTGGTTTACGACTTAAAAATGCAAGGTAAAAAACACAAAATACACAATAAAAACAAGAACAAGAACAAACCAATAAGCCTCCTCCCTCAACCTCTCCTTTGGCTTGTCCTTCACTCATGACTTCTCTCTTGTTCCTTGATCTTAACTTCCTCACTTTTGCAAACCTTCCAGTTGTCCCTAATTTTGCCGGGACAGTCCCAGATTTATTGAAGCTGTCCTGGTTTCTGATGTTATCCTGCTTTTCCTTAGGACGTCCCTATGTTCATGGGAGAAATGTTGGATGGTATGGAGTTATACATAGAATAGAATGATAGAATGATCTCGATACGAATCCAAGGCAGACCTTTTAACATCACAGTAATCCAAGTTTATGCACCAACTACTGGTGCTGAAGAAACTGAAATTGACCAATTCTTTGAAGACTTACAACACCTTATAGAAGTGACACCAAAGAAGGATGTTCTTCTCATTATAGGGGATTGGAGTGCTAAAGTAGGGAGGCAAGAGATAAGAGGAACAACTGGCAAGTTTGGCCTTGGAGATCAAAACGAAGCAGGGCAAAGGCTCATTCAGATTTCCAAAGAATAGCAAGGAGAGACAAGAAGGCCTTCTTAAACGAGCAATGCAAACAATAGAGGAAAACAACAGAATGGGAAGAACCAGAGATCTGTTCAAGAAAATTGGAGCTATGAAAGGAACATTTCGTACAAAGATTACCATAATAAAGGACAAAAGTGGTAAGGACCTAACAGAAGCAGAAGACATCAAGAAGAGGTGGCAAGAATACACAGAGGAATTATACCAGAAAGATATGGATGTCTCGTACACCCCAGGTAGTGTGGTTGCTGACCTTGAGCCAGACATCCTGGAAAGTGAAGTCAAATGGGCCTCAGAAAGCACTGCAAATAACAAGGCCAGTGGAAGTGATGGTATTCCAGCTGAACTATTTAAAATTTTAAAAGATGATGCTGTTAAGGTGCTACACTCAATATGCCAGCAAATTTGGAAAACTCAGCAGTGGCCAGAAGATTGGAGAAGATCAGTCTACATCCCAATCCCAAAGAAGGGCAGTGCCAAAGAATGCTCCAACTACCGCACAATTGCACTCATTTCACACGCTAGCAAGGTTATGCTTAAAATTCTACAAGGAAGGCTCAAGCAGTATGTGGATCGAGAACTCCCAGAAGTGCAAGCTGGATTTAGAAGAGGCAGAAGAACCAGAGACCAAATTGCAAACATGCGCTGGATTATGGAGAAAGCTAGAGAGTTCCAGAAAGACATCTACTTCTGCTTCATTGACTACGCAAAAGCCTTTGACTGTGTCGACCACAGCAAACTATGGCAAGTTCTTAAAGAAATGGGAGTGCCTGATCACCTCATCTGTCTCCCGAGAAATCTCTATGTGGGACAAGAAGCTACAGTTAGAACTGGATATGGAACAACTGATTGGTTCAAAATTGGAAAAGGAGTACGACAAGGCTGTATTTTGTCTCCCTGCTTATTTAATTTATGTTGTGACGTGGGGTTTGTGATTTCAGCTCTCTTGACATAATATGCTGGAGACAGTTCTCTAGTAACACTTCTTTATTAAAGCAAACAAGACTGAGACCTGAGGAGGGGGGAGCTACATTTATAGGGACAGGGAACTAGCTAGAAAGGATACATTTTGGAGGGAACAATATCAGGCAATCACAGTCCTGCCTTTTGGAGGAAACCAATAAGACAGAGGATCCAAATACAGCAGCTTAAATGAACCAATAGTAGCTGTACCCTCTGGAACCAAAAGGCAGTTACTTTACCCTAATGCAAATACAGACAATAATAATACAGATATAAAATCCTTTGACTCAATACACAACAATTTATATGCAGAATGCATCATGCGAAAGGCTGGGCTGGATGAATCCCAAACTGGAATTAAGATTGCCGGAAGAAATATCAACAACCTCAGATATGCAGATGACACAACCTTGATGGCAGAAAGTGAGGAGGAATTAAAGAACCTTTTAATGAGGGTGAAAGAGGAGAGCGCAAAATATGGTCTGAAGCTCAACATCAAAAAAACGAAGATCATGGCCACTGGTCCCATCACCTCCTGGCAAATAGAAGGGGAAGAAATGGAGGCAGTGAGAGATTTTACTTTCTTGGGCTCCATGATCACTGCAGATGGTGACAGCAGCCACATAATTAAAAGACGCCTGCTTCTTGGGAGAAGGGCAATGACAGGCCTAGACAGCATCTTGAGAAGTAGAGACGTCCCCTTGCCAACAAAGGTCGGTATAGTTAAAGCCATGGTTTTCCCAGTAGTGATGTATGGAAGTGAGAGCTGGACCATAAAGAAGGCTGATCGCCGAAGAATTGATGCTTTTGAATTCTGGTGCTGGAGGAGACTCTTGAGAGTCCCATGGACTGCAAGAAGATCAAACGCATCCATTCTTAAGGAAATCAGCCCTGAGTGCTCACTGGAAGGACAGATCGTGAAGCTGAGGCTCCTGTACTTTGGCCACCTCATGAGAAGAGAAGACTCCCTGGAGAAGACACTGATGCTGGGAAAGATGGAGGGCACAAGGAGAAGGGGGCGACAGAGGACCAGATGGTTGGATAGTGTTTTCGAGGTTACCAGCATGAGTTTGACCAAACTGCGGGAGGTAGTGGAGGACAGAGGTGCCTGGCGTGCTCTGGTCCATGGGGTCACGAAGAGTCGGACACGACTAAACGACTAAACAACAACAACCTAGGGAAGTTTTTTAATGTTTACTGTTTTATTACCTTTTTATATGTTTTGGAAGCCGCCCAGAGTGGCTAGAGCAACCCAGGCAGATGGATGTGGTATAAATACAGTGGTACCTCGGGTTACATATGCTTCAGGTTACATATGCTTCAGGTTACAGATGCTTCAGGTTACAGACTCCGCTAACCCAGAAATAGTGCTTCAGGTTAAGAAATTTGCTTCTGAGAACAGAAATCGTGATCCGGCGGCACGGCAACAGCAGGAGGCCCCATTAGCTAAAGTGGTGCTTCAGGTTAAGAACAGTTTCAGTTTAAGAACTGACCTCCGGAACGAATTAAGTACTTAACCTGAGGTACCACTGTAGTAAAATTGTTGTTACAGAACAGGGCACCCCTATTTTCATCGGAGAAATGTTGGAGGGTATGCTTTTGTCCTCACCTCAGTTTTGACTTCGGGCTCCTCACACAGCTCCTGACTCACGACAGTGTGTTGCCCATAGCACAGTTCTGACTAAAGGATTTTATGCAGCCACTGCTGGCGGGGACCTTTTGGGACCCAAAATATCCAACGCCACTAAATTCTGGTGTACTTTTTAACATAATAGTGTAAACAGGGATCAACATACAAACACTGAGAAGCCATTCCCCCCCGCCCCACTACCTTATATGGAAACAACTGGAAAAACCTCTGTGATTGAGGCTATCAACATGGCGCCTTTTTTGTACAACGAACACGTCTGAGGTCATTCTTACTACTGCTTTACTACTGCTTTACTACTACTTTACTACCACTATACTACTACTTTATTACTACTTTACTATCACTTTACTACTACTTTACTACCACTTTACTATCACTTTACTACTGCTTTCTACCACTTTACTACTACTTTACTACTACTTTACTATCACTTTACTACTACTTTACTACTGCTTTACTACTACTTTACTACTGCTTTGCTACAATTTTACTACTGCTTTACTAACGCTTTACTATTCCTTTACTACCATTTTACTACTACCTTACTACTGCTTTACTTCCATTTAACTACTATTTTTCTACAATTTTACTACAACTTTACTACTACTTTAAAGTTCTTTTACTGCTATTCCACCACTTTACTATTGGACCATTTAAATACCACTTTACTACTTCTTTACTACTATCTTACTGCTGTTTCACTACTGCCTTACTACCATTTTACTACCATTTTACTACTGCGTTACTACTACTTTACTGCTATTTTACTGCTACTATTCCACCACTTTACTATTGTTTTACCATTACTTAACAGCTACTTCCCTACTGGTTTACTATTGCTTTACTACCACTTTACTTCCACTTTCCTACTGCTACTTTATTACTTATACTACTTTCCTATTTATACCCCTATTTATACAGTAGACCTTCCTAAACAATGGCATGCCTGTCTATAGTAACAAATAGTATTGTTACTATTTTATTAATTGTATATACTGCCCTTCATCCGTAGATTTAAGGTTGGTTTACGACTTAAAAATGCAAGGTAAAAAACACAAAATACACAATAAAAACAAGAACAAGAACAAACCAATAAGCCTCCTCCCTCAACCTCTCCTTTGGCTTGTCCTTCACTCATGACTTCTCTCTTGTTCCTTGATCTTAACTTCCTCACTTTTGCAAACCTTCCAGTTGTCCCTAATTTTGCCGGGACAGTCCCAGATTTATTGAAGCTGTCCTGGTTTCTGATGTTATCCTGCTTTTCCTTATGTTCATGGGAGAAATGTTGGATGGTATGGAGTTATACATAGAATAGAATGATAGAATGATCTCGATACGAATCCAAGGCAGACCTTTTAACATCACAGTAATCCAAGTTTATGCACCAACTACTGGTGCTGAAGAAACTGAAATTGACCAATTCTATGAAGACTTACAACACCTTATAGAAGTGACACCAAAGAAGGATGTTCTTCTCATTATAGGGGATTGGAATGCTAAAGTAGGGAGGCAAGAGATAAGAGGAACAACTGGCAAGTTTGGCCTTGGAGATCAAAATGAAGCAGGGCAAAGACTAATTCAGATTTCCAAAGAATAGCAAGGAGAGACAAGAAGGCCTTCTTAAACGAGCAATGCAAACAATAGAGGAAAACAACAGAATGGGAAGAACCAGAGATCTGTTCAAGAAAATTGGAGCTATGAAAGTAACATTTCGTACAAAGATTACCATAATAAAGGACAAAAGTGGTAAGGACCTAAGAGAAGCAGAAGACATCAAGAAGAGGTGGCAAGAATACACAGAGGAATTATACCAGAAAGATATGGATGTCTCGTACACCCCAGGTAGTGTGGTTGCTGACCTTGAGCCAGACATCCTGGAAAGTGAAGTCAAATGGGCCTCAGAAAGCACTGCAAATAACAAGGCCAGTGGAAGTGATGGTATTCCAGCTGAACTATTTAAAATTTTAAAAGATGATGCTGTTAAGGTGCTACACTCAATATGCCAGCAAATTTGGAAAACTCAGCAGTGGCCAGAAGATTGGAGAAGATCAGTCTACATCCCAATCCCAAAGAAGGGCAGTGCCAAAGAATGCTCCAACTACCGCACAATTGCACTCATTTCACACGCTAGCAAGGTTATGCTTAAAATTCTACAAGGAAGGCTCAAACAGTATGTGGATCGAGAACTCCCAGAAGTGCAAGCTGGATTTAGAAGAGGCAGAAGAACCAGAGACCAAATTGCAAACATGCGCTGGATTATGGAGAAAGCTAGAGAGTTCCAGAAAGACATCTACTTCTGCTTCATTGACTACGCAAAAGCCTTTGACTGTGTCGACCACAGCAAACTATGGCAAGTTCTTAAAGAAATGGGAGTGCCTGATCACCTCATCTGTCTCCCGAGAAATCTCTATGTGGGACAAGAAGCTACAGTTAGAACTGGATATGGAACAACTGATTGGTTCAAAATTGGAAAAGGAGTACGACAAGGCTGTATTTTGTCTCCCTGCTTATTTAATTTATGTTGTGACGTGGGGTTTGTGATTTCAGCTCTCTTGACATAATATGCTGGAGACAGTTCTCTAGTAACACTTCTTTATTAAAGCAAACAAGACTGAGACCTGAGGAGGGGGGAGCTACATTTATAGGGACAGGGAACTAGCTAGAAAGGATACATTTTGGAGGGAACAATATCAGGCAATCACAGTCCTGCCTTTTGGAGGAAACCAATAAGACAGAGGATCCAAATACAGCAGCTTAAATGAACCAATAGTAGCTGTACCCTCTGGAACCAAAAGGCAGTTACTTTACCCTAATGCAAATACAGACAATAATAATACAGATATAAAATCCTTTGACTCAATACACAACAATTTATATGCAGAATGCATCATGCGAAAGGCTGGGCTGGATGAATCCCAAGCTGGAATTAAGATTGCCGGAAGAAATATCAACAACCTCAGATATGCAGATGACACAACCTTGATGGCAGAAAGTGAGGAGGAATTAAAGAACCTTTTAATGAGGGTGAAAGAGGAGAGCGCAAAATATGGTCTGAAGCTCAACATCAAAAAAACGAAGATCATGGCCACTGGTCCCATCACCTCCTGGCAAATAGAAGGGGAAGAAATGGAGGCAGTGAGAGATTTTACTTTCTTGGGCTCCATGATCACTGCAGATGGTGACAGCAGCCACATAATTAAAAGACGCCTGCTTCTTGGGAGAAGGGCAATGACAGGCCTAGACAGCATCTTGAGAAGTAGAGACGTCCCCTTGCCAACAAAGGTCGGTATAGTTAAAGCCATGGTTTTCCCAGTAGTGATGTATGGAAGTGAGAGCTGGACCATAAAGAAGGCTGATCGCCGAAGAATTGATGCTTTTGAATTCTGGTGCTGGAGGAGACTCTTGAGAGTCCCATGGACTGCAAGAAGATCAAACGCATCCATTCTTAAGGAAATCAGCCCTGAGTGCTCACTGGAAGGACAGATCGTGAAGCTGAGGCTCCTGTACTTTGGCCACCTCATGAGAAGAGAAGACTCCCTGGAGAAGACACTGATGCTGGGAAAGATGGAGGGCACAAGGAGAAGGGGGCGACAGAGGACCAGATGGTTGGATAGTGTTTTCGAGGTTACCAGCATGAGTTTGACCAAACTGCGGGAGGTAGTGGAGGACAGAGGTGCCTGGCGTGCTCTGGTCCATGGGGTCACGAAGAGTCGGACACGACTAAACGACTAAACAACAACAACCTAGGGAAGTTTTTTAATGTTTACTGTTTTATTACCTTTTTATATGTTTTGGAAGCCGCCCAGAGTGGCTAGAGCAACCCAGGCAGATGGATGTGGTATAAATACAGTGGTACCTCGGGTTACATATGCTTCAGGTTACATATGCTTCAGGTTACAGATGCTTCAGGTTACAGACTCCGCTAACCCAGAAATAGTGCTTCAGGTTAAGAAATTTGCTTCTGAGAACAGAAATCGTGATCCGGCGGCACGGCAACAGCAGGAGGCCCCATTAGCTAAAGTGGTGCTTCAGGTTAAGAACAGTTTCAGTTTAAGAACTGACCTCCGGAACGAATTAAGTACTTAACCTGAGGTACCACTGTAGTAAAATTGTTGTTACAGAACAGGGCACCCCTATTTTCATCGGAGAAATGTTGGAGGGTATGCTTTTGTCCTCACCTCAGTTTTGACTTCGGGCTCCTCACACAGCTCCTGACTCACGACAGTGTGTTGCCCATAGCACAGTTCTGACTAAAGGATTTTATGCAGCCACTGCTGGCGGGGACCTTTTGGGACCCAAAATATCCAACGCCACTAAATTCTGGTGTACTTTTTAACATAATAGTGTAAACAGGGATCAACATACAAACACTGAGAAGCCATTCCCCCCCGCCCCACTACCTTATATGGAAACAACTGGAAAAACCTCTGTGATTGAGGCTATCAACATGGCGCCTTTTTTGTACAACGAACACGTCTGAGGTCATTCTTACTACTGCTTTACTACTGCTTTACTACTACTTTACTACCACTATACTACTACTTTATTACTACTTTACTATCACTTTACTACTACTTTACTACCACTTTACTATCACTTTACTACTGCTTTCTACCACTTTACTACTACTTTACTACTACTTTACTATCACTTTACTACTACTTTACTACTGCTTTACTACTACTTTACTACTGCTTTGCTACAATTTTACTACTGCTTTACTAACGCTTTACTATTCCTTTACTACCATTTTACTACTACCTTACTACTGCTTTACTTCCATTTAACTACTATTTTTCTACAATTTTACTACAACTTTACTACTACTTTAAAGTTCTTTTACTGCTATTCCACCACTTTACTATTGGACCATTTAAATACCACTTTACTACTTCTTTACTACTATCTTACTGCTGTTTCACTACTGCCTTACTACCATTTTACTACCATTTTACTACTGCGTTACTACTACTTTACTGCTATTTTACTGCTACTATTCCACCACTTTACTATTGTTTTACCATTACTTAACAGCTACTTCCCTACTGGTTTACTATTGCTTTACTACCACTTTACTTCCACTTTCCTACTGCTACTTTATTACTTATACTACTTTCCTATTTATACCCCTATTTATACAGTAGACCTTCCTAAACAATGGCATGCCTGTCTATAGTAACAAATAGTATTGTTACTATTTTATTAATTGTATATACTGCCCTTCATCCGTAGATTTAAGGTTGGTTTACGACTTAAAAATGCAAGGTAAAAAACACAAAATACACAATAAAAACAAGAACAAGAACAAACCAATAAGCCTCCTCCCTCAACCTCTCCTTTGGCTTGTCCTTCACTCATGACTTCTCTCTTGTTCCTTGATCTTAACTTCCTCACTTTTGCAAACCTTCCAGTTGTCCCTAATTTTGCCGGGACAGTCCCAGATTTATTGAAGCTGTCCTGGTTTCTGATGTTATCCTGCTTTTCCTTATGTTCATGGGAGAAATGTTGGATGGTATGGAGTTATACATAGAATAGAATGATAGAATGATCTCGATACGAATCCAAGGCAGACCTTTTAACATCACAGTAATCCAAGTTTATGCACCAACTACTGGTGCTGAAGAAACTGAAATTGACCAATTCTATGAAGACTTACAACACCTTATAGAAGTGACACCAAAGAAGGATGTTCTTCTCATTATAGGGGATTGGAATGCTAAAGTAGGGAGGCAAGAGATAAGAGGAACAACTGGCAAGTTTGGCCTTGGAGATCAAAATGAAGCAGGGCAAAGACTAATTCAGATTTCCAAAGAATAGCAAGGAGAGACAAGAAGGCCTTCTTAAACGAGCAATGCAAACAATAGAGGAAAACAACAGAATGGGAAGAACCAGAGATCTGTTCAAGAAAATTGGAGCTATGAAAGTAACATTTCGTACAAAGATTACCATAATAAAGGACAAAAGTGGTAAGGACCTAAGAGAAGCAGAAGACATCAAGAAGAGGTGGCAAGAATACACAGAGGAATTATACCAGAAAGATATGGATGTCTCGTACACCCCAGGTAGTGTGGTTGCTGACCTTGAGCCAGACATCCTGGAAAGTGAAGTCAAATGGGCCTCAGAAAGCACTGCAAATAACAAGGCCAGTGGAAGTGATGGTATTCCAGCTGAACTATTTAAAATTTTAAAAGATGATGCTGTTAAGGTGCTACACTCAATATGCCAGCAAATTTGGAAAACTCAGCAGTGGCCAGAAGATTGGAGAAGATCAGTCTACATCCCAATCCCAAAGAAGGGCAGTGCCAAAGAATGCTCCAACTACCGCACAATTGCACTCATTTCACACGCTAGCAAGGTTATGCTTAAAATTCTACAAGGAAGGCTCAAACAGTATGTGGATCGAGAACTCCCAGAAGTGCAAGCTGGATTTAGAAGAGGCAGAAGAACCAGAGACCAAATTGCAAACATGCGCTGGATTATGGAGAAAGCTAGAGAGTTCCAGAAAGACATCTACTTCTGCTTCATTGACTACGCAAAAGCCTTTGACTGTGTCGACCACAGCAAACTATGGCAAGTTCTTAAAGAAATGGGAGTGCCTGATCACCTCATCTGTCTCCCGAGAAATCTCTATGTGGGACAAGAAGCTACAGTTAGAACTGGATATGGAACAACTGATTGGTTCAAAATTGGAAAAGGAGTACGACAAGGCTGTATTTTGTCTCCCTGCTTATTTAATTTATGTTGTGACGTGGGGTTTGTGATTTCAGCTCTCTTGACATAATATGCTGGAGACAGTTCTCTAGTAACACTTCTTTATTAAAGCAAACAAGACTGAGACCTGAGGAGGGGGGAGCTACATTTATAGGGACAGGGAACTAGCTAGAAAGGATACATTTTGGAGGGAACAATATCAGGCAATCACAGTCCTGCCTTTTGGAGGAAACCAATAAGACAGAGGATCCAAATACAGCAGCTTAAATGAACCAATAGTAGCTGTACCCTCTGGAACCAAAAGGCAGTTACTTTACCCTAATGCAAATACAGACAATAATAATACAGATATAAAATCCTTTGACTCAATACACAACAATTTATATGCAGAATGCATCATGCGAAAGGCTGGGCTGGATGAATCCCAAACTGGAATTAAGATTGCCGGAAGAAATATCAACAACCTCAGATATGCAGATGACACAACCTTGATGGCAGAAAGTGAGGAGGAATTAAAGAACCTTTTAATGAGGGTGAAAGAGGAGAGCGCAAAATATGGTCTGAAGCTCAACATCAAAAAAACGAAGATCATGGCCACTGGTCCCATCACCTCCTGGCAAATAGAAGGGGAAGAAATGGAGGCAGTGAGAGATTTTACTTTCTTGGGCTCCATGATCACTGCAGATGGTGACAGCAGCCACATAATTAAAAGACGCCTGCTTCTTGGGAGAAGGGCAATGACAGGCCTAGACAGCATCTTGAGAAGTAGAGACGTCCCCTTGCCAACAAAGGTCGGTATAGTTAAAGCCATGGTTTTCCCAGTAGTGATGTATGGAAGTGAGAGCTGGACCATAAAGAAGGCTGATCGCCGAAGAATTGATGCTTTTGAATTCTGGTGCTGGAGGAGACTCTTGAGAGTCCCATGGACTGCAAGAAGATCAAACGCATCCATTCTTAAGGAAATCAGCCCTGAGTGCTCACTGGAAGGACAGATCGTGAAGCTGAGGCTCCTGTACTTTGGCCACCTCATGAGAAGAGAAGACTCCCTGGAGAAGACACTGATGCTGGGAAAGATGGAGGGCACAAGGAGAAGGGGGCGACAGAGGACCAGATGGTTGGATAGTGTTTTCGAGGTTACCAGCATGAGTTTGACCAAACTGCGGGAGGTAGTGGAGGACAGAGGTGCCTGGCGTGCTCTGGTCCATGGGGTCACGAAGAGTCGGACACGACTAAACGACTAAACAAAAACAACCTAGGGAAGTTTTTTAATGTTTACTGTTTTATTACCTTTTTATATGTTTTGGAAGCCGCCCAGAGTGGCTAGAGCAACCCAGGCAGATGGATGTGGTATAAATACAGTGGTACCTCGGGTTACATATGCTTCAGGTTACATATGCTTCAGGTTACAGATGCTTCAGGTTACAGACTCCGCTAACCCAGAAATAGTGCTTCAGGTTAAGAAATTTGCTTCTGAGAACAGAAATCGTGATCCGGCGGCACGGCAACAGCAGGAGGCCCCATTAGCTAAAGTGGTGCTTCAGGTTAAGAACAGTTTCAGTTTAAGAACTGACCTCCGGAACGAATTAAGTACTTAACCTGAGGTACCACTGTAGTAAAATTGTTGTTACAGAACAGGGCACCCCTATTTTCATCGGAGAAATGTTGGAGGGTATGCTTTTGTCCTCACCTCAGTTTTGACTTCGGGCTCCTCACACAGCTCCTGACTCACGACAGTGTGTTGCCCATAGCTCAGTTCTGACTAAAGGATTTTATGCAGCCACTGCTGGCGGGGACCTTTTGGGACCCAAAATATCCAACGCCACTAAATTCTGGTGTACTTTTTAACATAATAGTGTAAACAGGGATCAACATACAAACACTGAGAAGCCATTCCCCCCCGCCCCACTACTTTATATGGAAACAACTGGAAAAACCTCTGTGATTGAGGCTATCAACATGGCGCCTTTTTCTACAACGAACACTTCTAGGGTCATTCTTACTACTGCTTTACTACTACTTTACTACTACTTTACTCCTACTTTACTACCACTTTACTACTACTTTACTACTACTCTACTATCACTTTACTACTACTTTACTACCACTTTACTACCACTTTACTACTACTTTACTACCACTTTACTACTACTTTACTACTACTTTACTACCACTTTACTACTACTTTACTACTACTTTACTATCACTTTACTACTACTTTACTACCACTTTACTACTACTTTACTACTACTTTACTATCACTTTACTACTACTTTACTACCGCTTTACTACTGCTTTACTACAACTTTACTATCACTTTACTACTACTTTACTACCACTTTACTACTACTTTACTACTACTTTACTATCACTTTACTACTACTTTACTACCACTTTACTACTGCTTTACTAGTACTTTACTACTTCTTTACTATCACTTTACTACTACTTTACTACTGCTTTACTACTGCTTTACTACAATTTTACTACTGCTTTACTACCGCTTTACTATTACTTTACTACCATTTTACTACTACCTTACTACTGCTTTACTACCATTTAACTACTATTTTTCTACAATTTTACTACAACTTTACTACTACTTTAAAGTTCTTTTACTGCTATTCCACCACTTTACTATTGGACCATTTAAATACCACTTTACTACTTCTTTACTACTATCTTACTGCTGTTTCACTACTGCCTTACTACCATTTTACTACTATTTTACGACTGCGTTACTACTACTTTACTGCTATTTTACTGCTACTATTCCACCACTTTACTATTGTTTTACCATTACTTAACAGCTACTTCCCTACTGGTTTACTAATGCTTTACTACCACTTTACTTCCACTTTACTGCTGCTACTATTTATACCCCTATTTATAGACCTTCCTGAACAATGGCATGCCTGTCTATAGTAACAAATAGTATTGTTCCTATAATATAGTATTTGTACTATAGTAACAAATAGTATTGTTACTATATTGTTACGACAACTTAACCTGCTTTACTAATGCGTGACAAAGCTGCATTTG
Organism: Podarcis gaigeae; assembly: GCF_964106915.1. Classification (NCBI taxonomy): domain Eukaryota; kingdom Metazoa; phylum Chordata; class Lepidosauria; order Squamata; family Lacertidae; genus Podarcis; species Podarcis gaigeae. The sequence goes on along the minus strand of NC_139677.1, from coordinate 12,767,614 downwards.
GTGAGCCAGCGCAGCACACGGAAACGCCGTTTACCTTCCGTCCAGTAAGCGGTCCCTATTTATCTACTTGCACCCGGGGTTGCTTTCGAACTGCTAGGTTGGCAGGCGCTGGGACCAAGCAACAGGGGCGCACCCAGCCGTGTGGATTCGAACCGCCGACCTTTTGATCAGCAGGCCCTAGGCGCTGAGGCTTTTACCCACAGCGCCACCCGCATCCCTACGCCAACTTAACCGGCAGAGAAATATTTTTTTGAAAAAATCCGTATGCCCCGGGGTCACAATTTCATTCAAAAATCTGACTTTCAACCATTCGCTCTAAAATGGTGCCAAACGGTTGCAAATGCTCCCTTGAGAGGTTTGGCGGTCGAAACAGAAGGCTTTTTATGAAAGGAAAAGAAATCAGCCCTCGACAACTTAACCTGCTTCACTACTACTTTACTACCACTTTACTACTACTTTACTACCACTTTACTACTACTTTACTACAATTTTCTACTACTTTTCTACCATTTTACTACTGCTTTACTACCATTTTACTACTGCTTTACTACCGCTTTACTACTACTTTACTACCATTTTACTACTACCTTACTACTGCTTTACTACCATTTAACTACTATTTTTCTACAATTTTACTACTGCTTTACTACTACTTTAAAGCTATTTTACTGCTATTCCACCACTTTACTATTGGACCATTTTACTACCGCTTTACTACTTCTTTACTACTATCTTACTGCTGTTTCACTACTGCCTTACTACCATTTTACTACCATTTTACTACTGTGTTACTACTACTTTACTGCTATTTTACTGCTACTATTCCACCACTTTACTATTGTTTTACCATTACTTAACTGCTACTTCCCTACTGGTTTACTATTGCTTTACTACCACTTTATTTCCAATTTCCTACTGCTACTTTATTACTTATACTACTTTCCTATTTATACCCCTATTTATACAGTAGACCTTCCTGAACAATGGCATGCCTGTCTATAGTAACAAATAGTATTGTTACTATTTTATTAATTGTATATACTGCCCTTCATCCGTAGATTTAAGGTTGGTTTACGACTTAAAAATGCAAGGTAAAAAACACAAAATACACAATAAAAACAAGAACAAGAACAAACCAATAAGCCTCCTCCCTCAACCTCTCCTTTGGCTTGTCCTTCACTCATGACTTCTCTCTTGTTCCTTGATCTTAACTTCCTCACTTTTGCAAACCTTCCAGTTGTCCCTAATTTTGCCGGGACAGTCCCAGATTTATTGAAGCTGTCCTGGTTTCTGATGTTATCCTGCTTTTCCTTAGGACGTCCCTATGTTCATGGGAGAAATGTTGGATGGTATGGAGTTATACATAGAATAGAATGATAGAATGATCTCGATACGAATCCAAGGCAGACCTTTTAACATCACAGTAATCCAAGTTTATGCACCAACTACTGGTGCTGAAGAAACTGAAATTGACCAATTCTATGAAGACTTACAACACCTTATAGAAGTGACACCAAAGAAGGATGTTCTTCTCATTATAGGGGATTGGAATGCTAAAGTAGGGAGGCAAGAGATAAGAGGAACAACTGGCAAGTTTGGCCTTGGAGATCAAAACGAAGCAGGGCAAAGGCTCATTCAGATTTCCAAAGAATAGCAAGGAGAGACAAGAAGGCCTTCTTAAACGAGCAATGCAAACAATAGAGGAAAACAACAGAATGGGAAGAACCAGAGATCTGTTCAAGAAAATTGGAGCTATGAAAGGAACATTTCGTACAAAGATTACCATAATAAAGGACAAAAGTGGTAAGGACCTAACAGAAGCAGAAGACATCAAGAAGAGGTGGCAAGAATACACAGAGGAATTATACCAGAAAGCTATGGATGTCTCGTACACCCCAGGTAGTGTGGTTGCTGACCTTGAGCCAGACATCCTGGAAAGTGAAGTCAAATGGGCCTCAGAAAGCACTGCAAATAACAAGGCCAGTGGAAGTGATGCTATTCCAGCTGAACTATTTAAAATTTTAAAAGATGATGCTGTTAAGGTGCTACACTCAATATGCCAGCAAATTTGGAAAACTCAGCAGTGGCCAGAAGATTGGAGAAGATCAGTCTACATCCCAATCCCAAAGAAGGGCAGTGCCAAAGAATGCTCCAACTACCGCACAATTGCACTCATTTCGCACGCTAGCAAGGTTATGCTTAAAATTCTACAAGGAAGGCTCAAGCAGTATGTGGATCGAGAACTCCCAGAAGTGCAAGCTGGATTTAGAAGAGGCAGAAGAACCAGAGACCAAATTGCAAACATGCGCTGGATTATGGAGAAAGCTAGAGAGTTCCAGAAAGACATCTACTTCTGCTTCATTGACTACGCAAAAGCCTTTGACTGTGTCGACCACAGCAAACTATGGCAAGTTCTTAAAGAAATGGGAGTGCCTGATCACCTCATCTGTCTCCCGAGAAATCTCTATGTGGGACAAGAAGCTACAGTTAGAACTGGATATGGAACAACTGATTGGTTCAAAATTGGAAAAGGAGTACGACAAGGCTGTATTTTGTCTCCCTGCTTATTTAATTTATGTTGTGACGTGGGGTTTGTGATTTCAGCTCTCTTGACATAATATGCTGGAGACAGTTCTCTAGTAACACTTCTTTATTAAAGCAAACAAGACTGAGACCTGAGGAGGGGGGAGCTACATTTATAGGGACAGGGAACTAGCTAGAAAGGATACATTTTGGAGGGAACAATATCAGGCAATCACAGTCCTGCCTTTTGGAGGAAACCAATAAGACAGAGGATCCAAATACAGCAGCTTAAATGAACCAATAGTAGCTGTACCCTCTGGAACCAAAAGGCAGTTACTTTACCCTAATGCAAATACAGACAATAATAATACAGATATAAAATCCTTTGACTCAATACACAACAATTTATATGCAGAATGCATCATGCGAAAGGCTGGGCTGGATGAATCCCAAACTGGAATTAAGATTGCCGGAAGAAATATCAACAACCTCAGATATGCAGATGACACAACCTTGATGGCAGAAAGTGAGGAGGAATTAAAGAACCTTTTAATGAGGGTGAAAGAGGAGAGCGCAAAATATGGTCTGAAGCTCAACATCAAAAAAACGAAGATCATGGCCACTGGTCCCATCACCTCCTGGCAAATAGAAGGGGAAGAAATGGAGGCAGTGAGAGATTTTACTTTCTTGGGCTCCATGATCACTGCAGATGGTGACAGCAGCCACATAATTAAAAGACGCCTGCTTCTTGGGAGAAGGGCAATGACAGGCCTAGACAGCATCTTGAGAAGTAGAGACGTCCCCTTGCCAACAAAGGTCGGTATAGTTAAAGCCATGGTTTTCCCAGTAGTGATGTATGGAAGTGAGAGCTGGACCATAAAGAAGGCTGATCGCCGAAGAATTGATGCTTTTGAATTCTGGTGCTGGAGGAGACTCTTGAGAGTCCCATGGACTGCAAGAAGATCAAACGCATCCATTCTTAAGGAAATCAGCCCTGAGTGCTCACTGGAAGGACAGATCGTGAAGCTGAGGCTCCTGTACTTTGGCCACCTCATGAGAAGAGAAGACTCCCTGGAGAAGACACTGATGCTGGGAAAGATGGAGGGCACAAGGAGAAGGGGGCAACAGAGGACCAGATGGTTGGATAGTGTTTTCGAGGTTACCAGCATGAGTTTGACCAAACTGCGGGAGGTAGTGGAGGACAGAGGTGCCTGGCGTGCTCTGGTCCATGGGGTCACGAAGAGTCGGACACGACTAAACGACTAAACAACAACAACCTAGGGAAGTTTTTTAATGTTTACTGTTTTATTACCTTTTTATATGTTTTGGAAGCCGCCCAGAGTGGCTAGAGCAACCCAGGCAGATGGATGTGGTATAAATACAGTGGTACCTCGGGTTACATATGCTTCAAGTTACAGAAGCTTCAGGTTACAGATGCTTCAGGTTACAGACTCCGCTAACCCAGAAATAGTGCTTCAGGTTAAGAAATTTGCTTCTGAGAACAGAAATCGTGATCCGGCGGCGCGGCAACAGCAGGAGGCCCCATTAGCTAAAGTGGTGCTTCAGCTTAAGAACAGTTTCAGTTTAAGAACAGACCTCCGGAACGAATTAAGTACTTAACCTGAGGTACCACTGTAGTAAAATTGTTGTTACAGAACAGGGCACCCCTATTTTCATCGGAGAAATGTTGGAGGGTATGCTTTTGTCCTCACCTCAGTTTTGACTACGGGCTCCTCACACAGCTCCTGACTCACGACAGTGTGTTGCCCATAGCTCAGTTCTGACTAAAGGATTTTATGCAGCCACTGCTGGCGGGGACCTTTTGGGACCCAAAATATCCAACGCCACTAAATTCTGGTGTACTTTTTAACATAATAGTGTAAACAGGGATCAACATACAAACACTGAGAAGCCATTCCCCCCCGCCCCACTACTTTATATGGAAACAACTGGAAAAACCTCTGTGATTGAGGCTATCAACATGGCGCCTTTTTCTACAACGAACACTTCTAGGGTCATTCTTACTACTGCTTTACTACTACTTTACTACTACTTTACTCCTACTTTACTACCACTTTACTACTACTTTACTACTACTCTACTATCACTTTACTACTACTTTACTACCACTTTACTACCACTTTACTACTACTTTACTACTACTTTACTACTACTTTACTACCACTTTACTACTACTTTACTACTACTTTACTATCACTTTACTACTACTTTACTACCACTTTACTACTACTTTACTACTACTTTACTATCACTTTACTACTACTTTACTACCGCTTTACTACTGCTTTACTACAACTTTACTATCACTTTACTACTACTTTACTACCACTTTACTACTACTTTACTACTACTTTACTATCACTTTACTACTACTTTACTACCACTTTACTACTGCTTTACTAGTACTTTACTACTTCTTTACTATCACTTTACTACTACTTTACTACTGCTTTACTACTACTTTACTACTGCTTTACTACTACTTTACTACTGCTTTACTACAATTTTACTACTGCTTTACTACCGCTTTACTATTACTTTACTACTGCTTTACTACCATTTAACTACTATTTTTCTACAATTTTACTACAACTTTACTACTACTTTAAAGTTCTTTTACTGCTATTCCACCACTTTACTATTGGACCATTTAAATACCACTTTACTACTTCTTTACTACTATCTTACTGCTGTTTCACTACTGCCTTACTACCATTTTACTACTATTTTACGACTGCGTTACTACTACTTTACTGCTATTTTACTGCTACTATTCCACCACTTTACTATTGTTTTACCATTACTTAACAGCTACTTCCCTACTGGTTTACTAATGCTTTACTACCACTTTACTTCCACTTTACTGCTGCTACTATTTATACCCCTATTTATACAGTAGACCTTCCTGAACAATGGCATGCCTGTCTATAGTAACAAATAGTATTGTTCCTATAATATAGTATTTGTACTATAGTAACAAATAGTATTGTTACTATATTGTTACGACAACTTAACCTGCTTTACTAATGCGTGACAAAGCTGCATTTGGTGAGCCAGCGCAGCACACGGAAACGCCGTTTACCTTCCGGCCAGTAAGCGGTCCCTATTTATCTACTTGCACCCGGGGTTGCTTTCGAACTGCTAGGTTGGCAGGCGCTGGGACCAAGCAACAGGGGCGCACCCAGCCGTGTGGATTCGAACCGCCGACCTTTTGAACAGCAGGCCCTAGGCGCTGAGGCTTTTACCCACAGCGCCACCCGCATCCCTACGCCAACTTAACCGGCAGAGAAATATTTTTTTGAAAAAATCCGTATGCCCCGGGGTCACAATTTCATTCAAAAATCTGACTTTCAACCATTCGCTCTAAAATGGTGCCAAACGGTTGCAAATGCTCCCTTGAGAGGTTTGGCGGTCGAAACAGAAGGCTTTTTATGAAAGGAAAAGAAATCAGCCCTCGACAACTTAACCTGCTTCACTACTACTTTACTACCACTTTACTACTACTTTACTACCACTTTACTACTACTTTACTACAATTTTCTACTACTTTTCTACCATTTTACTACTGCTTTACTACCATTTTACTACTGCTTTACTACCGCTTTACTACTACTTTACTACCATTTTACTACTACCTTACTACTGCTTTACTACCATTTAACTACTATTTTTCTACAATTTTACTACTGCTTTACTACTACTTTAAAGCTATTTTACTGCTATTCCACCACTTTACTATTGGACCATTTTACTACCGCTTTACTACTTCTTTACTACTATCTTACTGCTGTTTCACTACTGCCTTACTACCATTTTACTACCATTTTACTACTGTGTTACTACTACTTTACTGCTATTTTACTGCTACTATTCCACCACTTTACTATTGTTTTACCATTACTTAACTGCTACTTCCCTACTGGTTTACTATTGCTTTACTACCACTTTATTTCCAATTTCCTACTGCTACTTTATTACTTATACTACTTTCCTATTTATACCCCTATTTATACAGTAGACCTTCCTGAACAATGGCATGCCTGTCTATAGTAACAAATAGTATTGTTACTATTTTATTAATTGTATATACTGCCCTTCATCCGTAGATTTAAGGTTGGTTTACGACTTAAAAATGCAAGGTAAAAAACACAAAATACACAATAAAAACAAGAACAAGAACAAACCAATAAGCCTCCTCCCTCAACCTCTCCTTTGGCTTGTCCTTCACTCATGACTTCTCTCTTGTTCCTTGATCTTAACTTCCTCACTTTTGCAAACCTTCCAGTTGTCCCTAATTTTGCCGGGACAGTCCCAGATTTATTGAAGCTGTCCTGGTTTCTGATGTTATCCTGCTTTTCCTTAGGACGTCCCTATGTTCATGGGAGAAATGTTGGATGGTATGGAGTTATACATAGAATAGAATGATAGAATGATCTCGATACGAATCCAAGGCAGACCTTTTAACATCACAGTAATCCAAGTTTATGCACCAACTACTGGTGCTGAAGAAACTGAAATTGACCAATTCTATGAAGACTTACAACACCTTATAGAAGTGACACCAAAGAAGGATGTTCTTCTCATTATAGGGGATTGGAATGCTAAAGTAGGGAGGCAAGAGATAAGAGGAACAACTGGCAAGTTTGGCCTTGGAGATCAAAACGAAGCAGGGCAAAGGCTCATTCAGATTTCCAAAGAATAGCAAGGAGAGACAAGAAGGCCTTCTTAAACGAGCAATGCAAACAATAGAGGAAAACAACAGAATGGGAAGAACCAGAGATCTGTTCAAGAAAATTGGAGCTATGAAAGGAACATTTCGTACAAAGATTACCATAATAAAGGACAAAAGTGGTAAGGACCTAACAGAAGCAGAAGACATCAAGAAGAGGTGGCAAGAATACACAGAGGAATTATACCAGAAAGCTATGGATGTCTCGTACACCCCAGGTAGTGTGGTTGCTGACCTTGAGCCAGACATCCTGGAAAGTGAAGTCAAATGGGCCTCAGAAAGCACTGCAAATAACAAGGCCAGTGGAAGTGATGCTATTCCAGCTGAACTATTTAAAATTTTAAAAGATGATGCTGTTAAGGTGCTACACTCAATATGCCAGCAAATTTGGAAAACTCAGCAGTGGCCAGAAGATTGGAGAAGATCAGTCTACATCCCAATCCCAAAGAAGGGCAGTGCCAAAGAATGCTCCAACTACCGCACAATTGCACTCATTTCGCACGCTAGCAAGGTTATGCTTAAAATTCTACAAGGAAGGCTCAAGCAGTATGTGGATCGAGAACTCCCAGAAGTGCAAGCTGGATTTAGAAGAGGCAGAAGAACCAGAGACCAAATTGCAAACATGCGCTGGATTATGGAGAAAGCTAGAGAGTTCCAGAAAGACATCTACTTCTGCTTCATTGACTACGCAAAAGCCTTTGACTGTGTCGACCACAGCAAACTATGGCAAGTTCTTAAAGAAATGGGAGTGCCTGATCACCTCATCTGTCTCCCGAGAAATCTCTATGTGGGACAAGAAGCTACAGTTAGAACTGGATATGGAACAACTGATTGGTTCAAAATTGGAAAAGGAGTACGACAAGGCTGTATTTTGTCTCCCTGCTTATTTAATTTATGTTGTGACGTGGGGTTTGTGATTTCAGCTCTCTTGACATAATATGCTGGAGACAGTTCTCTAGTAACACTTCTTTATTAAAGCAAACAAGACTGAGACCTGAGGAGGGGAGAGCTACATTTATAGGGACAGGGAACTAGCTAGAAAGGATACATTTTGGAGGGAACAATATCAGGCAATCACAGTCCTGCCTTTTGGAGAAAACCAATAAGACAGAGGATCCAAATACAGCAGCTTAAATGAACCAATAGTAGCTGTACCCTCTGGAACCAAAAGGCAGTTACTTTACCCTAATGCAAATACAGACAATAATAATACAGATATAAAATCCTTTGACTCAATACACAACAATTTATATGCAGAATGCATCATGCGAAAGGCTGGGCTGGATGAATCCCAAACTGGAATTAAGATTGCCGGAAGAAATATCAACAACCTCAGATATGCAGATGACACAACCTTGATGGCAGAAAGTGAGGAGGAATTAAAGAACCTTTTAATGAGGGTGAAAGAGGAGAGCGCAAAATATGGTCTGAAGCTCAACATCAAAAAAACGAAGATCATGGCCACTGGTCCCATCACCTCCTGGCAAATAGAAGGGGAAGAAATGGAGGCAGTGAGAGATTTTACTTTCTTGGGCTCCATGATCACTGCAGATGGTGACAGCAGCCACATAATTAAAAGACGCCTGCTTCTTGGGAGAAGGGCAATGACAGGCCTAGACAGCATCTTGAGAAGTAGAGACGTCCCCTTGCCAACAAAGGTCGGTATAGTTAAAGCCATGGTTTTCCCAGTAGTGATGTATGGAAGTGAGAGCTGGACCATAAAGAAGGCTGATCGCCGAAGAATTGATGCTTTTGAATTCTGGTGCTGGAGGAGACTCTTGAGAGTCCCATGGACTGCAAGAAGATCAAACGCATCCATTCTTAAGGAAATCAGCCCTGAGTGCTCACTGGAAGGACAGATCGTGAAGCTGAGGCTCCTGTACTTTGGCCACCTCATGAGAAGAGAAGACTCCCTGGAGAAGACACTGATGCTGGGAAAGATGGAGGGCACAAGGAGAAGGGGGCGACAGAGGACCAGATGGTTGGATAGTGTTTTCGAGGTTACCAGCATGAGTTTGACCAAACTGCGGGAGGTAGTGGAGGACAGAGGTGCCTGGCGTGCTCTGGTCCATGGGGTCACGAAGAGTCGGACACGACTAAACGACTAAACAACAACAACCTAGGGAAGTTTTTTAATGTTTACTGTTTTATTACCTTTTTATATGTTTTGGAAGCCGCCCAGAGTGGCTAGAGCAACCCAGGCAGATGGATGTGGTATAAATACAGTGGTACCTCGGGTTACATATGCTTCAAGTTACAGAAGCTTCAGGTTACAGATGCTTCAGGTTACAGACTCCGCTAACCCAGAAATAGTGCTTCAGGTTAAGAAATTTGCTTCTGAGAACAGAAATCGTGATCCGGCGGCGCGGCAACAGCAGGAGGCCCCATTAGCTAAAGTGGTGCTTCAGCTTAAGAACAGTTTCAGTTTAAGAACAGACCTCCGGAACGAATTAAGTACTTAACCTGAGGTACCACTGTAGTAAAATTGTTGTTACAGAACAGGGCACCCCTATTTTCATCGGAGAAATGTTGGAGGGTATGCTTTTGTCCTCACCTCAGTTTTGACTACGGGCTCCTCACACAGCTCCTGACTCACGACAGTGTGTTGCCCATAGCTCAGTTCTGACTAAAGGATTTTATGCAGCCACTGCTGGCGGGGACCTTTTGGGACCCAAAATATCCAACGCCACTAAATTCTGGTGTACTTTTTAACATAATAGTGTAAACAGGGATCAACATACAAACACTGAGAAGCCATTCCCCCACGCCCCACTACTTTATATGGAAACAACTGGAAAAACCTCTGTGATTGAGGCTATCAACATGGCGCCTTTTTCTACAACGAAAACTACTTTACTACTACTTTACTACTACTTTACTACTGCTTTACTACTACTTTACTACTACTTTACTACCGCTTCACTGCTAACGCTTTACTTACTACCGTTTTACAACTACCGATTTACTGCTACTTTACTACTGCTTTACTATCATTTTACTACTGCCTTGCTATCCTTTTACTACTGCCTTGCTATCCTTTTACTACTACTTTACTACCATTTCACCACTACTTTGCTACTACTTTACTACCAACTTACTACTAATTTACTACCATATTACTACTACCTTACTACTGCTTTGCTATCCTTTTACTACAACTTTACTACAACTTTACTACTACTTTAAAGTTCTTTTACTGCTATTCCACCACTTTACTATTGGACCATTTAAATACCACTTTACTACTTCTTTACTACTATCTTACTGCTGTTTCACTACTGCCTTACTACCATTTTACTACTATTTTACTACTGCGTTACTACTACTTTACTGCTATTTTACTGCTACTATTCCACCACTTTACTATTGTTTTACCATTACTTACCAGCTACTTCCCTACTGGTTTACTATTGCTTTACTACCACTTTACTTCCACTTTCCTACTGCTACTTTATTACTTATACTACTTTACTATTTATACCCCTATTTATACAGTAGACCTTCCTGAACAATGGCATGCCTGTCTATAGTAACAAATAGTATTGTTCCTATAATATAGTATTTGTACTATAGTAACAAATAGTATTGTTACTATATTGTTACGACAACTTAACCTGCTTTACTAATGCGTGACAAAGCTGCATTTGGTGAGCCAGCGCAGCACACGGAAACGCCGTTTACCTTCCCACCAGTAAGCGGTCCCTATTTATCTACTTGCACCCGGGGTTGCTTTCGAACTGCTAGGTTGGCAGGCGCTGGGACCAAGCAACAGGAGCGCACCCAGCCGTGTGGATTCGAACCGCCGACCTTTTGATCGGCAGACCCTAGGCGCTGAGGCTTTTACCCACAGCGCCACCCGCATCCCTACGCCAACTTAACCGGCAGAAAAATATTTTTTTTGGAAAAATCCCAAAGCCCCGGGGTCACAATTTGATCAATAATCTGACTTTCAACCATTCACTCTAAAATGGTGCCAAATGGTTGCAAATGCTCCCTTGAGAGGTTTGGCGGTCGAAACAGAAGGCTTTTTATGAAAGGAAAAGAAATCAGCCCTCAACAACTTAACCTGCTTTACTACTACTTTACTACCACTTTACTACTACTTTCCTACCACTTTACTACTACTTTACTACAATTTTCTACTACTTTACTACCATTTTACTACTGCTTTACTACCGTTTTACTACTGCTTTACTACCATTTTACTACTACCTTACTACTGCTTTACTACCATTTAACTACTATTTTTCTACAATTTTACTACTACTTTAAAGCTATTTTACTGCTATTCCACCACTTTACTATTGGACCATTTTACTACCGCTTTACTACTTCTTTACTACTATCTTACTGCTGTTTCACTACTGCCTTACTACCATTTTACTACTATTTTACTACTGCGTTACTACTACTTTACTGCTATTTTACTGCTACTATTCCACCACTTTACTATTGTTTTACCATTACTTAACTGCTACTTCCCTACCTGTTTACTATTGCTTTACTACCACTTTACTTCCACTTTACTACTGCTACTTTATTACTTATACTACTTTCCTATTTATACCCCTATTTATACAGTAGACCTTCCTGAACAATGGCATGCCTGTCTATAGTAACAAATAGTATTGTTACTATTTTATTAATTGTATATACTGCCCTTCATCCGTAGATTTAAGGTTGGTTTACGACTTAAAAATGCAAGGTAAAAAACACAAAATACACAATAAAAACAAGAACAAGAACAAACCAATAAGCCTCCTCCCTCAACCTCTCCTTTGGCTTGTCCTTCACTCATGACTTCTCTCTTGTTCCTTGATCTTAACTTCCTCACTTTTGCAAACCTTCCAGTTGTCCCTAATTTTGCCGGGACAGTCCCAGATTTATTGAAGCTGTCCTGGTTTCTGATGTTATCCTGCTTTTCCTTAGGACGTCCCTATGTTCATGGGAGAAATGTTGGATGGTATGGAGTTATACATAGAATAGAATGATAGAATGATCTCGATATGAATCCAAGGCAGACCTTTTAACATCACAGTAATCCAAGTTTATGCACCAACTACTGGTGCTGAAGAAACTGAAATTGACCAATTCTATGAAGACTTACAACACCTTATAGAAGTGACACCAAAGAAGGATGTTCTTCTCATTATAGGGGATTGGAATGCTAAAGTAGGGAGGCAAGAGATAAGAGGAACAACTGGCAAGTTAGGCCTTGGAGATCAAAACGAAGCAGTGCAAAGGCTAATAGAGTTCTGTCAAGAGAACAAGCTGGTCATCATAAACACGCTTTTCCAACAACACAAGAGACGACTCTACACATGGACATCACCAGATGGGCAGCATCGAAATCAGATTGATTATATTCTCTGCAGCCAAAGATGGAGAGGCTCTATACAGTCAGCAAAAACAAGACCTGGAGCTGACTGTGGCTCAGATCATCAGCTTCTTATAGCAAAATTCAAACTTAAACTGAAGAAAGTAGGGAAAACCACTGGGCCGGTAAGATGTCATCTAAGTCAAATCCCTTATGAATACACAGTGGAAGTGACGAACAGGTTTAAGGATTTAGATTTGGTGGACAGAGTGCCTGAAGAACTATGGATGGAGGCTGGTAACATTGTACAGGAGGCAACAACGAAAACCATCCCAATGAAAAGGAAATGCAAGAAAGCAAAGTGGCTGTCCAACGAGGCCTTACAAACAGTGGAGGAGAGAAGGCAAGCAAAATGCGAGGGAGATAGTGAAAGATACAGGAAATTGAATGCAGATTTCCAAAGAATAGCAAGGAGAGACAAGAAGGCCTTCTTAAACGAGCAATGCAAACAATAGAGGAAAACAACAGAATGGGAAGAACCAGAGATCTGTTCAAGAAAATTGGAGCTATGAAAGGAACATTTCGTACAAAGATTACCATAATAAAGGACAAAAGTGGTAAGGACCTAACAGAAGCAGAAGACATCAAGAAGAGGTGGCAAGAGTACACAGAGGAATTATACCAGAAAGATATGGATGTCTCGTACACCCCAGGTAGCTCTCTTGACATAATATGCTGGAGACAGTTCTCTAGTAACACTTCTTTATTAAAGCAAACAAGACTGAGACCTGAGGAGGGGAGAGGACCTCCGGAGGTGGCGCAAAACGGCAATGGCGGTCCTCTTTACTCTGTGAAGAGGGGCTCCGCGAAAAAGGGTCGTCCGCTGCGGCAAAGCGGAGACCCATCAAGAAAAACCACAGGCAGAGCGAGCCTGTGGCCGTGGGACTCGGCGGGCCCCAAAAGCCCCCCCAGAAACGAAGAAGGAACCCCGTAAGGGGCTCCGGAACGTGAAAGGGGGAGCGGCGCTGTGAGTTCATCGCTCTTTTCGTGGATGCAAAGCCGCGCTGCTGCTGCTGATGAGCGCCGACCTTTCTTCTTGAAAACATCGAAATTGGCTGCAACATACCCGTGAGTAAGGGGAACTAAATATCGGACTAAAATTTTGGAATTTGGCTGAAAACGGGAGGCGAGTAACAGGAAGTCCGTCTCCCGATCTTGCTAACTAGATCAAAGCAACGGTTCAGAAGAGCGCTGAAGCGTTTAAAAGGGATTGCAAAAGCAAAACGAGGGTGTATTTGATAGACTTTGTAGTGAAAAGACAAGCAGGAAATCTTTGTAAAATCTGTGGACTTTATTCTTGGAACTTTCTTCCTAATTTTGAACTATGCGGAGTTAAAAGGGACAACCCAGCTGTCGGACTGTCAGTGTGCAAAAGAGAACTGTCAAACTGCTGATACTGTTATTGGAGTTTAAACTGATACATAGACTGAGACATTAACGTTTAAACACTGTTGCTGGGACCTTTCTTGACACCTTGTGGCCTTTTTTCAAGAAATAGAAAGCCCGGGGAACCTTCCTTTTGTGCTCTGGAACTACTAAGATTTAATATAGGGAACATAAGAACTTCAATGGCGGAAAAGAGTTCTCTCCTTCCTTGAAACTTTGAAATACCCCCCCTAGAGGATTGTGGAGACATAGAGGCCTGGGAACTGTACTTTATTGTGATTTTCTGTGGTTAAATTGTTTACACTCTGGACTTGTCTGACTTATGGAACAAAAGAAAATTTGACCTTGAACAGAGGCAGGTGTGGAATGAGTGGCTCAGGGAGAACAAGAGCAGCTAAAGCTAAAGAAAAGGAAAAGAAACCAGTGCAACTTGTTCAAACAACCCTATCTCATCAACGAAGATCATCTGTCCCAACTGTGCTGACAGCACAGGAGGTGGAAGCTGAAGAGCCTGCTGCAGAAGATATGGCAACTGGAGGATCTGAAATAGTCCTGAAACAAATTTTGGAACAACTGGCAATTTTAAATCAAAAAGTGGACAATCAATCATCAAAAATTGACCAAGCTACATCCTCTATTAGTAAATTATCTGAGCAGGTTTCCCAGCACACTCAGGCAATTGAGAAATTGCAAGGAGCCACGGCTGAAAACTATAAATTAGCTGTGGAAGCCAGTCAAAAAGCAGAACAGGCGAACAAAAAGGTTGATGAGATCAAGGGGGAAGTAAGGCCTCTGAAAAGACAGGTAGGGGAACAACAAGCCTACCTGTCATTGGTTGAATTGAAAAGTAAGGAAAATAATCTCAGGTTAAGGGCCATCCCAGAACTGGAGGAAGGAAATTTACAGGGATTTTTAACACTTTTGTTCTCCAAATTCTGGGGGATTGAGGAAGACAAGGATTTTAAAATTGTGACGGCTTTTAGACTGGGAAAATCGATAAAGAAGGATAAGTCCAGAGACTGTTTGGTTATTTTGAGATCAAGAGAGGAAAGAGACAAGATACTAGGCCTACATTTTAAAAAATCTTTGGAGATAGAAGGTAAAAAGGCTGAAATTTACAGAGACATACCCAAACATCTTTTGGATCTCAGGACCACTTACACAGATTTGACCAAACTGCTGAGATACAACACAATCCCTTATAGGTGGGAGTTTCCGCAAGGACTATCATTTACTTACAAAGGAAGGAAAGTAAGAATTAAAACACCTGAGGACCAACAGAAGTTCTTACACGACCACGAGAAGGACCTCCAGAAAGGAGCCACAGCTTCTTGGCCACCACCACCACCGGGACCATCTCCAAAACCTACACCGTCTGGATCTGGACCAGCATTACCACCTCCGGGATCGGAGGGAAACCTAGACACCCCACTGTAGGACCCACCAATTAGACCAGGATGTCGTTGCAGCTTCTCAGTTGGAATATAAATGGCGGAAATTCTCCGGAAAAAAGAAGAAAAGTATTTCATATTTTGAAAAAAGAACAATTGGACATTATTTGCCTGCAAGAAACGCATGTGACAAGGCTCCACAGAAAAGTGCTAATTAATAAAAGACTAGGCCAAGAATTTATTTCTTCGGATAAAGTTAAGAAAAGAGGAGTGGTGATATATGCAAAGGAGAGCCTGTCACCGAAACTTTTATTTAAAGACGAACACGGCAGAATTTTGGCGATTGAAATTCAGACACAAGGAGAAAAAATTTTGATATTAGGAATATATGCTCCAAATGAAGGAAAATCGGAATTTTTCAGGAAGCTGCATGAGATTATGCTGGACTACTTAGACTACAACAACATTATTATGATGGGTGATATGAATGGGGTGGTGTCTGTAAATATGGATAAGTCGCAAAGCGCTAACGTAACGAAAGATGGTAGACTACCTAAAACTTTCTTTGAAATGACTGACAATGTGGACTTAATTGACATATGGAGGGTTAAGAACCCCCTAGGAAAAGAAGGAACTTTCTTTTCTGAAGCTCATCTGACATGGACACGAATCGACCAAATATGGATAACTAGAGGACTGGCACCCAAGACTAGAAAGGTGGAAATCTGCCCAAAAACCTGCTCCGACCATAACGCTTTGAAAATGGAACTGAGACTAAATACAATCGGATCCTTTAGATGGAAAATGAATGACACCTTACTAAGGGACGAGAAGATTGTTAAGAAGGCCCAAAAAACTTTAAAAGACTATTTTGAGATAAATTTAAATACCACTGTGGAAAAAAGAACAATCTGGGACGCAAGTAAAGCAGTCATGAGAGGGTTTCTAATACAACGAAATACGATCAAGAAAAAGCTCTGGAATGAAAAGAAGGAGAAGATATTGGAAAAAATAAGAGATGGAGAGAAAAAACTAAGATCCAGGCCCAAGTCGAAGGAAGTGCTGAGAGAAGTGAAATTTTTCCAAGCACAATATTTGAAATTGATAAATCAAGAGGTGGAATGGAAAATTCAACAAATGAAACAAAGATCTTTTGAATCAGCAAATAAGTGTGGGAAACTGCTAGCATGGCAGTTGAAAAAGAGACAAAAACTTAATACAGTTACAAATCTAGAGATTGAAGGGAGAATGGTTCAGAAACCCGAGGAAATTAGAAAGTGCTTCCAGAGATATTTCAAAGAACTTTATTCACAAGGGCCACAGAAAGATTCGGAGGTGGACCAATTTCTTAAAACCAACGGATTACAGAAAATACCTCAGGAAAGGAGAACAATCCTGAATAGTAATATCACACAGCAAGAAATTGAAAGTGCCATTCAGAACCTCCAATTAGGCAAATCTCCAGGCCCTGATGGACTTACCTCCAAATATTATAAGGTTCTGAAGGACTACTTGATACAACCTTTGTTGGAGGTTTGTAACCAGATTATGGAGGGGAGGAAGGCACCGGAAACGTGGAAAGAAGCCTTCATCACATTGATACCCAAACTAGAAACTGAAAAGACCCAGCTTAAGAACTACCGCCCCATCTCACTCCTAAATGTGGATTACAAAATTTTTGCAGACATTTTGGCAAGTAGTTTTTAAAAAGTGCTTAATGAAGTGATCCATAAGGACCAGGCAGGCTTTCTCCCTGGTAGGCATTTGTTTGACAACACAAGAAACATCATCGACATTTTGGAACTTTTACAAACAAATCTCAACACTAGAGCGGTGTTAATCTTTATTGATGCGGAGAAAGCCTTTGACAACATTTCTTGGATGTTTATGAAGAAAAATTTGGAAGGGATGGGAGTGGGGCGGGGGTTTGAAAATGGAATAGAAGCAATATATTCAGAACAAAAAGCCAAATTGATAGTAAACAATGTGGTGACAGAGGAGTTTAAAATTGAAAAAGGGACACGGCAGGGGTGCCCTCTATCCCCCCTATTGTTTATTTCAGTTCTGGAGGTGCTATTGAACATGATTAGAAAGGACCGGTTGGTACAGGGAATTGAGGTCGGAGTGAAACAATATAAATTGAAAGCATTTGCAGATGACCTGGTATTAACATTACAGGAGCCAGTCTCTAGTACTAAAAGAGTGTTAGAATTAATTTCTGACTTTGGTCGGGTGTTGGGATTTAAGCTGAACAAGCAAAAAACTAAGGTTTTAGCAAAAAATTTGACAACTACAGAAACAGATGAGTTCCTGAAAGAAACAGAATTAAATGTGGTTAAAAAAGTAAAATACCTAGGGGTGTATCTGACCTCCAAAAATTTGAATTTGTTTAAAGACAACTACGAGAAATGTTGGTCAGAAATCAAAAGAGATTTGGAAACGTGGTCAAGATTGAAACTTTCCTTGTTGGGCCGAATAGCAGCTATAAAGATGAATGTATTGCCAAAAATGTTATTTTTGTTTCAGGCCCTACAGATCGTGGACAAGGTGGAATGTTTTGGAAAGTGGCAGAAGGATATTTCTAAGTTTGTTTGGCAGGGCAAAAAGCCCCGAATAAAGTTTAAAATATTAACTGATGCGAAAGAAAGAGGGGGATTTGCCCTGCCAGACTTGAGGTTATATTATGAATCCGCAGCCTTCTGCTGGTTGAAAGATTGGATCTTACTGGAAAACACTGATGTCCTAGATCTGGAAGGGTTTGACAATGCTTTTGGGTGGCATGCATATTTGTGGTATGACAAGGTTAAAGTGCACAAATTGTTTAAAAACCACATTGTTAGGAGAGCAATTTTAATGGTCTGGACAAAATATAAAGACTTATTGGAGAGTAAGACTCCGAGGTGGCTCTCACCGGTGGAGGCCAAGGCACGTAAGAGACTTAACATGGAGGCCAATTGGCCTAAATATGGGGAAATAATTGAAAAGATTGGAGACAATTGGAGGTTGCAGAGCTTGGAAAAATTAAAAAACAAGGTGCGAGATTGGTTGCATTATGCACAAATTCAAGAGGTTTTTAAAGTAGACAAGAAGGTTGGATTCCAGGTGGAAAAATCGAAACTAGAGACAGAACTGTTAGAACCAAAAAGTAAACTACTTTCGAGAATGTATAACCTGCTGCTTAAATGGAATACTCAGGATGAGACAGTCAAATCCGCCATGATAAAGTGGGCGCAGGATTTGGGGCATAACATTATGTTTGAAGACTGGGAAAGGTTATGGAACACCGGAATGAAATTTACGGCATGTAGTGCCTTGAAGGAAAACATTATGAAAATGATATACCGGTGGTACATGACCCCAGTCAAGCTTGCTAAGATATATCACCTGTCTGATAATAAATGTTGGAAATGTAAAGAGGCGGAAGGGACATTTTTTCACCTCTGGTGGACCTGCCCGAAAGTGAAGGCCTTTTGGGAGATGATTCATAATGAACTAAAAAAGGTACTTAGATTTACCTTACCTAAGAAACCAGAGGCCTTCCTCCTGGGCATGGTGGACCAGAGAGTGCTTAAGAAGGACAAAACTTGTTTTATGTACGCTACTACAGCAGCAAGGATCCTGATTGCAAAGCATTGGAAGACACAAGATTTACCCACACTGGAGGAATGGCACACGCAGTTGATGGACTACATGGAACTGGCCGAAATGACTGGCAGAATCCGAGACTTGGGAGAAGAAACAATTGAGGAGGAATGGAAAAAATTTAAGGACTATCTGAAAAAACATTATAAGCTGTATGAATGTTAAAAAATGCACCTTTTAGGAAATTCTAGCTTCAGTAATGTTAAACTAAAGAAATGGAAATTAAGGCACAAGAAGTCAGAGATAGAATAATGAAACAACTTTATTGTGTTTAAATGAAAATGTACATGATTTGGGTTATAACACATTTGAAATTGGGTAACATGATAAAATGAAGGACACAACAAGTATTGAAACAAGTTAACAAATTGCTGATGTTATGTATCACAGAGAATGCAGGGTTGGGAGGACGTGGGGAAGTCCAGTAGACTTGGAAAAAAGAACAAGAAAATTTGTAACCTTTCTACTTTACTCTTATAATATGTTCTTTATTCTTTTTTCTGTATTTCACAAACTCAATAAAAAATATTATTAAAAAAAGAGACCTGAGGAGGGGAGAGCTACATTTATAGGGACAGGGAACTAGCTAGAAAGGATACATTTTGGAGGGAACAATATCAGGCAATCACAGTCCTGCCTTTTGGAGAAAACCAATAAGACAGAGGATCCAAATACAGCAGCTTAAATGAACCAATAGTAGCTGTACCCTCTGGAACCAAAAGGCAGTTACTTTACCCTAATGCAAATACAGACAATAATAATACAGATATAAAATCCTTTGACTCAATACACAACAATTTATATGCAGAATGCATCATGCGAAAGGCTGGGCTGGATGAATCCCAAGCTGGAATTAAGATTGCCGGAAGAAATATCAACAACCTCAGATATGCAGATGACACAACCTTGATGGCAGAAAGTGAGGAGGAATTAAAGAACCTTTTAATGAGGGTGAAAGAGGAGAGCGCAAAATATGGTCTGAAGCTCAACATCAAAAAAACAAAGATCATGGCCACTGGTCCCATCACCTCCTGGCAAATAGAAGGGAAAGAAATGGAGGCAGTGAGAGATTTTACTTTCTTGGGCTCCATGATCACTGCAGATGGTGACAGCAGCCACATAATTAAAAGACGCCTGCTTCTTGGGAGAAAGGCAATGACAGGCCTAGACAGCATCTTGAGAAGTAGAGACGTCCCCTTGCCAACAAAGGTCCGTATAGTTAAAGCCATGGTTTTCCCAGTAGTGATGTATGGAAGTGAGAGCTGGACCATAAAGAAGGCTGATCGCCGAAGAATTGATGCTTTTGAATTCTGGTGCTGGAGGAGACTTTGAGAGTCCCATGGACTGCAAGAAGATCAAACGCATCCATTCTTAAGGAAATCAGCCCTGAGTGCTCACTGGAAGGACAGATCGTGAAGCTGAGGCTCCTGTACTTTGGCCACCTCATGAGAAGAGAAGACCCCCTGGAGAAGACACTGATGCTGGGAAAGATGGAGGGCACAAGGAGAAGGGGGCGACAGAGGACCAGATGGTTGGATAGTGTTTTCGAGGTTACCAGCATGAGTTTGACCAAACTGCGGGAGGTAGTGGAGGACAGAGGTGCCTGGCGTGCTCTGGTCCATGGGGTCACGAAGAGTCGGACACGACTAAACGACTAAACAACAACAACCTAGGGAAGTTTTTTAATGTTTACTGTTTTATTACCTTTTTATATGTTTTGGAAGCCGCCCAGAGTGGCTAGAGCAACCCAGGCAGATGGATGTGGTATAAATACAGTGGTACCTCGGGTTACATATGCTTCAGGTTACATATGCTTCAGGTTACAGATGCTTCAGGTTACAGACTCCGCTAACCCAGAAATAGTGCTTCAGGTTAAGAAATTTGCTTCTGAGAACAGAAATCGTGATCCGGCGGCGCGGCAACAGCAGGAGGCCCCATTAGCTAAAGTGGTGCTTCAGGTTAAGAACAGTTTCAGTTTAAGAACGGACCTCCGGAACGAATTAAGTACTTAACCTGAGGTACCACTGTAGTAAAATTGTTGTTACAGAACAGGGCACCCCTATTTTCATCGGAGAAATGTTGGAGGGTATGCTTTTGTCCTCACCTCAGTTTTCACTACGGGCTCCTCACACAGCTCCTGACTCACGACAGTGTGTTGCCCATAGCTCAGTTCTGACTAAAGGATTTTATGCAGCCACTGCTGGCGGGGACCTTTTGGGACCCAAAATATCCAACGCCACTAAATTCTGTTGTACTTTTTAACATAATAGTGTAAACAGGGATCAACATACAAACACTGAGAAGCCATTCCCCCCCGCCCCACTACTTTATATGGAAACAACTGGAAAAACCTCTGTGATTGAGGCTATCAACATGGCGCCTTTTTGTACAACGAACACTTCTGAGGTCATTCTTACTACTGCTTTACTACTACTTTACTACTACTTTACTACCACTTTACTACTACTTTACTATCACTTTACTACTACTTTACTACCACTTTACTACTACTTTACTACCACTTTACTACTGCTTTACTACTACTTTACTACTACTTTACTATCACTTTACTACTACTTTACTACTGCTTTACTACAATTTTACTACTGCTTTACTACCGCTTTACTATTCTTTACTACCATTTTACTACTACCTTACTACTGCTTTACTTCCATTTAACTACTATTTTTCTACAATTTTACTACAACTTTACTACTACTTTAAAGTTCTTTTACTGCTATTCCACCACTTTACTATTGGACCATTTAAATACCACTTTACTACTTCTTTACTACTATCTTACTGCTGTTTCACTACTGCCTTACTACCATTTTACTACTATTTTACTACTGCGTTACTACTACTTTACTGCTATTTTACTGCTACTATTCCACCACTTTACTATTGTTTTACCATTACTTAACAGCTACTTCCCTACTGGTTTACTAATGCTTTACTACCGCTTTACTTGCACTTTACTGCTGCTACTATTTATACCCCTATTTATACAGTAGACCTTCCTGAACAATGGCATGCCTGTCTATAGTAACAAATAGTATTGTTCCTATAATATAGTATTTGTACTATAGTAACAAATAGTATTGTTACTATATTGTTACGACAACTTAACCTGCTTTACTAATGCGTGACAAAGCTGCATTTGGTGAGCCAGCGCAGCACACGGAAACGCCGTTTACCTTCCGGCCAGTAAGCGGTCCCTATTTATCTACTTGCACCCGGGGTTGCTTTCGAACTGCTAGGTTGGCAGGCGCTGGGACCAAGCAACAGGAGCGCACCCAGCCGTGTGGATTCGAACCGCCGACCTTTTGATCAGCAGGCCCTAGGCGCTGAGGCTTTTACCCACAGCGCCACCCGCATCCCTACGCCAACTTAACCGGCAGAAAAATATTTTCTTGAAAAAATCCCTATGCCCCGGGGTCACAATTTCATTCAAAAATCTGACTTTCAACCATTCACTCTAAAATGGTGCCAAACGGTTGCAAATGCTCCCTTGAGAGGTTTGGCGGTCGAAACAGAAGGCTTTTTATGAAAGGAAAAGAAATCAGCCCTCGACAACTTAACCTGCTTTACTACTACTTTACTACCACTTTACTACTACTTTCCTACCACTTTACTACTACTTTACTACAATTTTCTACTACTTTACTACCATTTTACTACTGCTTTACTACCGTTTTACTACTGCTTTACTACCGCTTTACTACTACTTTACTACCATTTTACTACTACCTTACTACTGCTTTACTACCATTTAACTACTATTTTTCTACAATTTTACTACTACTTTAAAACTATTTTACTGCTATTCCACCACTTTACTATTGGACCATTTTACTACCGCTTTACTACTTCTTTACTACTATCTTACTGCTGTTTCACTACTGCCTTACTACCATTTTACTACTATTTTACTACTGCGTTACTACTACTTTACTGCTATTTTACTGCTACTATTCCACCACTTTACTATTGTTTTACCATTACTTAACTGCTACTTCCCTACCTGTTTACTATTGCTTTACTACCACTTTACTTCCACTTTACTACTGCTACTTTATTACTTATACTACTTTCCTATTTATACCCCTATTTATACAGTAGACCTTCCTGAACAATGGCATGCCTGTCTATAGTAACAAATAGTATTGTTACTATTTTATTAATTGTATATACTGCCCTTCATCCGTAGATTTAAGGTTGGTTTACGACTTAAAAATGCAAGGTAAAAAACACAAAATACACAATAAAAACAAGAACAAGAACAAACCAATAAGCCTCCTCCCTCAACCTCTCCTTTGGCTTGTCCTTCACTCATGACTTCTCTCTTGTTCCTTGATCTTAACTTCCTCACTTTTGCAAACCTTCCAGTTGTCCCTAATTTTGCCGGGACAGTCCCAGATTTATTGAAGCTGTCCTGGTTTCTGATGTTATCCTGCTTTTCCTTAGGACGTCCCTATGTTCATGGGAGAAATGTTGGATGGTATGGAGTTATACATAGAATAGAATGATAGAATGATCTCGATACGAATCCAAGGCAGACCTTTTAACATCACAGTAATCCAAGTTTATGCACCAACTACTGGTGCTGAAGAAACTGAAATTGACCAATTCTATGAAGACTTACAACACCTTATAGAAGTGACACCAAAGAAGGATGTTCTTCTCATTATAGGGGATTGGAATGCTAAAGTAGGGAGGCAAGAGATAAGAGGAACAACTGGCAAGTTTGGCCTTGGAGATCAAAACGAAGCAGGGCAAAGGCTAATAGAGTTCTGTCAAGAGAACAAGCTGGTCATCACAAACACGCTTTTCCAACAACACAAGAGACGACTCTACACATGGACATCACCAGATGGGCAGCATCGAAATCAGATTGATTATATTCTCTGCAGCCAAAGATGGAGAGGCTCTATACAGTCAGCAAAAACAAGACCTGGAGCTGACTGTGGCTCAGATCATCAGCTTCTTATAGCAAAATTCAAACTTAAACTGAAGAAAGTAGGGAAAACCACTGGGCCGGTAAGATATCATCTATGTCAAATCCCTTATGAATACACAGTGGAAGTGACGAACAGGTTTAAGGATTTAGATTTGGTGGACAGAGTGTCTGAAGAACTATGGATGGAGGCTGGTAACATTGTACAGGAGGCAACAACGAAAACCATCCCAATGAAAAGGAAATGCAAGAAAGCAAAGTGGCTGTCCAACGAGGCCTTACAAACAGCGGAGGAGAGAAGGCAAGCAAAATGCGAGGGAGATAGTGAAAGATACAGGAAACTGAATGCAGATTTCCAAAGAATAGCAAGGAGAGACAAGAAGGCCTTCTTAAACGAGCAATGCAAACAATAGAGGAAAACAACAGAATGGGAAGAACCAGAGATCTGTTCAAGAAAATTGGAGCTATGAAAGGAACATTTTGTACAAAGATTACCATAATAAAGGACAAAAGTGGTAAGGACCTAAGAGAAGCAGAAGACATCAAGAAGAGGTGGCAAGAATACACAGAGGAATTATACCAGAAAGATATGGATGTCTCGTACACCCCAGGTAGTGTGGTTGCTGACCTTGAGCCAGACATCCTGGAAAGTGAAGTCAAATGGGCCTCAGAAAGCACTGCAAATAACAAGGCCAGTGGAAGTGATGGTATTCCAGCTGAACTATTTAAAATTTTAAAAGATGATGCTGTTAAGGTGCTACACTCAATATGCCAGCAAATTTGGAAAACTCAGCAGTGGCCAGAAGATTGGAGAAGATCAGTCTACATCCCAATCCCAAAGAAGGGCAGTGCCAAAGAATGCTCCAACTACCGCACAATTGCACTCATTTCACACGCTAGCAAGGTTATGCTTAAAATTCTACAAGGAAGGCTCAAGCAGTATGTGGATCGAGAACTCCCAGAAGTGCAAGCTGGATTTAGAAGAGGCAGAAGAACCAGAGACCAAATTGCAAACATGCGCTGGATTATGGAGAAAGCTAGAGAGTTCCAGAAAGACATCTACTTCTGCTTCATTGACTACGCAAAAGCCTTTGACTGTGTCGACCACAGCAAACTATGGCAAGTTCTTAAAGAAATGGGAGTGCCTGATCACCTCATCTGTCTCCCGAGAAATCTCTATGTGGGACAAGAAGCTACAGTTAGAACTGGATATGGAACAACTGATTGGTTCAAAATTGGAAAAGGAGTACGACAAGGCTGTATTTTGTCTCCCTGCTTATTTAATTTATGTTGTGACGTGGGGTTTGTGATTTCAGCTCTCTTGACATAATATGCTGGAGACAGTTCTCTAGTAACACTTCTTTATTAAAGCAAACAAGACTGAGACCTGAGGAGGGGAGAGCTACATTTATAGGGACAGGGAACTAGCTAGAAAGGATACATTTTGGAGGGAACAATATCAGGCAATCACAGTCCTGCCTTTTGGAGGAAACCAATAAGACAGAGGATCCAAATACAGCAGCTAAAATGAACCAATAGTAGCTGTACCCTCTGGAACCAAAAGGCAGTTACTTTACCCTAATGCAAATACAGACAATAATAATACAGATATAAAATCCTTTGACTCAATACACAACAATTTATATGCAGAATGCATCATGCGAAAGGCTGGGCTGGATGAATCCCAAGCTGGAATTAAGATTGCCGGAAGAAATATCAACAACCTCAGATATGCAGATGACACAACCTTGATGGCAGAAAGTGAGGAGGAATTAAAGAACCTTTTAATGAGGGTGAAAGAGGAGAGCGCAAAATATGGTCTGAAGCTCAACATCAAAAAAACAAAGATCATGGCCGCTGGTCTCATCACCTCCTGGCAAATAGAAGGGAAAGAAATGGAGGCAGTGAGAGATTTTACTTTCTTGGGCTCCATGATCACTGCAGATGGTGACAGCAGCCACAAAATTAAAAGACGCCTGCTTCTTGGGAGAAGGGCAATGACAGGCCTAGACAGCATCTTGAGAAGTAGAGACGTCCCCCTGCCAACAAAGGTCCGTATAGTTAAAGCCATGGTTTTCCCAGTAGTGATGTATGGAAGTGAGAGCTGGACCATAAAGAAGGCTGATCGCCGAAGAATTGATGCTTTTGAATTCTGGTGCTGGAGGAGACTCTTGAGAGTCCCATGGACTGCAAGAAGATCAAACGCATCCATTCTTAAGGAAATCAGCCCTGAGTGCTCACTGGAAAGACAGATCGTGAAGCTGAGGCTCCTGTACTTTGGCCACCTCATGAGAAGAGAAGACTCCCTGGAGAAGACACTAGTGCTGGGAAAGATGGAGGGCACAAGGAGAAGGGGGCGACAGAGGACGAGATGGTTGGATAGTGTTTTCGAGGTTACCAGCATGAGTTTGACCAAACTGCGGGAGGTAGTGGAGGACAGAGGTGCCTGGCGTGCTCTGGTCCATGGGGTCACGAAGAGTCGGACACGACTAAACGACTAAACAACAACAACCTAGGGAAGTTTTTTAATGTTTACTGTTTTATTACCTTTTTATATGTTTTGGAAGCCGCCCAGAGTGGCTAGAGCAACCCAGGCAGATGGATGTGGTATAAATACAGTGGTACCTCGGGTTACATATGGTCCAGGTTACATATGCTTCAGGTTACAGACTCCGGTAACCCAGAAATAGTGCTTCAGGTTAAGAAATTTGCTTCTGAGAACAGAAATCGTGATCTTGCGGCGCGGCAACAGCAGGAGGCCCCATTAACTAAAGTGGTGCTTCAGGTTAAGAACAGTTTCAGTTTAAGAACGGACCTCCGGAACGAATTAAGTACTTAACCTGAGGTACCACTGTAGTAAAATTGTTGTTACAGAACAGGGCACCCCTATTTTCATCGGAGAAATGTTGGAGGGTATGCTTTTGTCCTCACCTCAGTTTTCACTACGGGCTCCTCACACAGCTCCTGACTCACGACAGTGTGTTGCCCATAGCTCAGTTCTGACTAAAGGATTTTATGCAGCCACTGCTGGCGGGGACCTTTTGGGACCCAAAATATCCAACGCCACTAAATTCTGGTGTACTTTTTAACATAATAGTGTAAACAGGGATCAACATACAAACACTGAGAAGCCATTCCCCCCCGCCCCACTACTTTATATGGAAACAACTGGAAAAACCTCTGTGATTGAGGCTATCAACATGGCGCCTTTTTGTACAACGAACACTTCTGAGGTCATTCTTACTACTGCTTTACTACTACTTTACTACCACTTTACTACTACTTTACTACCACTTTACTACTGCTTTACTACTACTTTACTACTACTTTACTATCACTTTACTACTACTTTACTACCACTTTACTACAATTTTACTACTGCTTTACTACCGCTTTACTATTCTTTACTACCATTTTACTACTACCTTACTACTGCTTTACTTCCATTTAACTACTATTTTTCTACAATTTTACTACAACTTTACTACTACTTTAAAGTTCTTTTACTGCTATTCCACCACTTTACTATTGGACCATTTAAATACCACTTTACTACTTCTTTACTACTATCTTACTGCTGTTTCACTACTGCCTTACTACCATTTTACTACTATTTTACTACTGCGTTACTACTACTTTACTGCTATTTTACTGCTACTATTCCACCACTTTACTATTGTTTTACCATTACTTAACAGCTACTTCCCTACTGGTTTACTAATGCTTTACTACCACTTTACTTCCACTTTACTGCTGCTACTATTTATACCCCTATTTATACAGTAGACCTTCCTGAACAATGGCATGCCTGTCTATAGTAACAAATAGTATTGTTACTATTTTATTAATTGTATATACTGCCCTTCATCCGTAGATTTAAGGTTGGTTTACGACTTAAAAATGCAAGGTAAAAAACACAAAATACACAATAAAAACAAGAACAAGAACAAACCAATAAGCCTCCTCCCTCAATTTCTCCTTTGGCTTGTCCTTCACTCATGACTTCTCTCTTGTTCCTTGATCTTAACTTCCTCACTTTTGCAAACCTTCCAGTTGTCCCTAATTTTGCCGGGACAGTCCCAGATTTATTGAAGCTGTCCTGGTTTCTGATGTTATCCTGCTTTTCCTTAGGACGTCCCTATGTTCATGGGAGAAATGTTGGATGGTATGGAGTTATACATAGAATAGAATGATAGAATGATCTCGATACGAATCCAAGGCAGACCTTTTAACATCACAGTAATCCAAGTTTATGCACCAACTACTGGTGCTGAAGAAACTGAAATTGACCAATTCTATGAAGACTTACAACACCTTATAGAAGTGACACCAAAGAAGGATGTTCTTCTCATTATAGGGGATTGGAATGCTAAAGTAGGGAGGCAAGAGATAAGAGGAACAACTGGCAAGTTTGGCCTTGGAGATCAAAACGAAGCAGGGCAAAGGCTAATTCAGATTTCCAAAGAATAGCAAGGAGAGACAAGAAGGCCTTCTTAAACGAGCAATGCAAACAATAGAGGAAAACAACAGAATGGGAAGAACCAGAGATCTGTTCAAGAAAATTGGAGCTATGAAAGGAACATTTCGTACAAAGATTACCATAATAAAGGACAAAAGTGGTAAGGACCTAACAGAAGCAGAAGACATCAAGAAGAGGTGGCAAGAATACACAGAGGAATTATACCAGAAAGCTATGGATGTCTCGTACACCCCAGGTAGTGTGGTTGCTGACCTTGAGCCAGACATCCTGGAAAGTGAAGTCAAATGGGCCTCAGAAAGCACTGCAAATAACAAGGCCAGTGGAAGTGATGGTATTCCAGCTGAACTATTTAAAATTTTAAAAGATGATGCTGTTAAGGTGCTACACTCAATATGCCAGCAAGTTTGGAAAACTCAGCAGTGGCCAGAAGATTGGAGAAGATCAGTCTACATCCCAATCCCAAAGAAGGGCAGTGCCAAAGAATGCTCCAACTACCGCACAATTGCACTCATTTCACACGCTAGCAAGGTTATGCTTAAAATTCTACAAGGAAGGCTCAAGCAGTATGTGGATCGAGAACTCCCAGAAGTGCAAGCTGGATTTAGAAGAGGCAGAAGAACCAGAGACCAAATTGCAAACATGCGCTGGATTATGGAGAAAGCTAGAGAGTTCCAGAAAGACATCTACTTCTGCTTCATTGACTACGCAAAAGCCTTTGACTGTGTCGACCACAGCAAACTATGGCAAGTTCTTAAAGAAATGGGAGTGCCTGATCACCTCATCTGTCTCCCGAGAAATCTCTATGTGGGACAAGAAGCTACAGTTAGAACTGGATATGGAACAACTGATTGGTTCAAAATTGGAAAAGGAGTACGACAAGGCTGTATTTTGTCTCCCTGCTTATTTAATTTATGTTGTGACGTGGGGTTTGTGATTTCAGCTCTCTTGACATAATATGCTGGAGACAGTTCTCTAGTAACACTTCTTTATTAAAGCAAACAAGACTGAGACCTGAGGAGGGATGAGCTACATTTATAGGGACAGGGAACTAGCTAGAAAGGATACATTTTGGAGGGAACAATATCAGGCAATCACAGTCCTGCCTTTTGGAGGAAACCAATAAGACAGAGGATCCAAATACAGCAGCTTAAATGAACCAATAGTAGCTGTACCCTCTGGAACCAAAAGGCAGTTACTTTACCCTAATGCAAATACAGACAATAATAATACAGATATAAAATCCTTTGACTCAATACACAACAATTTATATGCAGAATGCATCATGCGAAAGGCTGGGCTGGATGAATCCCAAGCTGGAATTAAGATTGCCGGAAGAAATATCAACAACCTCAGATATGCAGATGACACAACCTTGATGGCAGAAAGTGAGGAGGAATTAAAGAACCTTTTAATGAGGGTGAAAGAGGAGAGCGCAAAATATGGTCTGAAGCTCAACATCAAAAAAACAAAGATCATGGCCACTGGTCCCATCACCTCCTGGCAAATAGAAGGGGAAGAAATGGAGGCAGTGAGAGATTTTACTTTCTTGGGCTCCATGATCACTGCAGATGGTGACAGCAGCCACATAATTAAAAGACGCCTGCTTCTTGGGAGAAGGGCAATGACAAGCCTAGACAGCATCTTGAGAAGTAGAGACGTCCCCTTGCCAACAAAGGTCCGTATACTTAAAGCCATGGTTTTCCCAGTAGTGATGTATGGAAGTGAGAGCTGGACCATAAAGAAGGCTGATCGCCGAAGAATTGATGCTTTTGAATTCTGGTGCTGGAGGAGACTTTGAGAGTCCCATGGACTGCAAGAAGATCAAACGCATCCATTCTTAAGGAAATCAGCCCTGAGTGCTAACTGGAAGGACAGATCGTGAAGCTGAGGCTCCTGTACTTTGGCCACCTCATGAGAAGAGAAGACTCCCTGGAGAAGACACTGATGCTGGGAAAGATGGAGGGCACAAGGAGAAGGGGGCGACAGAGGACGAGATGGTTGGATAGTGTTTTCGAGGTTACCAGCATGAGTTTGACCAAACTGCGGGAGGTAGTGGAGGACAGAGGTGCCTGGCGTGCTCTGGTCCATGGGGTCACGAAGAGTCGGACACGACTAAACGACTAAACAACAACAACCTAGGGAAGTTTTTTAATGTTTAATGTTTTATTTCCTTTTTATATGTTTTGGAAGCGGTCCAGAGTGGCTAGAGCAACCCAGGCAGATGGATGTGGTATAAATACAGTGGTACCTCGGGTTACATATGCTTAAGGTTACAGATGCTTCAGGTTACAGACTCCGCTAACCCAGAAATAGTGCTTCAGGTTAAGAAATTTGCTTCTGAGAACAGAAATCGTGATCCAGCGGCGCGGCAACAGCAGGAGGCCCCATTAGCTAAAGTGGTGCTTCAGGTTAAGAACAGTTTCAGTTTAAGAACGGACCTCCGGAACGAATTAAGTACTTAACCTGAGGTACCACTGTAGTAAAATTGTTGTTACAGAACAGGGCACCCCTATTTTCATCGGAGAAATGTTGGAGGGTATGCTTTTGTCCTCACCTCAGTTTTGACTACGGGCTCCTCACACAGCTCCTGACTCACGACAGTGTGTTGCCCATAGCTCAGTTCTGACTAAAGGATTTTATGCAGCCACTGCTGGCGGGGACCTTTTGGGACCCAAAATATCCAACGCCACTAAATTCTGGTGTACTTTTTAACATAATAGTGTAAACAGGGATCAACATACAAACACTGAGAAGCCATTCCCCCCCGCCCCACTACTTTATATGGAAACAACTGGAAAAACCTCTGTGATTGAGGCTATCAACATGGCGCCTTTTTCTACAACGAACACTTCTAGGGTCATTCTTACTACTGCTTTACTACTACTTTACTACTACTTTACTCCTACTTTACTATCACTTTACTACCACTTTACTACCACTTTACTACTACTTTACTACCACTTTACTACTAATTTACTACTACTTTACTACCACTTTACTACTACTTTACTACTACTTTACTATCACTTTACTACTACTTTACTACCACTTTACTACTACTTTACTACTACTTTACTATCACTTTACTACTACTTTACTACCACTTTACTATCACTTTACTACTACTTTACTACCACTTTACTATCACTTTTCTACTACTTTACTACCACTTTACTACTACTTTACTACTGCTTTACTACAATTTTACTACTGCTTTTCTACCGCTTTACTATTACTTTACTACCATTTTACTACTACCTTACTACTGCTTTACTTCCATTTAACTACTAGTTTACTACTACTTTAAAGTTCTTTTACTGCTATTCCACCACTTTACTATTGGACCATTTAAATACCACTTTACTACTTCTTTACTACTATCTTACTGCTGTTTCACTACTGCCTTACTACCATTTTACTACTATTTTACTACTGCGTTACTACTACTTTACTGCTATTTTACTGCTACTATTCCACCACTTTACTATTGTTTTACCATTACTTAACAGCTACTTCCCTACTGGTTTACTATTGCTTTACTACCACTTTACTTTCACTTTCCTACTGCTACTTTATTACTTATACTACTTTACTATTTATACCCCTATTTATACAGTAGACCTTCCTGAACAATGGCATGCCTGTCTATAGTAACAAATAGTATTGTTCCTATAATATAGTATTTGTACTATAGTAACAAATAGTATTGTTACTATATTGTTACGACAACTTAACCTGCTTTACTAATGCGTGACAAAGCTGCAATTGGTGAGCCAGCGCAGCACACGGAAACGCCGTTTACCTTCCCGCCAGTAAGCGGTCCCTATTTATCTACTTGCACCCGGGGTTGCTTTCGAACTGCTAGGTTGGCAGGCGCTGGGACCAAGCAACAGGAGCGCACCCAGCCGTGTGGATTCGAACCGCCGACCTTTTGATCGGCAGGCCCTAGGCGCTGAGGCTTTTACCCACAGCGCCACCCGCATCCCTACGCCAACTTAACCGGCAGAAAAATATTTTTTTGAAAAAATCCCTATGCCCCGGGGTCACAATTTCATTGAAAAATCTGACTTTCAACCATTCACTCTAAAATGGTGCCAAACGGTTGCAAATGCTCCCTTGAGAGGTAGACCTTCCTGAACAATGGCATGCCTGTCTATAGTAACAAATAGTATTCTTACTATTTTATTAATTGTATATACTGCCCTTCATCCGTAGATTTAAGGTTGGTTTACGACTTAAAAATGCAAGGTAAAAAACACAAAATACACAATAAAAACAAGAACAAGAACAAACCAATAAGCCTCCTCCCTCAACCTCTCCTTTGGCTTGTCCTTCACTCATGACTTCTCTCTTGTTCCTTGATCTTAACTTCCTCACTTTTGCAAACCTTCCAGTTGTCACTAATTTTGCCGGGACAGTCCCAGATTTATTGAAGCTGTCCTGGTTTCTGATGTTATCCTGCTTTTCCTTAGGACGTCCCTATGTTCATGGGAGAAATGTTGGATGGTATGGAGTTATACATAGAATAGAATGATAGAATGATCTCGATACGAATCCAAGGCAGACCTTTTAACATCACAGTAATCCAAGTTTATGCACCAACTACGGGTGCTGAAGAAACTGAAACTGACCAATTCTATGAAGACTTACAACACCTTATAGAAGTGACACCAAAGAAGGATGTTCTTCTCATTATAGGGGATTGGAATGCTAAAGTAGGGAGGCAAGAGATAAGAGGAACAACTGGCAAGTTTGTCCTTGGAGATCAAAACGAAGCAGGGCAAAGGCTAATAGAGTTCTGTCAAGAGAACAAGCTGGTCATCACAAACACGCTTTTCCAACAACACAAGAGACGACTCTACACATGGACATCACCAGATGGGCAGCATCGAAATCAGATTGATTATATTCTCTGCAGCCAAAGATGGAGAGGCTCTATACAGTCAGCAAAAACAAGACCTGGAGCTGACTGTGGCTCAGATCATCAGCTTCTTATAGCAAAATTCAAACTTAAACTGAAGAAAGTAGGGAAAACCACTGGGTCGGTAAGATATCATCTAAGTCAAATCCCTTATGAATACACAGTGGAAGCGACGAACAGGTTTAAGGATTTAGATTTGGTGGACAGAGTGCCTGAAGAACTATGGATGGAGGCTGGTAACATTGTACAGGAGGCAGCAACGAAAACCATCCCAATGAAAAGGAAATGCAAGAAAGCAAAGTGGCTGTCCAACGAGGCCTTACAAACAGCGGAGGAGAGAAGGCAAGCAAAATGCGAGGGAGATAGTGAAAGATACAGGAAACTGAATGCAGCTTTCCAAAGAATAGCAAGGAGAGACAAGAAGGCCTTCTTAAACGAGCAATGCAAACAATAGAGGAAAACAACAGAATGGGAAGAACCAGAGATCTGTTCAAGAAAATTGGAGCTATGAAAGGAACATTTCGTACAAAGATTACCATAATAAAGGACAAAAGTGGTAAGGACCTAACAGAAGCAGAAGACATCAAGAAGAGGTGGCAAGAATACACAGAGGAATTATACCAGAAAGATATGGATGTCTCGTACACCCCAGGTAGTGTGGTTGCTGACCTTGAGCCAGACATCCTGGAAAGTGAAGTCAAATGGGCCTTAGAAAGCACTGCAAATAACAAGGCCAGTGGAAGTGATGGTATTCCAGCTGAACTATTTAAAATTTTAAAAGATGATGCTGTTAAGGTGCTACACTCAATATGCCAGCAAATTTGGAAAACTCAGCAGTGGCCAGAAGATTGGAGAAGATCAGTCTACATCCCAATCCCAAAGAAGGGCAGTGCCAAAGAATGCTCCAACTACCGCACAATTGCACTCATTTCACACGCTAGCAAGGTTATGCTTAAAATTCTACAAGGAAGGCTCAAGCAGTATGTGGATCGAGAACTCCCAGAAGTGCAAGCTGGATTTAGAAGAGGCAGAAGAACCAGAGACCAAATTGCAAACATGCGCTGGATTATGGAGAAAGCTAGAGAGTTCCAGAAAGACATCTACTTCTGCTTCATTGACTACGCAAAAGCCTTTGACTGTGTCGACCACAGCAAACTATGGCAAGTTCTTAAAGAAATGGGAGTGCCTGATCACCTCATCTGTCTTCCGAGAAATCTCTATGTGGGACAAGAAGCTACAGTTAGAACTGGATATGGAACAACTGATTGGTTCAAAATTGGAAAAGGAGTACGACAAGGCTGTATTTTGTCTCCCTGCTTATTTAATTTATGTTGTGACGTGGGGTTTGTGATTTCAGCTCTCTTGACATAATACGCTGGAGACAGTTCTCTAGTAACACTTCTTTATTAAAGCAAACAAGACTGAGACCTGAGGAGGGGAGAGCTACATTTATAGGGACAGGGAACTAGCTAGAAAGGATACATTTTGGAGGGAACAATATCAGGCAATCACAGTCCTGCCTTTTGGAGGAAACCAATAAGGCAGAGGATCCAAATACAGCAGCTTAAATGAACCAATAGTAGCTGTACCCTCTGGAACCAAAAGGCAGTTACTTTACCCTAATGCAAATACAAACAATAATAATACAGATATAAAATCCTTTGACTCAATACACAACAATTTATAGAAGACACTGATGCTGGGAAAGATGGAGGGCACAAGGAGAAGGGGGCGACAGAGGACCAGATGGTTGGATAGTGTTTTCGAGGTTACCAGCATGAGTTTGACCAAACTGCGGGAGGTAGTGGAGGACAGAGGTGCCTGGCGTGCTCTGGTCCATGGGGTCACGAAGAGTCGGACACGACTAAACGACTAAACAACAACAACCTAGGGAAGTTTTTTAATGTTTACTGTTTTATTACCTTTTTATATGTTTTGGAAGACGCCCAGAGTGGCTAGAGCAACCCAGGCAGATGGATGTGGTATAAATACAGTGGTACCTCGGGTTACATATGCTTCAGGTTACATATGCTTCAGGTTACAGATGCTTCAGGTTACAGACTCCGCTAACCCAGAAATAGTGCTTCAGGTTAAGAAATTTGCTTCTGAGAACAGAAATCGTGATCCGGCGGCGCGGCAACAGCAGGAGGCCCCATTAGCTAAAGTGGTGCTTCAGGTTAAGAACAGTTTCAGTTTAAGAACGGACCTCCGGAACGAATTAAGTACTTAACCTGAGGTACCACTGTAGTAAAATTGTTGTTACAGAACAGGGCACCCCTATTTTCATCGGAGAAATGTTGGAGGGTATGCTTTTGTCCTCACCTCAGTTTTGACTACGGTCTCCTCACACAGTTCCTGACTCACGACAGTGTGTTGCCCATAGCTCAG
Source organism: Podarcis gaigeae (assembly GCF_964106915.1). Lineage (NCBI taxonomy): Eukaryota > Metazoa > Chordata > Lepidosauria > Squamata > Lacertidae > Podarcis > Podarcis gaigeae. Next base: position 12,731,799 of record NC_139677.1, on the reverse strand, counting down.
TTCTGACTAAAGGATTTTATGCAGCCACTGCTGGCGGGAACCTTTTGGGACCCAAAATATCCAACGCCACTAAATTCTGGTGTACTTTTTAACATAATAGTGTAAACAGGGATCAACATACAAACACTGAGAAGCCATTCCCCCCCGCCCCACTACTTTATATGGAAACAACTGGAAAAACCTCTGTGATTGAGGCTATCAACATGGCGCCTTTTTGTACAACGAATACTTCTGAGGTCATTCTTACTACTGCTTTACTACTACTTTACTACCACTTTACTACTACTTTACTACTACTTTACTACTACTTTACTACCACTTTAATACTACTTTACTACTACTTTACTATCACTTTACTACCACTTTACTACCACTTTACTACCACTTTACTATCACTTTACTACTACTTTACTATCACTTTACTACTACTTTACTACCACTTTACTACCACTTTACTACTGCTTTACTACAACTTTACTATCACTTTTCTACTACTTTACTACCACTTTACTACTACTTTACTACTGCTTTACTACAATTTTACTACTGCTTTACTAACGCTTTACTATTACTTTACTACCATTTTACTACTACCTTACTACTGCTTTACTTCCATTTAACTACTAGTTTACTACTACTTTAAAGTTCTTTTACTGCTATTCCACCACTTTACTATTGGACCATTTAAATACCACTTTCCTACTTCTTTACTACTATCTTACTGCTGTTTCACTACTGCCTTACTACCATTTTACTACTATTTTACTACTGCGTTACTACTACTTTACTACTACTTTACTGCTATTTTACTGCTACTATTCCACCACTTTACTATTGTTTTACCATTACTTAACAGCTACTTCCCTACTGGTTTACTATTGCTTTACTACCACTTTACTTCCACTTTACTACTGCTACTTTATTACTTATACTACTTTACTATTTATACCCCTATTTATACAGTAGACCTTCCTGAACAATGGCATGCCTGTCTATAGTAACAAATAGTATTGTTCCTATAATATAGTATTTGTACTATAGTAACAAATAGTATAGGGGACGCAGGTGGCGCTGTGGGTTAAAGCCTCAGCGCCTAGGACTTGCCGATCGAAAGGTCGGCGGTTTGAATCCCTGCGGCGGGGTGCGCTCCCGCTGCTCGGTCCCAGCGCCTGCCAACCTAGCAGTTCGAAAGCACCCCCGGGTGCAAGTAGATAAATAGGGACCGCTTACTAGCGGGAAGGTAAACGGCGTTTCCGTGTGCAGCTCTGGCTCGCCAGAGCAGCGATGTCACGCTGGCCACGTGACCCGGAAGTGTCTCCGGACAGCGCTGGCCCCTGGCCTCTTGAGTGAGATGGGCGCACAACCCCAGAGTCTGTCAAGACTGGCCCGTACGGGCAGGGGTACCTTTACCTTTACCTTTAACAAATAGTATTGTTACTATATTGTTACGACAACTTAACCTGCTTTACTAATGCGTGACAAAGCTGCAATTGGTGAGCCAGCGCAGCACACGGAAACGCCGTTTACCTTCCCGCCAGTAAGCGGTCCCTATTTATCTACTTGCACCCGGGGTTGCTTTCGAACTGCTAGGTTGGCAGGCGCTGGGACCAAGCAACAGGAGCGCACCCAGCCGTGTGGATTCGAACCGCCGACCTTTTGATCGGCAGGCCCTAGGGGCTGAGGCTTTTACCCACAGCGCCACCCGCATCCCTACGCCAACTTAACCGGCAGAAAAATATTTTTTTGAAAAAATCCCAAAGCCCCGGGGTCACAATTTGATCAATAATCTGACTTTCAACCATTCACTCTAAAATGGTGCCAAACGGTTGCAAATGCTCCCTTGAGAGGTTTGGCGGTCGAAACAGAAGGCTTTTTATGAAAGGAAAAGAAATCAGCCCTCGACAACTTAACCTGCTTTACTACTACTTTACTACCACTTTACTACTACTTTCCTACCACTTTACTACTACTTTACTACAATTTTTCTACTACCTTACTACCATTTTACTACTGCTTTACTAAAGTTTTACTACCGCTTTACTACCGCTTTACTACTACTTTACTACCATTTTACTACTACCTTACTACTGCTTTACTACCATTTAACTACTATTTTTCTACAATTTTACTACTGCTTTACTACAACTTTAAAGCTATTTTACTGCTATTCCACCACTTTACTATTGGACCATTTTACTACCGCTTTACTACTTCTTTACTACTATCTTACTGCTGTTTCACTACTGCCTTACTACCATTTTACTACTATTTTACTACTGCGTTACTACTACTTTACTGCTATTTTACTGCTACTATTCCACCACTTTACTATTGTTTTACCATTACTTAACAGCTACTTCCCTACTGGTTTACTATTACTTTACTAAGATTTTACTTCCACTTTACTACTGCTACTTTATTACTTATACTACTTTACTATTTATACCCCTATTTATACAGTAGACCTTCCTAAACAATGGCATGCCTGTCTATAGTAACAAATAGTATTGTTACTATAATATAGTATTTGTACTATAGTAACAAATAGTATTGTTACTATATTGTTACGACAACTTAACCTGCTTTACTAATGCGTGACAAAGCTGCATTTGGTGAGCCAGCGCAGCACACGGAAACGCCGTTTACCTTCCCGCCAGTAAGCGGTCCATATTTATCTATTTGCACCCGGGGCTGCTTTCGAACTGCTAGGTTGGCAGGCGCTGGGACCAAGCAACAGGAGCGCACCCAGCCGCGTGGATTCGAACCGCCGACCTTTTGATCGGCAGGCCCTAGGGTATGGGGCTTTTACCCACAGCGCCACCCGCATCCCTACGCCAACTTAACCGGCAGAAAAATATTTTTTTGAATGCAAGGTAAAAAACACAAAATACACAATAAAAACAAGAACAAGAACAAACCAATAAGCCTCCTCCCTCAACCTCTCCTTTGGCTTGTCCTTCACTCATGACTTCTCTCTTGTTCCTTGATCTTAACTTCCTCACTTTTGCAAACCTTCCAGTTGTCCCTAATTTTGCCGGGACAGTCCCAGATTTATTGAAGCTGTCCTGGTTTCTGATGTTATCCTGCTTTTCCTTATGTTCATGGGAGAAATGTTGGATGGTATGGAGTTATACATAGAATAGAATGATAGAATGATCTCGATACGAATCCAAGGCAGACCTTTTAACATCACAGTAATCCAAGTTTATGCACCAACTACTGGTGCTGAAGAAACTGAAATTGACCAATTCTATGAAGACTTACAACACCTTATAGAAGTGACACCAAAGAAGGATGTTCTTCTCATTATAGGGGATTGGAATGCTAAAGTAGGGAGGCAAGAGATAAGAGGAACAACTGGCAAGTTTGGCCTTGGAGATCAAAATGAAGCAGGGCAAAGACTAATTCAGATTTCCAAAGAATAGCAAGGAGAGACAAGAAGGCCTTCTTAAACGAGCAATGCAAACAATAGAGGAAAACAACAGAATGGGAAGAACCAGAGATCTGTTCAAGAAAATTGGAGCTATGAAAGGAACATTTCGTACAAAGATTACCATAATAAAGGACAAAAGTGGTAAGGACCTAACAGAAGCAGAAGACATCAAGAAGAGGTGGCAAGAATACACAGAGGAATTATACCAGAAAGATATGGATGTCTCGTACACCCCAGGTAGTGTGGTTGCTGACCTTGAGCCAGACATCCTGGAAAGTGAAGTCAAATGGGCCTTAGAAAGCACTGCAAATAACAAGGCCAGTGGAAGTGATGGTATTCCAGCTGAACTATTTAACATTTTAAAAGATGATGCTGTTAAGGTGCTACACTCAATATGCCAGCAAATTTGGAAAACTCAGCAGTGGCCAGAAGATTGGAGAAGATCAGTCTACATCCCAATCCCAAAGAAGGGCAGTGCCAAAGAATGCTCCAACTACCGCACAATTGCACTCATTTCACACGCTAGCAAGGTTATGCTTAAAATTCTATAAGGAAGGCTCAAGCAGTATGTGGATCGAGAACTCCCAGAAGTGCAAGCTGGATTTAGAAGAGGCAGAAGAACCAGAGACCAAATTGCAAACATGCGCTGGATTATGGAGAAAGCTAGAGAGTTCCAGAAAGACATCTACTTCTGCTTCATTGACTACGCAAAAGCCTTTGACTGTGTCGACCACAGCAAACTATGGCAAGTTCTTAAAGAAATGGGAGTGCCTGATCACCTCATCTGTCTCCCGAGAAATCTCTATGTGGGACAAGAAGCTACAGTTAGAACTGGATATGGAACAACTGATTGGTTCAAAATTGGAAAAGGAGTACGACAAGGCTGTATTTTGTCTCCCTGCTTATTTAATTTATGTTGTGACGTGGGGTTTGTGATTTCAGCTCTCTTGACATAATATGCTGGAGACAGTTCTCTAGTAACACTTCTTTATTAAAGCAAACAAGACTGAGACCTGAGGAGGGGAGAGCTACATTTATAGGGACAGGGAACTAGCTAGAAAGGATACATTTTGGAGGGAACAATATCAGGCAATCACAGTCCTGCCTTTTGGAGGAAACCAATAAGACAGAGGATCCAAATACAGCAGCTTAAATGAACCAATAGTAGCTGTACCCTCTGGAACCAAAAGGCAGTTACTTTACCCTAATGCAAATACAGACAATAATAATACAGATATAAAATCCTTTGACTCAATACACAACAATTTATATGCAGAATGCATCATGCGAAAGGCTGGGCTGGATGAATCCCAAGCTGGAATTAAGATTGCCGGAAGAAATATCAACAACCTCAGATATGCAGATGACACAACCTTGATGGCAGAAAGTGAGGAGGAATTAAAGAACCTTTTAATGAGGGTGAAAGAGGAGAGCGCAAAATATGGTCTGAAGCTCAACATCAAAAAAACAAAGATCATGGCCACTGGTCCCATCACCTCCTGGCAAATAGAAGGGAAAGAAATGGAGGCAGTGAGAGATTTTACTTTCTTGGGCTCCATGATCACTGCAGATGGTGACAGCAGCCACAAAATTAAAAGACGCCTGCTTCTTGGGAGAAGGGCAATGACAGGCCTAGACAGCATCTTGAGAAGTAGAGACGTCCCCTTGCCAACAAAGGTCGGTATAGTTAAAGCCATGGTTTTCCCAGTAGTGATGTATGGAAGTGAGAGCTGGACCATAAAGAAGGCTGATCGCCGAAGAATTGATGCTTTTGAATTCTGGTGCTGGAGGAGACTCTTGAGAGTCCCATGGACTGCAAGAAGATCAAACGCATCCATTCTTAAGGAAATCAGCCCTGAGTGCTCACTGGAAGGACAGATCGTAAAGCTGAGGCTCCTGTACTTTGGCCACCTCATGAGAAGAGAAGACTCCCTGGAGAAGACACTGATGCTGGGAAAGATGGAGGGCACAAGGAGAAGGGGGCGACAGAGGACCAGATGGTTGGATAGTGTTTTCGAGGTTACCAGCATGAGTTTGACCAAACTGCGGGAGGTAGTGGAGGACAGAGGTGCCTGGCGTGCTCTGGTCCATGGGGTCACGAAGAGTCGGACACGACTAAACGACTAAACAACAACAACCTAGGGAAGTTTTTTAATGTTTACTGTTTTATTACCTTTTTATATGTTTTGGAAGCCGCCCAGAGTGGCTAGAGCAACCCAGGCAGATGGATGTGGTATAAATACAGTGGTACCTCGGGTTACATATGCTTCAAGTTACAGATGCTTCAGGTTACAGATGCTTCAGGTTACAGACTCCGCTAACCCAGAAATAGTGCTTCAGGTTAAGAAATTTGCTTCTGAGAACAGAAATCGTGATCCGGCGGCGCGGCAACAGCAGGAGGCCCCATTAGCTAAAGTGGTGCTTCAGCTTAAGAACAGTTTCAGTTTAAGAACGGACCTCCGGAACGCATTAAGTACTTAACCTGAGGTACCACTGTAGTAAAATTGTTGTTACAGAACAGGGCACCCCTATTTTCATCGGAGAAATATTGGAGGGTATGCTTTTGTCCTCACCTCAGTTTTGACTACGGGCTCCTCACACAGCTCCTGACTCACGACAGTGTGTTGCCCATAGCTCAGTTCTGACTAAAGGATTTTATGCAGCCACTGCTGGCGGGGACCTTTTGGGACCCAAAATATCCAACGCCACTAAATTCTGGTGTACTTTTTAACATAATAGTGTAAACAGGGATCAACATACAAACACTGAGAAGCCATTCCCCCCCGCCCCACTACTTTATATGGAAACAACTGGAAAAACCTCTGTGATTGAGGCTATCAACATGGCGCCTTTTTCTACAACGAACACTTCTAGGGTCATTCTTACTACTGCTTTACTACTACTTTACTACTACTTTACTCCTACTTTACTACCACTTTACTACTACTTTACTACTACTCTACTATCACTTTACTACTACTTTACTACTACTTTACTACTACTTTACTACCACTTTACTACCACTTTACTACTACTTTACTACCACTTTACTACTACTTTACTACTACTTTACTACCACTTTACTACTACTTTACTACCACTTTACTACTACTTTACTACTACTTTACTATCACTTTACTACTACTTTACTACCACTTTACTACTGCTTTACTAGTACTTTACTACTTCTTTACTATCACTTTACTACTACTTTACTACTGCTTTACTACTACTTTACTACTGCTTTACTACAATTTTACTACTGCTTTACTACCGCTTTACTATTACTTTACTACCATTTTACTACTACCTTACTACAGCTTTACTACCATTTAACTACTATTTTTCTACAATTTTACTACAACTTTACTACTACTTTAAAGTTCTTTTACTGCTATTCCACCACTTTACTATTGGACCATTTAAATACCACTTTACTACTTCTTTACTACTATCTTACTGCTGTTTCACTACTGCCTTACTACCATTTTACTACTATTTTACTACTGCGTTACTACTACTTTACTGCTATTTTACTGCTACTATTCCACCACTTTACTATTGTTTTACCATTACTTAACAGCTACTTCCCTACTGGTTTACTAATGCTTTACTACCACTTTACTTCCACTTTACTGCTGCTACTATTTATACCCCTATTTATTCAGTAGACCTTCCTGAACAATGGCATGCCTGTCTATAGTAACAAATAGTATTGTTCCTATAATATAGTATTTGTACTATAGTAACAAATAGTATTGTTACTATATTGTTACGACAACTTAACCTGCTTTGCTAATGCGTGACAAAGCTGCATTTGGTGAGCCAGCGCAGCACACGGAAACGCCGTTTACCTTCCGGCCAGTAAGCGGTCCCTATTTATCTACTTGCACCCGGGGTTGCTTTCGAACTGCTAGGTTGGCAGGCGCTGGGACCAAGCAACAGGAGCGCACCCAGCCGTGTGGATTCGAACCGCCGACCTTTTGATCAGCAGGCCCTAGGCGCTGAGGCTTTTACCCACAGCGCCACCCGCATCCCTACGCCAACTTAACCGGCAGAAAAATATTTTTTTGAAAAAATCCGTATGCCCCGGGGTCACAATTTCATTCAAAAATCTGACTTTCAACCATTCACTCTAAAATGGTGCCAAACGGTTGCAAATGCTCCCTTGAGAGGTTTGGCGGTCGAAACAGAAGGCTTTTTATGAAAGGAAAAGAAATCAGCCCTCGACAACTTAACCTGCTTTACTACTACTTTACTACCACTTTACTACTACTTTCCTACCATTTTACTACTACTTTACTACAATTTTCTACTACTTTACTACCATTTTACTACTGCTTTACTACCGTTTTACTACTGCTTTACTACCGCTTTACTACTACTTTACTACCATTTTACTACTACCTTACTACTGCTTTACTACCATTTAACTACTATTTTTCTACAATTTTACTACTGCTTTACTACTACTTTAAAGCTATTTTACTGCTATTCCACCACTTTACTATTGGACCATTTTACTACCGCTTTACTACTTCTTTACTACTATCTTACTGCTGTTTCACTACTGCCTTACTACCATTTTACTACCATTTTACTACTGTGTTACTACTACTTTACTGCTATTTTACTGCTACTATTCCACCACTTTACTATTGTTTTACCATTACTTAACTGCTACTTCCCTACTGGTTTACTATTACTTTACTACCACTTTATTTCCAATTTCCTACTGCTACTTTATTACTTATACTACTTTCCTATTTATACCCCTATTTATACAGTAGACCTTCCTGAACAATGGCATGCCTGTCTATAGTAACAAATAGTATTGTTACTATTTTATTAATTGTATATACTGCCCTTCATCCGTAGATTTAAGGTTGGTTTACGACTTAAAAATGCAAGGTAAAAAACACAAAATACACAATAAAAACAAGAACAAGAACAAACCAATAAGCCTCCTCCCTCAACCTCTCCTTTGGCTTGTCCTTCACTCATGACTTCTCTCTTGTTCCTTGATCTTAACTTCCTCACTTTTGCAAACCTTCCAGTTGTCCCTAATTTTGCCGGGACAGTCCCAGATTTATTGAAGCTGTCCTGGTTTCTGATGTTATCCTGCTTTTCCTTAGGACGTCCCTATGTTCATGGGAGAAATGTTGGATGGTATGGAGTTATACATAGAATAGAATGATAAAATGATCTTGATACCAATCCAAGGCAGACCTTTTAACATCACAGTAATCCAAGTTTATGCACCAACTACTGGTGCTGAAGAAACTGAAACTGACCAATTCTATGAAGACTTACAACACCTTATAGAAGTGACACCAAAGAAGGATGTTCTTCTCATTATAGGGGATTGGAATGCTAAAGTAGGGAGGCAAGAGATAAGAGGAACAACTGGCAAGTTTGGCCTTGGAGATCAAAACGAAGCAGGGCAAAGGCTAATAGAGTTCTGTCAAGAGAACAAGCTGGTCATCACAAACACGCTTTTCCAACAACACAAGAGACGACTCTACACATGGACATCACCAGATGGGCAGCATCGAAATCAGATTGATTATATTCTCTGCAGCCAAAGATGGAGAGGCTCTATAGAGTCAGCAAGAACAAGACCTGGAGCTGACTGTGGCTCAGATCATCAGCTTCTTATAGCAAAATTCAAACTTAAACTGAAGAAAGTAGGGAAAACCACTGGGTCGGTAAGATATCATCTATGTCAAATCCCTTATGAATACACAGTGGAAGTGACGAACAGGTTTAAGGATTTAGATATGGTGGACAGAGTGCCTGAAGAACTATGGATGGAGGCTGGTAACATTGTACAGGAGGCAACAACGAAAACCATCCCAATGAAAAGGAAATGCAAGAAAGCAAAGTGGCTGTCCAACGAGGCCTTACAAACAGTGGAGGAGAGAAGGCAAGCAAAATGCGAGGGAGATAGTGAAAGATACAGGAAATTGAATGCAGATTTCCAAAGAATAGCAAGGAGAGACAAGAAGGCCTTCTTAAACGAGCAATGCAAACAATAGAGGAAAACAACAGAATGGGAAGAACCAGAGATCTGTTCAAGAAAATTGGAGCTATGAAAGGAAAATTTCGTACAAAGATTACCATAATAAAGGACAAAAGTGGTAAGGACCTAAGAGAAGCAGAAGACATCAAGAAGAGGTGGCAAGAATACACAGAGGAATTATACCAGAAAGATATGGATGTCTCGTACACCCCAGGTAGCTCTCTTGACATAATATGCTGGAGACAGTTCTCTAGTAACACTTCTTTATTAAAGCAAACAAGACTGAGACCTGAGGAGGGGAGAGGACCTCCGGAGGTGGCGCAAAACGGCAATGGCGGTCCTCTTTACTCTGTGAAGAGGGGCTCCGCGAAAAAGGGTCGTCCGCTGCGGCAAAGCGGAGACCCATCAAGAAAAACCACAGGCAGAGCGAGCCTGTGGCCGTGGGACTCGGCGGGCGCCAAAAGCCCCCCCAGAAACGAAGAAGGAACCCCGTAAGGGGCTCCGGAACGTGAAAGGGGGAGCGGCGCTGTGAGTTCATCGCTCTTTTCGTGGATGCAAAGCCGCGCTGCTGCTGATGAGCGCCGACCTTTCTTCTTGAAAACATCGAAATTGGCTGCAACATACCCGTGAGTAAGGGGAACTAAATATCGGACTAAAATTTTGGAATTTGGCTGAAAACGGGAGGCGAGTAACAGGAAGTCCGTCTCCCGATCTTGCTAACTAGATCAAAGCAACGGTTCAGAAGAGCGCTGAAGCGTTTAAAAGGGATTGCAAAAGCAAAACGAGGGTGTATTTGATAGACTTTGTAGTGAAAAGACAAGCAGGAAATCTTTGTAAAATCTGTGGACTTTATTCTTGGAACTTTCTTCCTAATTTTGAACTATGCGGAGTTAAAAGGGACAACCCAGCTGTCGGACTGTCAGTGTGCAAAAGAGAACTGTCAAACTGCTGATACTGTTATTGGAGTTTAAACTGATACATAGACTGAGACATTAACATTTTCTGTGGTTAAATTGTTTACACTCTGGACTTGTCTGACTTATGGAACAAAAGAAAATTTGACCTTGAACAGAGGCAGGTGTGGAATGAGTGGCTCAGGGAGAACAAGAGCAGCTAAAGCTAAAGAAAAAGAAAAGAAACCAGTGCAACTTGTTCAAACAACCCTATCTCATCAACGAAGATCATCTGTCCCAACTGTGCTGACAGCACAGGAGGTGGAAGCTGAAGAGCCTGCTGCAGAAGATATGGCAACTGGAGGATCTGAAATAGTCCTGAAACAAATTTTGGAACAACTGGCAATTTTAAATCAAAAAGTGGACAATCAATCATCAAAAATTGACCAAGCTACATCCTCTATTAGTAAATTATCTGAGCAGGTTTCCCAGCACACTCAGGCAATTGAGAAATTGCAAGGAGCCACGGCTGAAAACTATAAATTAGCTGTGGAAGCCAGTCAAAAAGCAGAACAGGCGAACAAAAAGGTTGATGAGATCAAGGGGGAAGTAAGGCCTCTGAAAAGACAGGTAGGGGAACAACAAGCCTACCTGTCATTGGTTGAATTGAAAAGTAAGGAAAATAATCTCAGGTTAAGGGCCATCCCAGAACTGGAGGAAGGAAATTTACAGGGATTTTTAACACTTTTGTTCTCCAAATTCTGGGGGATTGAGGAAGACAAGGATTTTAAAATTGTGACGGCTTTTAGACTGGGAAAATCGATAAAGAAGGATAAGTCCAGAGACTGTTTGGTTATTTTGAGATCAAGAGAGGAAAGAGACAAGATACTAGGCCTACATTTTAAAAAATCTTTGGAGATAGAAGGTAAAAAGGCTGAAATTTACAGAGACATACCCAAACATCTTTTGGATCTCAGGACCACTTACACAGATTTGACCAAACTGCTGAGATACAACACAATCCCTTATAGGTGGGAGTTTCCGCAAGGACTATCATTTACTTACAAAGGAAGGAAAGTAAGAATTAAAACACCTGAGGACCAACAGAAGTTCTTACACGACCACGAGAAGGACCTCCAGAAAGGAGCCACAGCTTCTTGGCCACCACCACCACCGGGACCATCTCCAAAACCTACACCGTCTGGATCTGGACCAGCATTACCACCTCCGGGATCGGAGGGAAACCTAGACACCCCACTGTAGGACCCACCAATTAGACCAGGATGTCGTTGCAGCTTCTCAGTTGGAATATAAATGGCGGAAATTCTCCGGAAAAAAGAAGAAAAGTATTTCATATTTTGAAAAAAGAACAATTGGACATTATTTGCCTGCAAGAAACGCATGTGACAAGGCTCCACAGAAAAGTGCTAATTAATAAAAGACTAGGCCAAGAATTTATTTCTTCGGATAAAGTTAAGAAAAGAGGAGTGGTGATATATGCAAAGGAGAGCCTGTCACCGAAACTTTTATTTAAAGACGAACACGGCAGAATTTTGGCGATTGAAATTCAGACACAAGGAGAAAAAATTTTGATATTAGGAATATATGCTCCAAATGAAGGAAAATCGGAATTTTTCAGGAAGCTGCATGAGATTATGCTGGACTACTTAGACTACAACAACATTATTATGATGGGTGATATGAATGGGGTGGTGTCTGTAAATATGGATAAGTCGCAAAGCGCTAACGTAACGAAAGATGGTAGACTACCTAAAACTTTCTTTGAAATGACTGACAATGTGGACTTAATTGACATATGGAGGGTTAAGAACCCCCTAGGAAAAGAAGGAACTTTCTTTTCTGAAGCTCATCTGACATGGACACGAATCGACCAAATATGGATAACTAGAGGACTGGCACCCAAGACTAGAAAGGTGGAAATCTGCCCAAAAACCTGCTCCGACCATAACGCTTTGAAAATGGAACTGAGACTAAATACAATCGGATCCTTTAGATGGAAAATGAATGACACCTTACTAAGGGACGAGAAGATTGTTAAGAAGGCCCAAAAAACTTTAAAAGACTATTTTGAGATAAATTTAAATACCACTGTGGAAAAAAGAACAATCTGGGACGCAAGTAAAGCAGTCATGAGAGGGTTTCTAATACAACGAAATACGATCAAGAAAAAGCTCTGGAATGAAAAGAAGGAGAAGATATTGGAAAAAATAAGAGATGGAGAGAAAAAACTAAGATCCAGGCCCAAGTCGAAGGAAGTGCTGAGAGAAGTGAAATTTTTCCAAGCACAATATTTGAAATTGATAAATCAAGAGGTGGAATGGAAAATTAAACAAATGAAACAAAGATCTTTTGAATCAGCAAATAAGTGTGGGAAACTGCTAGCATGGCAGTTGAAAAAGAGACAAAAACTTAATACAGTTACAAATCTAGAGATTGAAGGGAGAATGGTTCAGAAACCCGAGGAAATTAGAAAGTGCTTCCAGAGATATTTCAAAGAACTTTATTCACAAGGGCCACAGAAAGATTCGGAGGTGGACCAATTTCTTAAAACCAACGGATTACAGAAAATACCTCAGGAAATGAGAACAATCCTGAATAGTAATATCACACAGCAAGAAATTGAAAGTGCCATTCAGAACCTCCAATTAGGCAAATCTCCAGGCCCTGATGGACTTACCTCCAAATATTATAAGGTTCTGAAGGACTACTTGATACAACCTTTGTTGGAGGTTTGTAACCAGATTATGGAGGGGAGGAAGGCACCGGAAACGTGGAAAGAAGCCTTCATCACATTGATACCCAAACTAGAAACTGAAAAGACCCAGCTTAAGAACTACCGCCCCATCTCACTCCTAAATGTGGATTACAAAATTTTTGCAGACATTTTGGCAAGTAGGTTTAAAAAAGTGCTTAATGAAGTGATCCATAAGGACCAGGCAGGCTTTCTCCCTGGTAGGCATTTGTTTGACAACACAAGAAACATCATCGACATTTTGGAACTTTTACAAACAAATCTCAACACTAGAGCGGTGTTAATCTTTATTGATGCGGAGAAAGCCTTTGACAACATTTCTTGGATGTTTATGAAGAAAAATTTGGAAGGGATGGGAGTGGGGCGGGGGTTTGAAAATGGAATAGAAGCAATATATTCAGAACAAAAAGCCAAATTGATAGTAAACAATGTGGTGACAGAGGAGTTTAAAATTGAAAAAGGGACACGGCAGGGGTGCCCTCTATCCCCCCTATTGTTTATTTCAGTTCTGGAGGTGCTATTGAACATGATTAGAAAGGACCGGTTGGTACAGGGAATTGAGGTCGGAGTGAAACAATATAAATTGAAAGCATTTGCAGATGACCTGGTATTAACATTACAGGAGCCAGTCTCTAGTACTAAAAGAGTGTTAGAATTAATTTCTGACTTTGGTCGGGTGTTGGGATTTAAGCTGAACAAGCAAAAAACTAAGGTTTTAGCAAAAAAATTGACAACTACAGAAACAGATGAGTTCCTGAAAGAAACAGAATTAAATGTGGTTAAAAAAGTAAAATACCTAGGGGTGTATCTGACCTCCAAAAATTTGAATTTGTTTAAAGACAACTACGAGAAATGTTGGTCAGAAATCAAAAGAGATTTGGAAACGTGGTCAAGATTGAAACTTTCCTTGTTGGGCCGAATAGCAACTATAAAGATGAATGTATTGCCAAAAATGTTATTTTTGTTTCAGGCCCTACAGATCGTGGACAAGGTGGAATGTTTTGGAAAGTGGCAGAAGGATATTTCTAAGTTTGTTTGGCAGGGCAAAAAGCCCCGAATAAAGTTTAAAATATTAACTGATGCGAAAGAAAGAGGGGGATTTGCCCTGCCAGACTTGAGGTTATATTATGAATCCGCAGCCTTCTGCTGGTTGAAAGATTGGATCTTACTGGAAAACACTGATGTCCTAGATCTGGAAGGGTTTGACAATGCTTTTGGGTGGCATGCATATTTGTGGTATGACAAGGTTAAAGTGCACAAATTGTTTAAAAACCACATTGTTAGGAGAGCAATTTTAATGGTCTGGACAAAATATAAAGACTTATTGGAGAGTAAGACTCCGAGGTGGCTCTCACCGGTGGAGGCCAAGGCACGTAAGAGACTTAACATGGAGGCCAATTGGCCTAAATATGGGGAAATAATTGAAAAGATTGGAGACAATTGGAGGTTGCAGAGCTTGGAAAAATTAAAAAACAAGGTGCGAGATTGGTTGCATTATGCACAAATTCAAGAGGTTTTTAAAGTAGACAAGAAGGTTGGATTCCAGGTGGAAAAATCGAAACTAGAGACAGAACTGTTAGAACCAAAAAGTAAACTACTTTCGAGAATGTATAACCTGCTGCTTAAATGGAATACTCAGGATGAGACAGTCAAATCCGCCATGATAAAGTGGGCGCAGGATTTGGGGCATAACATTATGTTTGAAGACTGGGAAAGGTTATGGAACACCGGAATGAAATTTACGGCATGTAGTGCCTTGAAGGAAAACATTATGAAAATGATATACCGGTGGTACATGACCCCAGTCAAGCTTGCTAAGATATATCACCTGTCTGATAATAAATGTTGGAAATGTAAAGAGGCGGAAGGGACATTTTTTCACCTCTGGTGGACCTGCCCGAAAGTGAAGGCCTTTTGGGAGATGATTCATAATGAACTAAAAACGGTACTTAGATTTACCTTACCTAAGAAACCAGAGGCCTTCCTCCTGGGCATGGTGGACCAGAGAGTGCTTAAGAAGGACAAAACTTGTTTTATGTACGCTACTACAGCAGCAAGGATCCTGATTGCAAAGCATTGGAAGACACAAGATTTACCCACACTGGAGGAATGGCACACGCAGTTGATGGACTACATGGAACTGGCCGAAATGACTGGCAGAATCCGAGACTTGGGAGAAGAAACAATTGAGGAGGAATGGAAAAAATTTAAGGACTATCTGAAAAAACATTATAAGCTGTATGAATGTTAAAAAATGCACCTTTTAGGAAATTCTAGCTTCAGTAATGTTAAACTAAAGAAATGGAAATTAAGGCACAAGAAGTCAGAGATAGAATAATGAAACAACTTTATTGTGTTTAAATGAAAATGTACATGATTTGGGTTATAACACATTTGAAATTGGGTAACATGATAAAATGAAGGACACAACAAGTATTGAAACAAGTTAACAAATTGCTGATGTTATGTATCACAGAGAATGCAGGGTTGGGAGGACGTGGGGAAGTCCAGTAGACTTGGAAAAAAGAACAAGAAAATTTGTAACCTTTCTACTTTACTCTTATAATATGTTCTTTATTCTTTTTTCTGTATTTCACAAACTCAATAAAAAATATTATTAAAAAAAGAGACCTGAGGAGGGGAGAGCTACATTTATAGGGACAGGGAACTAGCTAGAAAGGATACATTTTGGAGGGAACAATATCAGGCAATCACAGTCCTGCCTTTTGGAGGAAACCAATAAGACAGAGGATCCAAATACAGCAGCTTAAATGAACCAATAGTAGCTGTACCCTCTGGAACCAAAAGGCAGTTACTTTACCCTAATGCAAATACAGACAATAATAATACAGATATAAAATCCTTTGACTCAATACACAACAATTTATATGCAGAATGCATCATGCGAAAGGCTGGGCTGGATGAATCCCAAGCTGGAATTAAGATTGCCGGAAGAAATATCAACAACCTCAGATATGCAGATGACACAACCTTGATGGCAGAAAGTGAGGAGGAATTAAAGAACCTTTTAATGAGGGTGAAAGAGGAGAGCGCAAAATATGGTCTGAAGCTCAACATCAAAAAAACGAAGATCATGGCCACTGGTCCCATCACCTCCTGGCAAATAGAAGGGAAAGAAATGGAGGCAGTGAGAGATTTTACTTTCTTGGGCTCCATGATCACTGCAGATGGTGACAGCAGCCACAAAATTAAAAGACGCCTGCTTCTTGGGAGAAGGGCAATGACAGGCCTAGACAGCATCTTGAGAAGTAGAGACATCCCCTTGCCAACAAAGGTCCGTATAGTTAAAGCCATTTTTTTCCCAGTAGTGATGTATGGAAGTGAGAGCTGGACCATAAAGAAGGCTGATCGCCGAAGAATTGATGCTTTTGAATTCTGGTGCTGGAGGAGACTCTTGAGAGTCCCATGGACTGCAAGAAGATCAAACGCATCCATTCTTAAGGAAATTAGCCCTGAGTGCTCACTGGAAGGACAGATCGTGAAGCTGAGGCTCCTGTACTTTGGCCACCTCATGAGAAGAGAAGACTCCCTGGAGAAGACACTGATGCTGGGAAAGATGGAGGGCACAAGGAGAAGGGGGCGACAGAGGACCAGATGGTTGGATAGTGTTTTCGAGGTTACCAGCATGAGTTTGACCAAACTGCGGGAGGTAGTGGAGGACAGAGGTGCCTGGCGTGCTCTGGTCCATGGGGTCACGAAGAGTCGGAAACGACTAAACAACTAAACAACAACAGCCTAGGGAAGTTTTTTTAATGTTTACTGTTTTATTACCTTTTTATATGTTTTGGAAGCCGCCCAGAGTGGCTAGAGCAACCCAGGCAGATGGATTTGGTATAAATACAGTGGTACCTCGGGTTACATATGCTTCAGGTTACATATGCTTCAGGTTACAGATGCTTCAGGTTACAGACTCCGGTAACCCAGAAATAGTGCTTCAGGTTAAGAAATTTGCTTCTGAGAACAGAAATCGTGATCCGGCGGCGCAGCAACAGCAGGAGGCCCCATTAGCTAAAGTGGTGCTTCAGGTTAAGAACAGTTTCAGTTTAAGAACGGACCTCCGGAACGAATTAAGTACTTAACCTGAGGTACCACTGTAGTAAAATTCTTGTTACAGAACAGGGCACCCCTATTTTCATCGGAGAAATGTTGGAGGGTATGCTTTTGTCCTCACCTCAGTTTTGACTACGGGCTCCTCACACAGCTCCTGACTCACGACAGTGTGTTGCCCATAGCTCAGTTCTGACTAAAGGATTTTATGCAGCCACTGCTGGCGGGGACCTTTTGGGACCCAAAATATCCAACGCCACTAACTTCTGGTGTACTTTTTAACATAATAGTGTAAACAGGGATCAACATACAAACACTGAGAAGCCATTCCCCCCCGCACCACTACTTTATATGGAAACAACTGGAAAAACCTCTGTGATTGAGGCTATCAACATGGCGCCTTTTTCTACAACGAACACTTCTAGGGTCATTCTTACTATTGCTTTACTACTACTTTACTACTACTTTACTACTACTTTACTACCACTTTACTACCACTTTACTACTACTTTACTATCACTTTACTACTACTTTACTACCACTTTACTATCACTTTACTACTACTTTACTACCACTTTACTACTGATTTACTACTACTTTACTACTGCTTTACTACCACTTTACTACTACTTTACTACAACTTTACTATCACTTTACTACTACTTTACTACTACTTTACTACTACTTTACTACCACTTTACTACTGCTTTACTACTACCTTACTACTGCTTTACTTCCATTTAACTACTATTTTTCTACAATTTTACTACAACTTTACTACTACTTTAAAGTTCTTTTACTGCTATTCCACCACTTTAGTATTGGACCATTTTACTACCGCTTTACTACTTCTTTACTACTATCTTACTGCTGTTTCACTACTGCCTTACTACCATTTTACTACTATTTTACTACTGCGTTACTACTACTTTACTGCTATTTTACTGCTACTATTCCACCACTTTACTATTGTTTTACCATTACTTACCAGCTACTTCCCTACTGGTTTACTATTGCTTTACTACTACTTTACTTCCACTTTCCTACTGCTACATTATTACTTATACTACTTTACTATTTATACCCCTATTTATACAGTAGACCTTCCTGAACAATGGCATGCCTGTCTATAGTAACAAATAGTATTGTTACTATAATATAGTATTTGTACTATAGTAACAAATAGTATTGTTACTATATTGTTACGACAACTTAACCTGCTTTACTAATGCGTGACAAAGCTGCATTTGGTGAGCCAGCGCAGCACACGGAAACGCCGTTTACCTTCCCGCCAATAAGCGGTCCCTATTTATCTACTTGCACCCGGGGTTGCTTTCGAACTGCTGGGTTGGCAGGCGCTGGGATCAAGCAACAGGAGCGCACCCAGCCGCATGGATTCGAACCGGCGACCTTTTGATCGGCAGGCCCTAGGCGCTGAGGCTTTTACCCACAGCACCACCCGCATCCCTACGCCAACTTAACCGGCAGAAAAATATTTTTTTGAAAAAATCCCTATGCCCGGGGTCACAATTTCATTCAAAAATCTGACTTTCAACCATTCACTCAAAAATGGTGCCAAACGGTTGCAAATGCTCCCTTGAGAGGTTTGGCGGTCGAAACAGAAGGCATTTTATGAAAGGAAAAGAAATCAGCCCTCGACAACTTAACCTGCTTCACTAATACTTTACTACCACTTTACTACTACTTTACTACCACTTTACTACTACTTTACTACAATTTTTCTACTACTTTACTACCATTTTACTACTGCTTTACTACCGTTTTACTACTACTTTACTACCGCTTTACTACTACTTTACTACCATTTTACTACTACCTTACTACTGCTTTACTACCATTTTACTACTATTTTTCTACAATTTTACTACTACTTTAAAGCTATTTTACTGCTATTCCACCACTTTACTATTGGACCATTTAAATACCACTTTACTACTTCTTTACTACTATCTTACTGCTGTTTCACTACTGCCTTACTACCATTTTACTACTATTTTACTACTGCGTTACTACTACTTTACTGCTATTTTACTGCTACTATTCCACCACTTTACTATTGTTTTACCATTACTTAACTGCTACTTCCCTACTGGTTTACTATTGCTTTACTACCACTTTACTTCCACTTTACTACTGCTACTTTATTACTTATACTACTTTCCTATTTATACCCCTATTTATACAGTAGACCTTCCTGAACAATGGCATGCCTGTCTATAGTAACAAATAGTATTGTTACTATTTTATTAATTGTATATACTGCCCTTCATCCGTAGATTTAAGGTTGGTTTACGACTTAAAAATGCAAGGTAAAAAACACAAAATACACAATAAAAACAAGAACAAGAACAAACCAATAAGCCTCCTCCCTCAACCTCTCCTTTGGCTTGTCCTTCACTGATGACTTCTCTCTTGTTCCTTGATCTTAACTTCCTCACTTTTGCAAACCTTCCAGTTGTCCCTAATTTTGCCGGGACAGTCCCAGATTTATTGAAGCTGTCCTGGTTTCTGATGTTATCCTGCTTTTCCTTAGGACGTCCCTATGTTCATGGGAGAAATGTTGGATGGTATGGAGTTATACATAGAATAGAATGATAAAATGATCTTGATACCAATCCAAGGCAGACCTTTTAACATCACAGTAATCCAAGTTTATGCACCAACTACTGGTGCTGAAGAAACTGAAACTGACCAATTTTATGAAGACTTACAACACCTTATAGAAGTGACACCAAAGAAGGATGTTCTTCTCATTATAGGGGATTGGAATGCTAAAGTAGGGAGGCAAGAGATAAGAGGAACAACTGGCAAGTTTGGCCTTGGAGATCAAAACGAAGCAGGGCAAAGGCTAATAGAGTTCTGTCAAGAGAACAAACTGGTCATCACAAACACGCTTTTCCAACAACACAAGAGACGACTCTACACATGGACATCACCAGATGGGCAGCATCGAAATCAGATTGATTATATTCTCTGCAGCCAAAGATGGAGAGGCTCTATACAGTCAGCAAAAACAAGACCTGGAGCTGACTGTGGCTCAGATCATCAGCTTCTTATAGCAAAATTCAAACTTAAACTGAAGAAAGTAGGGAAAACCACTGGGCCGGTAAGATATCATCTAAGTCAAATCCCTTATGAATACACAGTGGAAGCGACGAACAGGTTTAAGGATTTAGATTTGGTGGACAGAGTGCCTGAAGAACTATGGATGGAGGCTGGTAACATTGTACAGGAGGCAACAACGAAAACCATCCCAATGAAAAGGAAATGCAAGAAAGCAAAGTGGCTGTCCAACGAGGCCTTACAAACAGCGGAGGAGAGAAGGCAAGCAAAATGCGAGGGAGATAGTGAAAGATACAGGAAATTGAATGCAGATTTCCAAAGAATAGCAAGGAGAGACAAGAAGGCCTTCTTAAACGAGCAATGCAAACAATAGAGGAAAACAACAGAATGGGAAGAACCAGAGATCTGTTCAAGAAAATTGGAGCTATGAAAGGAACATTTCGTACAAAGATTACCATAATAAAGGACAAAAGTGGTAAGGACCTAACAGAAGCAGAAGACATCAAGAAGAGGTGGCAAGAATACACAGAGGAATTATACCAGAAAGCTATGGATGTCTCGTACACCCCAGGTAGTGTGGTTGCTGACCTTGAGCCAGACATCCTGGAAAGTGAAGTCAAATGGGCCTCAGAAAGCACTGCAAATAACAAGGCCAGTGGAAGTGATGGTATTCCAGCTGAACTATTTAAAATTTTAAAAGATGATGCTGTTAAGGTGCTACACTCAATATGCCAGCAAATTTGGAAAACTCAGCAGTGGCCAGAAGATTGGAGAAGATCAGTCTACATCCCAATCCCAAAGAAGGGCAGTGCCAAAGAATGCTCCAACTACCGCACAATTGCACTCATTTCACACGCTAGCAAGGTTATGCTTAAAATTCTACAAGGAAGGCTCAAGCAGTATGTGGATCGAGAACTCCCAGAAGTGCAAGCTGGATTTAGAAGAGGCAGAAGAACCAGAGACCAAATTGCAAACATGCGCTGGATTATGGAGAAAGCTAGAGAGTTCCAGAAAGACATCTACTTCTGCTTCATTGACTACGCAAAAGCCTTTGACTGTGTCGACCACAGCAAACTATGGCAAGTTCTTAAAGAAATGGGAGTGCCTGATCACCTCATCTGTCTCCCGAGAAATCTCTATGTGGGACAAGAAGCTACAGTTAGAACTGGATATGGAACAACTGATTGGTTCAAAATTGGAAAAGGAGTACGACAAGGCTGTATTTTGTCTCCCTGCTTATTTAATTTATGTTGTGACGTGGGGTTTGTGATTTCAGCTCTCTTGACATAATATGCTGGAGACAGTTCTCTAGTAACACTTCTTTATTAAAGCAAACAAGACTGAGACCTGAGGAGGGGAGAGCTACATTTATAGGGACAGGGAACTAGCTAGAAAGGATACATTTTGGAGGGAACAATATCAGGCAATCACAGTCCTGCCTTTTGGAGGAAACCAATAAGGCAGAGGATCCAAATACAGCAGCTTAAATGAACCAATAGTAGCTGTACCCTCTGGAACCAAAAGGCAGTTACTTTACCCTAATGCAAATACAGACAATAATAATACAGATATAAAATCCTTTGACTCAATACACAACAATTTATAGAAGACACTGATGCTGGGAAAGATGGAGGGCACAAGGAGAAGGGGGCGACAGAGGACCAGATGGTTGGATAGTGTTTTCGAGGTTACCAGCATGAGTTTGACCAAACTGCGGGAGGTAGTGGAGGACAGAGGTGCCTGGCGTGCTCTGGTCCATGGGGTCACGAAGAGTCGGACCAGACTAAACGACTAAACAACAACAACCTAGGGAAGTTTTTTAATGTTTACTGTTTTATTACCTTTTTATATGTTTTGGAAGCCGCCCAGAGTGGCTAGAGCAACCCAGGCAGATGGATGTGGTACAAATACAGTGGTACCTCGGGTTACATATGCTTGAGGTTGCATATGCTTCAGGTTACAGATGCTTCAGGTTACAGACTCCGCTAACCCAGAAATAGTGCTTCAGGTTAAGAAATTTGCTTCTGAGAACAGAAATCGTGATCCGGCGGCGCGGCAACAGCAGGAGGCCCCATTAGCTAAAGTGGTGCTTCAGCTTAAGAACAGTTTCAGTTTAAGAACGGACCTCCGGAACGAATTAAGTACTTAACCTGAGGTACCACTGTAGTAAAATTGTTGTTACAGAACAGGGCACCCCTATTTTCATCGGAGAAATGTTGGAGGGTATGCTTTTGTCCTCACCTCAGTTTTGACTACGGGCTCCTCACACAGCTCCTGACTCACAACAGTGTGTTGCCCATAGCTCAGTTCTGACTAAAGGATTTTATGCAGCCACTGCTGGCGGGGACCTTTTGGGACCCAAAATATCCAACGCCACTAAATTCTGGTGTACTTTTTAACATAATAGTGTAAACAGGGATCAACATACAAACACTGAGAAGCCATTCCCCCCGCCCCACTACCTTATATGGAAACAACTGGAAAAACCTCTGTGATTGAGGCTATCAACAAGGCGCCTTTTTGTACAACGAATACTTCTGAGGTCATTCTTACTACTGCTTTACTACTACTTTAGTACTACTTTACTACCACTTTACTACTACTTTACTACCACTTTACTACCACTTTACTACTACTTTACTACTACTTTACTATCACTTTACTACTACTTTACTACCACTTTACTACTGCTTTACTACTACTTTACTACTGCTTTACTACAACTTTACTACTACTTTACTACCACTTTACTACTAATTTACTACCACTTTACTACTTCTTTCCTACTGCTTTACTACAATTTTACTACTGCTTTACTACCGCTTTACTATTACTTTACTACCATTTTATTACTACCTTACTACTGCTTTACTACCATTTAACTACTATTTTTCTACAATTTTACTACAACTTTACTACTACTTTAAAGTTCTTTTCCTGCTATTCCACCACTTTACTATTGGACCATTTAAATACCACTTTACTACTTCTTTACTACTATCTTACTGCTGTTTCACTACTGCCTTACTACCATTTTACTACTATTTTACTACTGCGTTACTACAACTTTACTACTACTTTACTGCTATTTTACTGCTACTATTCCACCACTTTACTATTGTTTTACCATTACTTAACAGCTACTTCCCTACTGGTTTACTAATGCTTTACTACCACTTTACTTCCACTTTACTGCTGCTACTATTTATACCCCTATTTATTCAGTAGACCTTCCTGAACAATGGCATGCCTGTCTATAGTAACAAATAGTATTGTTCCTATAATATAGTATTTGTACTATAGTAACAAATAGTATTGTTACTATATTGTTACGACAACTTAACCTGCTTTACTAATGCGTGACAAAGCTGCATTTGGTGAGCCAGCGCAGCACACGGAAACGCCGTTTACCTTCCGGCCAGTAAGCGGTCCCTATTTATCTACTTGCACCCGGGGTTGCTTTCGAACTGCTAGGTTGGCAGGCGCTGGGACCAAGCAACAGGAGCGCACCCAGCCGTGTGGATTCGAACCGCTGACCTTTTGATCAGCAGGCCCTAGGCGCTGAGGCTTTTACCCACAGCGCCACCCGCATCCCTACGCCAACTTAACCGGCAGAAAAATATTTTTTTGAAAAAATCCGTATGCCCCGGGGTCACAATTTCATTCAAAAATCTGACTTTCAACCATTCACTCTAAAATGGTGCCAAACGGTTGCAAATGCTCCCTTGAGAGGTTTGGCGGTCGAAACAGAAGGCTTTTTATGAAAGGAAAAGAAATCAGCCCTCGACAACTTAACCTGCTTTACTACTACTTTACTACCACTTTACTACTACTTTCCTACCACTTTACTACTACTTTACTACAATTTTCTACTACTTTACTACCATTTTACTACTGCTTTACTACCGTTTTACTACTGCTTTACTACCGCTTTACTACTACTTTACTACCATTTTACTACTACCTTACTACTGCTTTACTACCATTTAACTACTATTTTTCTACAATTTTACTACTGCTTTACTACTACTTTAAAGCTATTTTACTGCTATTCCACCACTTTACTATTGGACCATTTTACTACCGCTTTACTACTTCTTTACTACTATCTTACTGCTGTTTCACTACTGCCTTACTACCATTTTACTACCATTTTACTACTGTGTTACTACTACTTTACTGCTATTTTACTGCTACTATTCCACCACTTTACTATTGTTTTACCATTACTTAACTGCTACTTCCCTACTGGTTTACTATTACTTTACTACCACTTTATTTCCAATTTCCTACTGCTACTTTATTACTTATACTACTTTCCTATTTATACCCCTATTTATACAGTAGACCTTCCTGAACAATGGCATGCCTGTCTATAGTAACAAATAGTATTGTTACTATTTTATTAATTGTATATACTGCCCTTCATCCGTAGATTTAAGGTTGGTTTACGACTTAAAAATGCAAGGTAAAAAACACAAAATACACAATAAAAACAAGAACAAGAACAAACCAATAAGCCTCCTCCCTCAACCTCTCCTTTGGCTTGTCCTTCACTGATGACTTCTCTCTTGTTCCTTGATCTTAACTTCCTCACTTTTGCAAACCTTCCAGTTGTCCCTAATTTTGCCGGGACAGTCCCAGATTTATTGAAGCTGTCCTGGTTTCTGATGTTATCCTGCTTTTCCTTAGGACGTCCCTATGTTCATGGGAGAAATGTTGGATGGTATGGAGTTATACATAGAATAGAATGATAAAATGATCTTGATACCAATCCAAGGCAGACCTTTTAACATCACAGTAATCCAAGTTTATGCACCAACTACTGGTGCTGAAGAAACTGAAACTGACCAATTCTATGAAGACTTACAACACCTTATAGAAGTGACACCAAAGAAGGATGTTCTTCTCATTATAGGGGATTGGAATGCTAAAGTAGGGAGGCAAGAGATAAGAGGAACAACTGGCAAGTTAGGCCTTGGAGATCAAAACGAAGCAGGGCAAAGGCTAATAGAGTTCTGTCAAGAGAACAAGCTGGTCATCATAAACACGCTTTTCCAACAACACAAGAGATGACTCTACACATGGACATCACCAGATGGGCAGCATCGAAATCAGATTGATTATATTCTCTGCAGCCAAAGATGGAGAGGCTCTATACAGTCAGCAAAAACAAGACCTGGAGCTGACTGTGGCTCAGATCATCAGCTTCTTATAGCAAAATTCAAACTTAAACTGAAGAAAGTAGGGAAAACCACTGGGCCGGTAAGATGTCATCTAAGTCAAATCCCTTATGAATACACAGTGGAAGTGACGAACAGGTTTAAGGATTTAGATTTGGTGGACAGAGTGCCTGAAGAACTATGGATGGAGGCTGGTAACATTGTACAGGAGGCAACAACGAAAACCATCCCAATGAAAAGGAAATGCAAGAAAGCAAAGTGGCTGTCCAACGAGGCCTTACAAACAGTGGAGGAGAGAAGGCAAGCAAAATGCGAGGGAGATAGTGAAAGATACAGGAAATTGAATGCAGATTTCCAAAGAATAGCAAGGAGAGACAAGAAGGCCTTCTTAAACGAGCAATGCAAACAATAGAGGAAAACAACAGAATGGGAAGAACCAGAGATCTGTTCAAGAAAATTGGAGTTATGAAAGGAAAATTTCGTACAAAGATTACCATAATAAAGGACAAAAGTGGTAAGGACCTAAGAGAAGCAGAAGACATCAAGAAGAGGTGGCAAGAATACACAGAGGAATTATACCAGAAAGATATGGATGTCTCGTACACCCCAGGTAGCTCTCTTGACATAATATGCTGGAGACAGTTCTCTAGTAACACTTCTTTATTAAAGCAAACAAGACTGAGACCTGAGGAGGGGAGAGGACCTCCGGAGGTGGCGCAAAACGGCAATGGCGGTCCTCTTTACTCTGTGAAGAGGGGCTCCGCGAAAAAGGGTCGTCCGCTGCGGCAAAGCGGAGACCCATCAAGAAAAACCACAGGCAGAGCGAGCCTGTGGCCGTGGGACTCGGCGGGCGCCAAAAGCCCCCCCAGAAACGAAGAAGGAACCCCGTAAGGGGCTCCGGAACGTGAAAGGGGGAGCGGCGCTGTGAGTTCATCGCTCTTTTCGTGGATGCAAAGCCGCGCTGCTGCTGATGAGCGCCGACCTTTCTTCTTGAAAACATCGAAATTGGCTGCAACATACCCGTGAGTAAGGGGAACTAAATATCGGACTAAAATTTTGGAATTTGGCTGAAAACGGGAGGCGAGTAACAGGAAGTCCGTCTCCCGATCTTGCTAACTAGATCAAAGCAACGGTTCAGAAGAGCGCTGAAGCGTTTAAAAGGGATTGCAAAAGCAAAACGAGGGTGTATTTGATAGACTTTGTAGTGAAAAGACAAGCAGGAAATCTTTGTAAAATCTGTGGACTTTATTCTTGGAACTTTCTTCCTAATTTTGAACTATGCGGAGTTAAAAGGGACAACCCAGCTGTCGGACTGTCAGTGTGCAAAAGAGAACTGTCAAACTGCTGATACTGTTATTGGAGTTTAAACTGATACATAGACTGAGACATTAACATTTTCTGTGGTTAAATTGTTTACACTCTGGACTTGTCTGACTTATGGAACAAAAGAAAATTTGACCTTGAACAGAGGCAGGTGTGGAATGAGTGGCTCAGGGAGAACAAGAGCAGCTAAAGCTAAAGAAAAAGAAAAGAAACCAGTGCAACTTGTTCAAACAACCCTATCTCATCAACGAAGATCATCTGTCCCAACTGTGCTGACAGCACAGGAGGTGGAAGCTGAAGAGCCTGCTGCAGAAGATATGGCAACTGGAGGATCTGAAATAGTCCTGAAACAAATTTTGGAACAACTGGCAATTTTAAATCAAAAAGTGGACAATCAATCATCAAAAATTGACCAAGCTACATCCTCTATTAGTAAATTATCTGAGCAGGTTTCCCAGCACACTCAGGCAATTGAGAAATTGCAAGGAGCCACGGCTGAAAACTATAAATTAGCTGTGGAAGCCAGTCAAAAAGCAGAACAGGCGAACAAAAAGGTTGATGAGATCAAGGGGGAAGTAAGGCCTCTGAAAAGACAGGTAGGGGAACAACAAGCCTACCTGTCATTGGTTGAATTGAAAAGTAAGGAAAATAATCTCAGGTTAAGGGCCATCCCAGAACTGGAGGAAGGAAATTTACAGGGATTTTTAACACTTTTGTTCTCCAAATTCTGGGGGATTGAGGAAGACAAGGATTTTAAAATTGTGACGGCTTTTAGACTGGGAAAATCGATAAAGAAGGATAAGTCCAGAGACTGTTTGGTTATTTTGAGATCAAGAGAGGAAAGAGACAAGATACTAGGCCTACATTTTAAAAAATCTTTGGAGATAGAAGGTAAAAAGGCTGAAATTTACAGAGACATACCCAAACATCTTTTGGATCTCAGGACCACTTACACAGATTTGACCAAACTGCTGAGATACAACACAATCCCTTATAGGTGGGAGTTTCCGCAAGGACTATCATTTACTTACAAAGGAAGGAAAGTAAGAATTAAAACACCTGAGGACCAACAGAAGTTCTTACACGACCACGAGAAGGACCTCCAGAAAGGAGCCACAGCTTCTTGGCCACCACCACCACCGGGACCATCTCCAAAACCTACACCGTCTGGATCTGGACCAGCATTACCACCTCCGGGATCGGAGGGAAACCTAGACACCCCACTGTAGGACCCACCAATTAGACCAGGATGTCGTTGCAGCTTCTCAGTTGGAATATAAATGGCGGAAATTCTCCGGAAAAAAGAAGAAAAGTATTTCATATTTTGAAAAAAGAACAATTGGACATTATTTGCCTGCAAGAAACGCATGTGACAAGGCTCCACAGAAAAGTGCTAATTAATAAAAGACTAGGCCAAGAATTTATTTCTTCGGATAAAGTTAAGAAAAGAGGAGTGGTGATATATGCAAAGGAGAGCCTGTCACCGAAACTTTTATTTAAAGACGAACACGGCAGAATTTTGGCGATTGAAATTCAGACACAAGGAGAAAAAATTTTGATATTAGGAATATATGCTCCAAATGAAGGAAAATCGGAATTTTTCAGGAAGCTGCATGAGATTATGCTGGACTACTTAGACTACAACAACATTATTATGATGGGTGATATGAATGGGGTGGTGTCTGTAAATATGGATAAGTCGCAAAGCGCTAACGTAACGAAAGATGGTAGACTACCTAAAACTTTCTTTGAAATGACTGACAATGTGGACTTAATTGACATATGGAGGGTTAAGAACCCCCTAGGAAAAGAAGGAACTTTCTTTTCTGAAGCTCATCTGACATGGACACGAATCGACCAAATATGGATAACTAGAGGACTGGCACCCAAGACTAGAAAGGTGGAAATCTGCCCAAAAACCTGCTCCGACCATAACGCTTTGAAAATGGAACTGAGACTAAATACAATCGGATCCTTTAGATGGAAAATGAATGACACCTTACTAAGGGACGAGAAGATTGTTAAGAAGGCCCAAAAAACTTTAAAAGACTATTTTGAGATAAATTTAAATACCACTGTGGAAAAAAGAACAATCTGGGACGCAAGTAAAGCAGTCATGAGAGGGTTTCTAATACAACGAAATACGATCAAGAAAAAGCTCTGGAATGAAAAGAAGGAGAAGATATTGGAAAAAATAAGAGATGGAGAGAAAAAACTAAGATCCAGGCCCAAGTCGAAGGAAGTGCTGAGAGAAGTGAAATTTTTCCAAGCACAATATTTGAAATTGATAAATCAAGAGGTGGAATGGAAAATTAAACAAATGAAACAAAGATCTTTTGAATCAGCAAATAAGTGTGGGAAACTGCTAGCATGGCAGTTGAAAAAGAGACAAAAACTTAATACAGTTACAAATCTAGAGATTGAAGGGAGAATGGTTCAGAAACCCGAGGAAATTAGAAAGTGCTTCCAGAGATATTTCAAAGAACTTTATTCACAAGGGCCACAGAAAGATTCGGAGGTGGACCAATTTCTTAAAACCAACGGATTACAGAAAATACCTCAGGAAATGAGAACAATCCTGAATAGTAATATCACACAGCAAGAAATTGAAAGTGCCATTCAGAACCTCCAATTAGGCAAATCTCCAGGCCCTGATGGACTTACCTCCAAATATTATAAGGTTCTGAAGGACTACTTGATACAACCTTTGTTGGAGGTTTGTAACCAGATTATGGAGGGGAGGAAGGCACCGGAAACGTGGAAAGAAGCCTTCATCACATTGATACCCAAACTAGAAACTGAAAAGACCCAGCTTAAGAACTACCGCCCCATCTCACTCCTAAATGTGGATTACAAAATTTTTGCAGACATTTTGGCAAGTAGGTTTAAAAAAGTGCTTAATGAAGTGATCCATAAGGACCAGGCAGGCTTTCTCCCTGGTAGGCATTTGTTTGACAACACAAGAAACATCATCGACATTTTGGAACTTTTACAAACAAATCTCAACACTAGAGCGGTGTTAATCTTTATTGATGCGGAGAAAGCCTTTGACAACATTTCTTGGATGTTTATGAAGAAAAATTTGGAAGGGATGGGAGTGGGGCGGGGGTTTGAAAATGGAATAGAAGCAATATATTCAGAACAAAAAGCCAAATTGATAGTAAACAATGTGGTGACAGAGGAGTTTAAAATTGAAAAAGGGACACGGCAGGGGTGCCCTCTATCCCCCCTATTGTTTATTTCAGTTCTGGAGGTGCTATTGAACATGATTAGAAAGGACCGGTTGGTACAGGGAATTGAGGTCGGAGTGAAACAATATAAATTGAAAGCATTTGCAGATGACCCGGTATTAACATTACAGGAGCCAGTCTCTAGTACTAAAAGAGTGTTAGAATTAATTTCTGACTTTGGTCGGGTGTTGGGATTTAAGCTGAACAAGCAAAAAACTAAGGTTTTAGCAAAAAAATTGACAACTACAGAAACAGATGAGTTCCTGAAAGAAACAGAATTAAATGTGGTTAAAAAAGTAAAATACCTAGGGGTGTATCTGACCTCCAAAAATTTGAATTTGTTTAAAGACAACTACGAGAAATGTTGGTCAGAAATCAAAAGAGATTTGGAAACGTGGTCAAGATTGAAACTTTCCTTGTTGGGCCGAATAGCAACTATAAAGATGAATGTATTGCCAAAAATGTTATTTTTGTTTCAGGCCCTACAGATCGTGGACAAGGTGGAATGTTTTGGAAAGTGGCAGAAGGATATTTCTAAGTTTGTTTGGCAGGGCAAAAAGCCCCGAATAAAGTTTAAAATATTAACTGATGCGAAAGAAAGAGGGGGATTTGCCCTGCCAGACTTGAGGTTATATTATGAATCCGCAGCCTTCTGCTGGTTGAAAGATTGGATCTTACTGGAAAACACTGATGTCCTAGATCTGGAAGGGTTTGACAATGCTTTTGGGTGGCATGCATATTTGTGGTATGACAAGGTTAAAGTGCACAAATTGTTTAAAAACCACATTGTTAGGAGAGCAATTTTAATGGTCTGGACAAAATATAAAGACTTATTGGAGAGTAAGACTCCGAGGTGGCTCTCACCGGTGGAGGCCAAGGCACGTAAGAGACTTAACATGGAGGCCAATTGGCCTAAATATGGGGAAATAATTGAAAAGATTGGAGACAATTGGAGGTTGCAGAGCTTGGAAAAATTAAAAAACAAGGTGCGAGATTGGTTGCATTATGCACAAATTCAAGAGGTTTTTAAAGTAGACAAGAAGGTTGGATTCCAGGTGGAAAAATCGAAACTAGAGACAGAACTGTTAGAACCAAAAAGTAAACTACTTTCGAGAATGTATAACCTGCTGCTTAAATGGAATACTCAGGATGAGACAGTCAAATCCGCCATGATAAAGTGGGCGCAGGATTTGGGGCATAACATTATGTTTGAAGACTGGGAAAGGTTATGGAACACCGGAATGAAATTTACGGCATGTAGTGCCTTGAAGGAAAACATTATGAAAATGATATACCGGTGGTACATGACCCCAGTCAAGCTTGCTAAGATATATCACCTGTCTGATAATAAATGTTGGAAATGTAAAGAGGCGGAAGGGACATTTTTTCACCTCTGGTGGACCTGCCCGAAAGTGAAGGCCTTTTGGGAGATGATTCATAATGAACTAAAAAAGGTACTTAGATTTACCTTACCTAAGAAACCAGAGGCCTTCCTCCTGGGCATGGTGGACCAGAGAGTGCTTAAGAAGGACAAAACTTGTTTTATGTACGCTACTACAGCAGCAAGGATCCTGATTGCAAAGCATTGGAAGACACAAGATTTACCCACACTGGAGGAATGGCACACGCAGTTGATGGACTACATGGAACTGGCCGAAATGACTGGCAGAATCCGAGACTTGGGAGAAGAAACAATTGAGGAGGAATGGAAAAAATTTAAGGACTATCTGAAAAAACATTATAAGCTGTATGAATGTTAAAAAATGCACCTTTTAGGAAATTCTAGCTTCAGTAATGTTAAACTAAAGAAATGGAAATTAAGGCACAAGAAGTCAGAGATAGAATAATGAAACAACTTTATTGTGTTTAAATGAAAATGTACATGATTTGGGTTATAACACATTTGAAATTGGGTAACATGATAAAATGAAGGACACAACAAGTATTGAAACAAGTTAACAAATTGCTGATGTTATGTATCACAGAGAATGCAGGGTTGGGAGGACGTGGGGAAGTCCAGTAGACTTGGAAAAAAGAACAAGAAAATTTGTAACCTTTCTACTTTACTCTTATAATATGTTCTTTATTCTTTTTTCTGTATTTCACAAACTCAATAAAAAATATTATTAAAAAAAGAGACCTGAGGAGGGGAGAGCTACATTTATAGGGACAGGGAACTAGCTAGAAAGGATACATTTTGGAGGGAACAATATCAGGCAATCACAGTCCTGCCTTTTGGAGGAAACCAATAAGACAGAGGATCCAAATACAGCAGCTTAAATGAACCAATAGTAGCTGTACCCTCTGGAACCAAAAGGCAGTTACTTTACCCTAATGCAAATACAGACAATAATAATACAGATATAAAATCCTTTGACTCAATACACAACAATTTATATGCAGAATGCATCATGCGAAAGGCTGGGCTGGATGAATCCCAAGCTGGAATTAAGATTGCCGGAAGAAATATCAACAACCTCAGATATGCAGATGACACAACCTTGATGGCAGAAAGTGAGGAGGAATTAAAGAACCTTTTAATGAGGGTGAAAGAGGAGAGCGCAAAATATGGTCTGAAGCTCAACATCAAAAAAACGAAGATCATGGCCACTGGTCCCATCACCTCCTGGCAAATAGAAGGGAAAGAAATGGAGGCAGTGAGAGATTTTACTTTCTTGGGCTCCATGATCACTGCAGATGGTGACAGCAGCCACAAAATTAAAAGACGCCTGCTTCTTGGGAGAAGGGCAATGACAGGCCTAGACAGCATCTTGAGAAGTAGAGACATCCCCTTGCCAACAAAGGTCCGTATAGTTAAAGCCATTTTTTTCCCAGTAGTGATGTATGGAAGTGAGAGCTGGACCATAAAGAAGGCTGATCGCCGAAGAATTGATGCTTTTGAATTCTGGTGCTGGAGGAGACTCTTGAGAGTCCCATGGACTGCAAGAAGATCAAACGCATCCATTCTTAAGGAAATCAGCCCTGAGTGCTCACTGGAAGGACAGATCGTGAAGCTGAGGCTCCTGTACTTTGGCCACCTCATGAGAAGAGAAGACTCCCTGGAGAAGACACTGATGCTGGGAAAGATGGAGGGCACAAGGAGAAGGGGGCGACAGAGGACCAGATGGTTGGATAGTGTTTTCGAGGTTACCAGCATGAGTTTGACCAAACTGCGGGAGGTAGTGGAGGACAGAGGTGCCTGGCGTGCTCTGGTCCATGGGGTCACGAAGAGTCGGACACGACTAAACAACTAAACAACAACAGCCTAGGGAAGTTTTTTTAATGTTTACTGTTTTATTACCTTTTTATATGTTTTGGAAGCCGCCCAGAGTGGCTAGAGCAACCCAGGCAGATGGATTTGGTATAAATACAGTGGTACCTCGGGTTACATATGCTTCAGGTTACATATGCTTCAGGTTACAGATGCTTCAGGTTACAGACTCCGCTAACCCAGAAATAGTGCTTCAGGTTAAGAAATTTGCTTCTGAGAACAGAAATCGTGATCCGGCGGCGCGGCAACAGCAGGAGGCCCCATTAGCTAAAGTGGTGCTTCAGGTTAAGAACAGTTTCAGTTTAAGAACGGACCTCCGGAACGAATTAAGTACTTAACCTGAGGTACCACTGTAGTAAAATTCTTGTTACAGAACAGGGCACCCCTATTTTCATCGGAGAAATGTTGGAGGGTATGCTTTTGTCCTCACCTCAGTTTTGACTACGGGCTCCTCACACAGCTCCTGACTCACGACAGTGTGTTGCCCATAGCTCAGTTCTGACTAAAGGATTTTATGCAGCCACTGCTGGCGGGGACCTTTTGGGACCCAAAATATCCAACGCCACTAACTTCTGGTGTACTTTTTAACATAATAGTGTAAACAGGGATCAACATACAAACACTGAGAAGCCATTCCCCCCCGCACCACTACTTTATATGGAAACAACTGGAAAAACCTCTGTGATTGAGGCTATCAACATGGCGCCTTTTTGTACAACGAACACTTCTAGGGTCATTCTTACTACTGCTTTACTACTACTTTACTACTACTTTACTACTACTTTACTACCACTTTACTACCACTTTACTACTACTTTACTATCACTTTACTACTACTTTACTACCACTTTACTATCACTTTACTACTACTTTACTACCACTTTACTACTGATTTACTACTACTTTACTACTGCTTTACTACCACTTTACTACTACTTTACTACAACTTTACTATCACTTTACTACTACTTTACTACTACTTTACTACCACTTTACTACTGCTTTACTACTACCTTACTACTGCTTTACTTCCATTTAACTACTATTTTTCTACAATTTTACTACAACTTTACTACTACTTTAAAGTTCTTTTACTGCTATTCCACCACTTTAGTATTGGACCATTTTACTACCGCTTTACTACTTCTTTACTACTATCTTACTGCTGTTTCACTACTGCCTTACTACCATTTTACTACTATTTTACTACTGCGTTACTACTACTTTACTGCTATTTTACTGCTACTATTCCACCACTTTACTATTGTTTTACCATTACTTACCAGCTACTTCCCTACTGGTTTACTATTGCTTTACTACCACTTTACTTCCACTTTCCTACTGCTACATTATTACTTATACTACTTTACTATTTATACCCCTATTTATACAGTAGACCTTCCTGAACAATGGCATGCCTGTCTATAGTAACAAATAGTATTGTTACTATAATATAGTATTTGTACTATAGTAACAAATAGTATTGTTACTATATTGTTACGACAACTTAACCTGCTTTACTAATGCGTGACAAAGCTGCATTTGGTGAGCCAGCGCAGCACACGGAAACGCCGTTTACCTTCCCGCCAATAAGCGGTCCCTATTTATCTACTTGCACCCGGGGTTGCTTTCGAACTGCTGGGTTGGCAGGCGCTGGGATCAAGCAACAGGAGCGCACCCAGCCGCATGGATTCGAACCGGCGACCTTTTGATCGGCAGGCCCTAGGCGCTGAGGCTTTTACCCACAGCACCACCCGCATCCCTACGCCAACTTAACCGGCAGAAAAATATTTTTTTGAAAAAATCCCTATGCCCGGGGTCACAATTTCATTCAAAAATCTGACTTTCAACCATTCACTCAAAAATGGTGCCAAACGGTTGCAAATGCTCCCTTGAGAGGTTTGGCGGTCGAAACAGAAGGCATTTTATGAAAGGAAAAGAAATCAGCCCTCGACAACTTAACCTGCTTCACTAATACTTTACTACCACTTTACTACTACTTTACTACCACTTTACTACTACTTTACTACAATTTTTCTACTACTTTACTACCATTTTACTACTGCTTTACTACCGTTTTACTACTACTTTACTACCGCTTTACTACTACTTTACTACCATTTTACTACTACCTTACTACTGCTTTACTACCATTTTACTACTATTTTTCTACAATTTTACTACTACTTTAAAGCTATTTTACTGCTATTCCACCACTTTACTATTGGACCATTTAAATACCACTTTACTACTTCTTTACTACTATCTTACTGCTGTTTCACTACTGCCTTACTACCATTTTACTACTATTTTACTACTGCGTTACTACTACTTTACTGCTATTTTACTGCTACTATTCCACCACTTTACTATTGTTTTACCATTACTTAACTGCTACTTCCCTACTGGTTTACTATTGCTTTACTACCACTTTACTTCCACTTTACTACTGCTACTTTATTACTTATACTACTTTCCTATTTATACCCCTATTTATACAGTAGACCTTCCTGAACAATGGCATGCCTGTCTATAGTAACAAATAGTATTGTTACTATTTTATTAATTGTATATACTGCCCTTCATCCGTAGATTTAAGGTTGGTTTACGACTTAAAAATGCAAGGTAAAAAACACAAAATACACAATAAAAACAAGAACAAGAACAAACCAATAAGCCTCCTCCCTCAACCTCTCCTTTGGCTTGTCCTTCACTGATGACTTCTCTCTTGTTCCTTGATCTTAACTTCCTCACTTTTGCAAACCTTCCAGTTGTCCCTAATTTTGCCGGGACAGTCCCAGATTTATTGAAGCTGTCCTGGTTTCTGATGTTATCCTGCTTTTCCTTAGGACGTCCCTATGTTCATGGGAGAAATGTTGGATGGTATGGAGTTATACATAGAATAGAATGATAAAATGATCTTGATACCAATCCAAGGCAGACCTTTTAACATCACAGTAATCCAAGTTTATGCACCAACTACTGGTGCTGAAGAAACTGAAACTGACCAATTTTATGAAGACTTACAACACCTTATAGAAGTGACACCAAAGAAGGATGTTCTTCTCATTATAGGGGATTGGAATGCTAAAGTAGGGAGGCAAGAGATAAGAGGAACAACTGGCAAGTTTGGCCTTGGAGATCAAAACGAAGCAGGGCAAAGGCTAATAGAGTTCTGTCAAGAGAACAAACTGGTCATCACAAACACGCTTTTCCAACAACACAAGAGACGACTCTACACATGGACATCACCAGATGGGCAGCATCGAAATCAGATTGATTATATTCTCTGCAGCCAAAGATGGAGAGGCTCTATACAGTCAGCAAAAACAAGACCTGGAGCTGACTGTGGCTCAGATCATCAGCTTCTTATAGCAAAATTCAAACTTAAACTGAAGAAAGTAGGGAAAACCACTGGGCCGGTAAGATATCATCTAAGTCAAATCCCTTATGAATACACAGTGGAAGCGACGAACAGGTTTAAGGATTTAGATTTGGTGGACAGAGTGCCTGAAGAACTATGGATGGAGGCTGGTAACATTGTACAGGAGGCAACAACGAAAACCATCCCAATGAAAAGGAAATGCAAGAAAGCAAAGTGGCTGTCCAACGAGGCCTTACAAACAGCGGAGGAGAGAAGGCAAGCAAAATGCGAGGGAGATAGTGAAAGATACAGGAAATTGAATGCAGATTTCCAAAGAATAGCAAGGAGAGACAAGAAGGCCTTCTTAAACGAGCAGTGCAAACAATAGAGGAAAACAACAGAATGGGAAGAACCAGAGATCTGTTCAAGAAAATTGGAGCTATGAAAGGAACATTTCGTACAAAGATTACCATAATAAAGGACAAAAGTGGTAAGGACCTAACAGAAGCAGAAGACATCAAGAAGAGGTGGCAAGAATACACAGAGGAATTATACCAGAAAGCTATGGATGTCTCGTACACCCCAGGTAGTGTGGTTGCTGACCTTGAGCCAGACATCCTGGAAAGTGAAGTCAAATGGGCCTCAGAAAGCACTGCAAATAACAAGGCCAGTGGAAGTGATGGTATTCCAGCTGAACTATTTAAAATTTTAAAAGATGATGCTGTTAAGGTGCTACACTCAATATGCCAGCAAATTTGGAAAACTCAGCAGTGGCCAGAAGATTGGAGAAGATCAGTCTACATCCCAATCCCAAAGAAGGGCAGTGCCAAAGAATGCTCCAACTACCGCACAATTGCACTCATTTCACACGCTAGCAAGGTTATGCTTAAAATTCTACAAGGAAGGCTCAAGCAGTATGTGGATCGAGAACTCCCAGAAGTGCAAGCTGGATTTAGAAGAGGCAGAAGAACCAGAGACCAAATTGCAAACATGCGCTGGATTATGGAGAAAGCTAGAGAGTTCCAGAAAGACATCTACTTCTGCTTCATTGACTACGCAAAAGCCTTTGACTGTGTCGACCACAGCAAACTATGGCAAGTTCTTAAAGAAATGGGAGTGCCTGATCACCTCATCTGTCTCCCGAGAAATCTCTATGTGGGACAAGAAGCTACAGTTAGAACTGGATATGGAACAACTGATTGGTTCAAAATTGGAAAAGGAGTACGACAAGGCTGTATTTTGTCTCCCTGCTTATTTAATTTATGTTGTGACGTGGGGTTTGTGATTTCAGCTCTCTTGACATAATATGCTGGAGACAGTTCTCTAGTAACACTTCTTTATTAAAGCAAACAAGACTGAGACCTGAGGAGGGGAGAGCTACATTTATAGGGACAGGGAACTAGCTAGAAAGGATACATTTTGGAGGGAACAATATCAGGCAATCACAGTCCTGCCTTTTGGAGGAAACCAATAAGGCAGAGGATCCAAATACAGCAGCTTAAATGAACCAATAGTAGCTGTACCCTCTGGAACCAAAAGGCAGTTACTTTACCCTAATGCAAATACAGACAATAATAATACAGATATAAAATCCTTTGACTCAATACACAACAATTTATAGAAGACACTGATGCTGGGAAAGATGGAGGGCACAAGGAGAAGGGGGCGACAGAGGACCAGATGGTTGGATAGTGTTTTCGAGGTTACCAGCATGAGTTTGACCAAACTGCGGGAGGTAGTGGAGGACAGAGGTGCCTGGCGTGCTCTGGTCCATGGGGTCACGAAGAGTCGGACACGACTAAACGACTAAACAACAACAACCTAGGGAAGTTTTTTAATGTTTACTGTTTTATTACCTTTTTATATGTTTTGGAAGCCGCCCAGAGTGGCTAGAGCAACCCAGGCAGATGGATGTGGTATAAATACAGTGGTACCTCGGGTTACATATGCTTCAGGTTACATATGCTTCAGGTTACAGATGCTTCAGGTTACAGACTCCGCTAACCCAGAAATAGTGCTTCAGGTTAAGAAATTTGCTTCTGAGAACAGAAATCGTGATCCGGCGGCGCGGCAACAGCAGGAGGCCCCATTAGCTAAAGTGGTGCTTCAGGTTAAGAACAGTTTCAGTTTAAGAACGGACCTCCGGAACGAATTAAGTACTTAACCTGAGGTACCACTGTAGTAAAATTCTTGTTACAGAACAGGGCACCCCTATTTTCATCGGAGAAATGTTGGAGGGTATGCTTTTGTCCTCACCTCAGTTTTGACTACGGGCTCCTCACACAGCTCCTGACTCACAACAGTGTGTTGCCCATAGCTCAGTTCTGACTAAAGGATTTTATGCAGCCACTGCTGGCGGGGACCTTTTGGGACCCAAAATATCCAACGCCACTAAATTCTGGTGTACTTTTTAACATAATAGTGTAAACAGGGATCAACATACAAACACTGAGAAGCCATTCCCCCCGCCCCACTACCTTATATGGAAACAACTGGAAAAACCTCTGTGATTGAGGCTATCAACAAGGCGCCTTTTTGTACAACGAATACTTCTGAGGTCATTCTTACTACTGCTTTACTACTACTTTACTACTACTTTACTACCACTTTACTACTACTTTACTACCACTTTACTACCACTTTACTACTACTTTACTACTACTTTACTATCACTTTACTACTACTTTACTACCACTTTACTACTGCTTTACTACTACTTTACTACTGCTTTACTACAACTTTACTACTACTTTACTACCACTTTACTACTAATTTACTACCACTTTACTACTTCTTTCCTACTGCTTTACTACAATTTTACTACTGCTTTACTACCGCTTTACTATTACTTTACTACCATTTTATTACTACCTTACTACTGCTTTACTACCATTTAACTACTATTTTTCTACAATTTTACTACAACTTTACTACTACTTTAAAGTTCTTTTCCTGCTATTCCACCACTTTACTATTGGACCATTTAAATACCACTTTACTACTTCTTTACTACTATCTTACTGCTGTTTCACTACTGCCTTACTACCATTTTACTACTATTTTACTACTGCGTTACTACAACTTTACTACTACTTTACTGCTATTTTACTGCTACTATTCCACCACTTTACTATTGTTTTACCATTACTTAACAGCTACTTCCCTACTGGTTTACTAATGCTTTACTACCACTTTACTTCCACTTTACTGCTGCTACTATTTATACCCCTATTTATTCAGTAGACCTTCCTGAACAATGGCATGCCTGTCTATAGTAACAAATAGTATTGTTCCTATAATATAGTATTTGTACTATAGTAACAAATAGTATTGTTACTATATTGTTACGACAACTTAACCTGCTTTACTAATGCGTGACAAAGCTGCATTTGGTGAGCCAGCGCAGCACACGGAAACGCCGTTTACCTTCCGGCCAGTAAGCGGTCCCTATTTATCTACTTGCACCCGGGGTTGCTTTCGAACTGCTAGGTTGGCAGGCGCTGGGACCAAGCAACAGGAGCGCACCCAGCCGTGTGGATTCGAACCGCTGACCTTTTGATCAGCAGGCCCTAGGCGCTGAGGCTTTTACCCACAGCGCCACCCGCATCCCTACGCCAACTTAACCGGCAGAAAAATATTTTTTTGAAAAAATCCGTATGCCCCGGGGTCACAATTTCATTCAAAAATCTGACTTTCAACCATTCACTCTAAAATGGTGCCAAACGGTTGCAAATGCTCCCTTGAGAGGTTTGGCGGTCGAAACAGAAGGCTTTTTATGAAAGGAAAAGAAATCAGCCCTCGACAACTTAACCTGCTTTACTACTACTTTACTACCACTTTACTACTACT
Organism: Podarcis gaigeae; assembly: GCF_964106915.1. Lineage (NCBI taxonomy): Eukaryota > Metazoa > Chordata > Lepidosauria > Squamata > Lacertidae > Podarcis > Podarcis gaigeae. The sequence goes on along the minus strand of NC_139677.1, from coordinate 12,691,306 downwards.
TTCCTACCACTTTACTACTACTTTACTACAATTTTCTACTACTTTACTACCATTTTACTACTGCTTTACTACCGTTTTACTACTGCTTTACTACCGCTTTACTACTACTTTACTACCATTTTACTACTACCTTACTACTGCTTTACTACCATTTAACTACTATTTTTCTACAATTTTACTACTGCTTTACTACTACTTTAAAGCTATTTTACTGCTATTCCACCACTTTACTATTGGACCATTTTACTACCGCTTTACTACTTCTTTACTACTATCTTACTGCTGTTTCACTACTGCCTTACTACCATTTTACTACCATTTTACTACTGTGTTACTACTACTTTACTGCTATTTTACTGCTACTATTCCACCACTTTACTATTGTTTTACCATTACTTAACTGCTACTTCCCTACTGGTTTACTATTACTTTACTACCACTTTATTTCCAATTTCCTACTGCTACTTTATTACTTATACTACTTTCCTATTTATACCCCTATTTATACAGTAGACCTTCCTGAACAATGGCATGCCTGTCTATAGTAACAAATAGTATTGTTACTATTTTATTAATTGTATATACTGCCCTTCATCCGTAGATTTAAGGTTGGTTTACGACTTAAAAATGCAAGGTAAAAAACACAAAATACACAATAAAAACAAGAACAAGAACAAACCAATAAGCCTCCTCCCTCAACCTCTCCTTTGGCTTGTCCTTCACTGATGACTTCTCTCTTGTTCCTTGATCTTAACTTCCTCACTTTTGCAAACCTTCCAGTTGTCCCTAATTTTGCCGGGACAGTCCCAGATTTATTGAAGCTGTCCTGGTTTCTGATGTTATCCTGCTTTTCCTTAGGACGTCCCTATGTTCATGGGAGAAATGTTGGATGGTATGGAGTTATACATAGAATAGAATGATAAAATGATCTTGATACCAATCCAAGGCAGACCTTTTAACATCACAGTAATCCAAGTTTATGCACCAACTACTGGTGCTGAAGAAACTGAAACTGACCAATTCTATGAAGACTTACAACACCTTATAGAAGTGACACCAAAGAAGGATGTTCTTCTCATTATAGGGGATTGGAATGCTAAAGTAGGGAGGCAAGAGATAAGAGGAACAACTGGCAAGTTAGGCCTTGGAGATCAAAACGAAGCAGGGCAAAGGCTAATAGAGTTCTGTCAAGAGAACAAGCTGGTCATCATAAACACGCTTTTCCAACAACACAAGAGATGACTCTACACATGGACATCACCAGATGGGCAGCATCGAAATCAGATTGATTATATTCTCTGCAGCCAAAGATGGAGAGGCTCTATACAGTCAGCAAAAACAAGACCTGGAGCTGACTGTGGCTCAGATCATCAGCTTCTTATAGCAAAATTCAAACTTAAACTGAAGAAAGTAGGGAAAACCACTGGGCCGGTAAGATGTCATCTAAGTCAAATCCCTTATGAATACACAGTGGAAGTGACGAACAGGTTTAAGGATTTAGATTTGGTGGACAGAGTGCCTGAAGAACTATGGATGGAGGCTGGTAACATTGTACAGGAGGCAACAACGAAAACCATCCCAATGAAAAGGAAATGCAAGAAAGCAAAGTGGCTGTCCAACGAGGCCTTACAAACAGTGGAGGAGAGAAGGCAAGCAAAATGCGAGGGAGATAGTGAAAGATACAGGAAATTGAATGCAGATTTCCAAAGAATAGCAAGGAGAGACAAGAAGGCCTTCTTAAACGAGCAATGCAAACAATAGAGGAAAACAACAGAATGGGAAGAACCAGAGATCTGTTCAAGAAAATTGGAGTTATGAAAGGAAAATTTCGTACAAAGATTACCATAATAAAGGACAAAAGTGGTAAGGACCTAAGAGAAGCAGAAGACATCAAGAAGAGGTGGCAAGAATACACAGAGGAATTATACCAGAAAGATATGGATGTCTCGTACACCCCAGGTAGCTCTCTTGACATAATATGCTGGAGACAGTTCTCTAGTAACACTTCTTTATTAAAGCAAACAAGACTGAGACCTGAGGAGGGGAGAGGACCTCCGGAGGTGGCGCAAAACGGCAATGGCGGTCCTCTTTACTCTGTGAAGAGGGGCTCCGCGAAAAAGGGTCGTCCGCTGCGGCAAAGCGGAGACCCATCAAGAAAAACCACAGGCAGAGCGAGCCTGTGGCCGTGGGACTCGGCGGGCGCCAAAAGCCCCCCCAGAAACGAAGAAGGAACCCCGTAAGGGGCTCCGGAACGTGAAAGGGGGAGCGGCGCTGTGAGTTCATTGCTCTTTTCGTGGATGCAAAGCCGCGCTGCTGCTGATGAGCGCCGACCTTTCTTCTTGAAAACATCGAAATTGGCTGCAACATACCCGTGAGTAAGGGGAACTAAATATCGGACTAAAATTTTGGAATTTGGCTGAAAACGGGAGGCGAGTAACAGGAAGTCCGTCTCCCGATCTTGCTAACTAGATCAAAGCAACGGTTCAGAAGAGCGCTGAAGCGTTTAAAAGGGATTGCAAAAGCAAAACGAGGGTGTATTTGATAGACTTTGTAGTGAAAAGACAAGCAGGAAATCTTTGTAAAATCTGTGGACTTTATTCTTGGAACTTTCTTCCTAATTTTGAACTATGCGGAGTTAAAAGGGACAACCCAGCTGTCGGACTGTCAGTGTGCAAAAGAGAACTGTCAAACTGCTGATACTGTTATTGGAGTTTAAACTGATACATAGACTGAGACATTAACATTTTCTGTGGTTAAATTGTTTACACTCTGGACTTGTCTGACTTATGGAACAAAAGAAAATTTGACCTTGAACAGAGGCAGGTGTGGAATGAGTGGCTCAGGGAGAACAAGAGCAGCTAAAGCTAAAGAAAAAGAAAAGAAACCAGTGCAACTTGTTCAAAAGAAACCAGTGCAACTTGTTCAAACAACCCTATCTCCTCAACGAAGATCATCTGTCCCAACTGTGCTGACAGCACAGGAGGTGGAAGCTGAAGAGCCTGCTGCAGAAGATATGGCAACTGGAGGATCTGAAATAGTCCTGAAACAAATTTTGGAACAACTGGCAATTTTAAATCAAAAAGTGGACAATCAATCATCAAAAATTGACCAAGCTACATCCTCTATTAGTAAATTATCTGAGCAGGTTTCCCAGCACACTCAGGCAATTGAGAAATTGCAAGGAGCCACGGCTGAAAACTATAAATTAGCTGTGGAAGCCAGTCAAAAAGCAGAACAGGCGAACAAAAAGGTTGATGAGATCAAGGGGGAAGTAAGGCCTCTGAAAAGACAGGTAGGGGAACAACAAGCCTACCTGTCATTGGTTGAATTGAAAAGTAAGGAAAATAATCTCAGGTTAAGGGCCATCCCAGAACTGGAGGAAGGAAATTTACAGGGATTTTTAACACTTTTGTTCTCCAAATTCTGGGGGATTGAGGAAGACAAGGATTTTAAAATTGTGACGGCTTTTAGACTGGGAAAATCGATAAAGAAGGATAAGTCCAGAGACTGTTTGGTTATTTTGAGATCAAGAGAGGAAAGAGACAAGATACTAGGCCTACATTTTAAAAAATCTTTGGAGATAGAAGGTAAAAAGGCTGAAATTTACAGAGACATACCCAAACATCTTTTGGATCTCAGGACCACTTACACAGATTTGACCAAACTGCTGAGATACAACACAATCCCTTATAGGTGGGAGTTTCCGCAAGGACTATCATTTACTTACAAAGGAAGGAAAGTAAGAATTAAAACACCTGAGGACCAACAGAAGTTCTTACACGACCACGAGAAGGACCTCCAGAAAGGAGCCACAGCTTCTTGGCCACCACCACCACCGGGACCATCTCCAAAACCTACACCGTCTGGATCTGGACCAGCATTACCACCTCCGGGATCGGAGGGAAACCTAGACACCCCACTGTAGGACCCACCAATTAGACCAGGATGTCGTTGCAGCTTCTCAGTTGGAATATAAATGGCGGAAATTCTCCGGAAAAAAGAAGAAAAGTATTTCATATTTTGAAAAAAGAACAATTGGACATTATTTGCCTGCAAGAAACGCATGTGACAAGGCTCCACAGAAAAGTGCTAATTAATAAAAGACTAGGCCAAGAATTTATTTCTTCGGATAAAGTTAAGAAAAGAGGAGTGGTGCTTCCGGAGGCGGCGCGAACGGCAATGGCGGTCCTTTCTCCTTTGTGAGGAGGAAGCTCCGCAGAAAAAGGGTCGTCCGTTACGGCGAAACGGAGACCCGCTTTGGAGACCCACAGGCAGCAAGAGCCTGTGGTCCTGAGACTCGGCGGGCACCAGGAGCGACCCCCAAATCGCTGAAGGAACCCCGTAAGGGGCTCTGGATCGGTGGAGGGGGCTGCGGTGCTGTGAGTCGGTTCACGATCTGCGGAGTGAAGCCGCGCTGCTGCTGCCGGTGAGCGCTGACCTCTTTTCCTGCAAAATTGGAGTTGAAAAAACTACAACCCGTGAGTAAGGATCATATTTTATTGGAGACTTGAATTTAAACTGAATTTGGCCGAAAGCGGAGAGACGAAAAGCAGGAAGTCCGTCTTCCGCTCCCACTGAATATCAAAGCAAAGAGCTGGAGAGTGAAGGTAAAGAGAGACTTTTTGAGCTACTTGATTTGAGCACCCATTGAACTTTATATTAAGTGGATTTAGAGCTGTGAATGGTGGATTTTTTGTTTTTTACTGGCATGGTGACATCTTCTTCTTCTTATGGGATTTACATTATAAGCAAGAAACCCAGGTGCTGGAGCTGCCTGTGCTACTGAACTGTCAGTCTGCTGACATGGTTACTTTGAATCTGAACTTTGAAACAATCTGAGAACCTGCTATTTTGAAACATTGAGAATACCAGCTAGCACTATTTGAAACACTGTCACTGTTTAACAGCAAATTCTGACTCTGCTGGGAATTATTTGTGAGGGCTTTGGACTTTGAATTTCAAATAGTTATTAATTGTACTGGACTGAATTTTATTTCTTCCTCAAAACTATTACAAACTCCCCCTAGAGGATTTGGAATTTACAACAGAGACTTTTATTTTACTTTCTATTTCCCGGCCTCCTGTATGACTGTTACCATCTGGGCCGTTGCTTTCTCATGGGAACTCAGCCTGACCTTGACTTTTAGATAACTTTGGAATGAGTGGCGCAAAAAGAAAGGGGGGACCAAGAACCAGACAAACAACTCTAACAACTGTAACTGCAGCCTCACAGGCACGCAGATCATCTGTGCCTACTTTACCATCTGAGGAAAAAGCTGCCTCTCTGCCACAGGCAGGGGAGGAAGAAACTGAGGAATTACAATTGGAAGAGATGGCCTCAGGAGCATCTGGCTCTGTTCTAGAAAGAATTCTAGAGAAATTGGAATCTTT